>NC_022029.1:19233619-19245785 GCF_000317375.1 Microtus ochrogaster
AGGGGGAGCACGAGCAAGGAACTCAGGACCTCAAGGGGTACACCCACACTCTGAGACAATAGGGATGTTCTTTTGGGAATTTTTTTGAGATTTCTAAATTACTTTTTAATAACACATATAAAGTAATGAGTTTCATTATGGCATTTTCATACAGACTTTATCTAACATCATAGTTAATGGTGAGAGGCTAAACATTCTAAGACTAAAACAAAAAATCATTGATATTCAGTGTCAAAACTTGAACCTAGCATTCTCCTTGAAGTCCTTAGCCAATGCATTAGTTCAAGAGAAAAATTAAATTTGCATTAACAACATGTGTTCACATATTGGTATGATTCTAAATCTGAGAAATCTTAAGAAATCCATGAATAAAAGGCTACTAAAACTTATCAATGTATTTAGATAGATAACAAAAATATCAGTTACTCTATATGTAAATAACAATATTTAAAAATATGTACATACCATATAAATGTTAGAAATACTAAACAAATAGAGGCTTATAGAAGATTTTTTTATATAACAAAAATTAATTATTTAACAGGAACATACTTTTAATGTAAGTCAACTCTAAAAGGTCATTTACATGTATATTTTAAAATTACTCAAAAGAATCATTAACTGGAAAGATAAAAACTTTAAAATGAATGGAGAAATACACATTAATAATCTAGGTTTTAACTTATCAGAAAAATATATTTTTAACTTTTGGGTACCTAATAATATCACTTCAAAATTCTACTAACCATCACTAGAGTTATAAAATCAGCTTCATCTTGGGATAATTTGAATGGATAACTTCAAAATAAAAATGAATCATAAAAATCCCTTTTGTTATGTTTTTAAAAACATAAAGGATTAGAGAAAACTTTAGCAAAGTATATATAAGTTGTCCAAAATAACCCTGTGATACATATATTGTGATTTAGAAGATGGAATGTTGAAATTATCCTTTCAATTCCTCTCGATCCATTTTCAGTAAAATCTCAAGAAACATTTATCAGTTTTTGAAGAATTCCGGAATTGACATAGAAGTCCAAACCCCACATCCAAAAGAAGCACTGCCTGGTTTCAAAACATTAAAGTTACAATAATCAAAAGACTGTATCTGGTGTGTGAACAGCCAAGGAAACAAAAACTACAGACACAGTTTTGTGCCCACGTTCACAATTGAATTTCAACTATTACATCAAAATAATTCAATAAGGCAAGTTTGAGCTTTTCAATAAATGGTTCTGGGACAAATGACTACCCATATTTTTTAATGACTATCAATTATTTTCTCACCTCCCCACCCCACAACTAGCAAATCACACATCTGCACATACAAGACAGACAGAAGGAAAGCAAAAGAGAGATATCTTTAACTTTAGAATGGCTGGGGATATCTCCAACAGAATAGATCAAGTTTAAAGTTTCTTTTCTCTAAAGTACAAATAAGAGTTGGCAAGAAAAGGGATTGCTATTTAGGCTGAGAACCAAAGTTTGATCCCTGGGTTTCACACAGTTGAAAAAGAGAACAGACTTCAACAAGTTGCCCTCTGACCTCCACACATGTGTTCTGGCATGTATGTGCCTACACAAACTAATTAATTAATTAAATGAATGAATGAAATAAAAATACAAATGAATAGTGAAAAGATGTTTACTCTCTGACTTAAATGTTTGTGCATATATATTGTGTATATATATATATATATATATCATGTGTTTATACATATTTGTTTACATATTTCACTTATACTTTCAATATACAATCACATGTGGATCAACTATATCTCTACTGGTATATTTCTACGTGTATGTCTGTAGTAGAACATAACAAGACTTGTGTATAAATATATAAAATAACTCACAACTTACAACTTAATCATAATTCAAACATCTAACAAAAAACATTCAACAACAATTCATATGGAGGTCTGGAGTTGCAGCTTACTTGGTAGAATTCTGTTCTACACAAAGCCCTGGGTTCTAGTGACAGTTGTATATAAATAGAGTGTGGTGTGCATGCACACAATCCCAGCACTCAGGAGGTGGAGGCAGAAGGATCAGAAATTCATGGTTGCCCTCAACTGCACAGCAAACTGCTACATGAAACTCTGTCTCAAAACAAGAAAAGAGCAGCTAGGTAATCAAAGGATTGATATAATAATATATAGGAAATAATAAACACTTCAACACCTAATTTGAATACTAAATTCAAGAGATGACCAAAAGTGGAGGCTGCTCATTCTTTTCCTGGCCACCCAACCTGAATCATCACACAGAAACTACATTAATTACAACACTGTTTGGCCAATGGCTCAGGCATATTTCTAGGTAACTCTTACATCTTAAATTAACCCATTTCTACTACTCAATGTATCACCACAAGTCTGTGGCCTACCAGTAAGGTTCTGGCATCTGTCTCCTTCATTAGCTACATGGTGTCTTCCTGTCTCTGCCTATTCTCACTATATATCTCTATTCATATTTCCTGCTTGACTGTACTCTTTAAGCCATTGACCAAAACAGCTTTATTCATCAGCCAATAAAAGCAACACACATACAGAAGGGCATCCCACATCATACCAAATAAGTATTGGTTCTATGTGTATGCTAAATCTTTTATATGCTTCTAGTAAACAAAATTGAGTACTTCAATCATATTTTAACACAGCTTAAAATGTTCTTACAAATTTAAGATGGATTTTATCATGACTGTTGGGAACTCCATGACCAGGTATGTACTCGAGAAAAATGAAAGCATGATCTACATAAAGACTTATCCATTTACTCTATGACATCAATATCAGTATCAAATAATAACCCTAGATAATCCTGGATGTTATCTACAGAGGGTGGATGAAGGCATAAGTGACAAAACAATCAGTTTGGAATTATAATTAATAAAAGGGTTATTTATTTAAAGGAAGAAAAACTCACCGTCCCAGACAACAGTCCTCTGTGCAATCAGGAACGAGGTCTAACAGCTGGAAGCAGAGTCAGGAGGCAAGAAAGCAAGCATACAGCGACCGCTGCTTTTTAAAACAAAAGAGACCATGCCCAAGTGGGCTGGTATCTTAAAGGCTATTGGCTGAAGGAGCAGAAGTAGCTCCTGCTGCAGGTGGAGAAAACCTGAGTTCAGCTCCTAGTACCCACATCAGGGGGCTCACAATCACTTATAATACCAGTTTCAGGGGACCCAAGCCTCTCTTCTGACTGCCAGAGGTATCTGCATTTATAAGAATATACCCACATATAGCTGTGCATACATATACATAATTAAAAATAAAATAAATCTTTTTCTTAAAAAAAGAGTGCACAAGTTCCCTCCCCTAATTTCTACTTCAATGTTAAGGAGTTATGTTCCACATTTAGGATTTGACTTTTCTGTTCTTTCTAGAAAATTTATCTTACTTTTAAAAATTAAAATAAGACTGAATGTGGAAAACTAAGACAAGTCACTTAGCCATAAAATAAAGATTTATCCCACCAGAAAGAAAAAGTTTATACACTACAAAGTAGTGCAGTGTGTAAATCACTAGGATTCCTGCACAGTTGTCAAAGGGCAGACAACCACTCCCCAAAGGTGGGCCGGACAAGGTCATTCTGAGTTTGTCTTTCTGCTGTTGTGTGGCACCCTGATGCTGACTTTCCGACGCTACCTGCTCAACAGTAGCCTTACTCAGGTTAGCTTTTCCTCCCTGGCCCCTTTGCTCTGCTACTGGAAGGTTAATGGTCAAGTTTGGCTCTGGTTATTTATTGATGAGTCTAAGCTGATTGATGACATTATTGGCTCCTTCAATGTTACTTTCCACTCCTGCCCACTACAAAAGGAAGAGGGGTTTGATACTGGCTCAGGGCAAGAAAAAACATTTAGAGTTGAGTTCTAGAGTTAAAGTCAGCATGGCCATGTCAACAACAGAATGTGGAAAAATACTAGAGACCTAAAATTGTATATATTGCCCAGCAAAAACATAAAGGGCCAGGAGAGGGGAAGATCTATTCTGTTTTGTATTTCTGGATGAGAGCTGTTTATATTTGTGTTCTACAGCAACTCTCCCTGTAAGAGACAGAAGTTTAGAGTTGCCATCCACAAAATGAAGCAGACCTTTCCATTTCCAGCAACATGGACCAAACGTACTGAAAGCCTGAAGGAAACAAGATGGCAAGTTCCTCCTGGTCCTACAGAGAAGACCAGGAAAGGGTAAAGGGTCTCTTTGCCATTTCTGTAAGGGCTGATTTCCACATAAACTATTATATTGGAAGAATGCAGGACAGATTGATGGGAGTTATAAAGACAAATATTGAGTCACTTTTAAAAGTTTCCAGCTTTAAGCTGCCTAGCAATGCGTTGGAGACACAGCCTTTGGGCATGTTCACGTTGACCCAGAATAACTCCCTGCAGGGCAATCCAGGTCCAGATCATGGGTCACTTTCTACTGTTAGTTTTCAATTCTTGCTGTCAAACTTGAAAATTATACAATTTGATGATAACCTTTTTGGTTTAAATAGCATTTTTTTTTCTATTGATTTTGTATACCAACCTCAGCTTCCCCTCCCTCCTCTCCTCCCATGTGTCCTCTCCTTCTGTCTCCATCCAGCAAGGGGCAGGCCTCCCACGGGTTTGAACAAAGCAGGGTGCATCAAGTTGAGGTCCTCCCCTTGCATCAAGGCTGGGCAAGTTAATCCAGCATGAGAAAGACGGAAATGACAAACGTAAAACACTGCTCATGATTAAATGACTGCAAGTCCCATGGCCACTCTGATTCTCTACACATTCCCATAGCATCTTTCACCACATTGGACTTGCCAGTCTCCCTTAGCAAATGAGAAGCCAGTCTCCTCCTCATTCTCCAGCTCTAATGATATGCACAGCCCAGAAACCAACCAGTTTAGTTTGCTTTTTAACTAAGTCCAGGAGACGGTAAGATGGTTCCCGTGGGTAAAGGTTCTGCCTCCAAGCCTGAGGACCCAAGATCAATCCCCAGGACCCATGTGGTAAAAGAAAGAAACTGACTCCACAGTAAACTCTTGGTGCAAAGTGCTCCTTTAAGTGTTTCCAGAGAAAACAAACCATGGATGCTATTTCTTAATTTTTAAATGGCATTTTGTTCTTTTGACTGGAGGGGGTGCATGAGTGTGACAGTGTATCTGTGATTGTGTGGTAGTCAGAAGTCAGGTTTTAGGTGTGGTTCTCCTCTCCTACTATGTGGGTCCTGGGAATCACTCTCAGGTCACCCGGACTGGCAGCAGGTACCACACTCACTAAGCCATCTGGCTTACCCAATTTTCTTTCTCATGGCTCTGGGGGGATGGCATTGTTCCGAGAAATGACAACCCAAGTCTTCCTATTCTGATCTTGGAACTTCCTCTAAATTTATCCTGAGAGTGGTCTCAATCTCACCACTTTCTCCAAGAGACACACTTGGTAGAGGTGAACAACCACAGGGATATTTTCTTTATTTGCTTATTTTATTTACTTATTTGTTTATTTGCTTGTTTGGTTTTACAAGACAAGGTTTCTCTGTGTAGCAGCTCTGAATGCTCTAGAACTCGCTCACTTTGTAGATCAGGCTGGCCTCAAACTCTCAAAGATCTGCCTGCCTCTGCCTCCTGAGTGCTTGGATTAAAGGCGTGCACCACCATGCCCCCACCCTCGTTTTGGAGGATTAATAAGACATAAGAAAATCAGGTAAAGACTCAGTTGTGCTTTCGGGAATAAGGGTATCAGAGAACTTAATATCAACAATATCCATAGTCTTCAAAACGATACCTCTTCCAAATAACGAAAAGAGCAAACTTATACACAATCATAATCAAGTTTAATTTTTACATGCTGTTAAATTTCAAGGGCAAAAGTGCTCTCATTTATGAATCAAATTTATGGCTTGGAACTGATATACCAGCTCCATGGATGCCAGTGATTTTGTCTTGCAGCTCTGTGTCCTGCATTTGCGATCCCCCTTACTTCCTAACCACCAATCTCTGCCTACCCTGTGTACAGTTGCAACATGAGGAATGAGACAGGAAACCTTATCTTCAGGGAGTTAACTGGTCTGAGTCTGTGCAAAGCTTCCTGAAGGTTTCTGGCCTCTTTCTACATTTAAAAGACTTTCATAAAGGTAATAACTCTGAAAGTCATGAATTATAAAGTGCCTTTGACAACAAAGATGACTTCTGACAATGTCTAATGCTCCTGTCACATTTCTCAGTGCATCCTGAGAGGTGACCAGCAGGAAAGTTAATCATTATTTGTTTCATAGGGAAGTTAGGAGCAGACAAAATTGAGTCCAACCGAAAGCCCTTCTATTTATTATTCATTAATTCAAATGGTATCTTTTATGGTTCATAGCACACAAAACCCATTCCAGTCTCTATTTTATTTTTATTTTTTTTTCATTTCCCCAAAGAGATCTGTAGTTTCAAAGATAGCAGATGGACAATCACTCAGCTAATGGCTAACGGATCTAAAGACCACAACTTTCCTTCCCAAAGGAATAATTTCACCGAAGTTAAAATGGATTTAACTGTTACAGCTCCTCAAAGACATGCTGGAAGCCCCACATTTCCTCCATCTTCGAACATAGGATGGGCAGTGCCTGCAGGCTGTCAAGGAAGCATGGATACTCTGCAAAGGGGTCCATATCCTGCTGGGGGATGTACAGTAGGCGTCTTTCAAACTATGCAGCTGCTAAGGCCTTCCCAGATGCTGTTTAGCATAAGCATCCTTGCTCTGGGCTTTTTGAGTTTTCAGTGCTCAAAGTTTTAGAAAAAAAATTATGAAGTGTTTTAAGGTGTGAGGGATAGCAATGGGCCACTGGGGTCCTCAGTGTGTCCTGCCGGGGTGGAAGGAAGGGACTCTAGTAGTTCACATTTTTACCACTCCTTTTTCCTGCTGTAAATCAACACTACCTTAGGACAGGTTTTCTGCCCCGGGCTTGCTGTTCCTTTGTGGTTAACGTTCTATCCTGAGCTCAGATTTTTTCCTAAGCTCTTCTTTGCCTTCTCTACCAACTGCCTGTCTCCTGGGATGCAATCTTCTCTCTTTCATGAATCCATTTTCTTTTCCGTTACAGTACACCCTCCTCATTGTATTTGGTTCAGCCTCCACAAGATTCTTATTTACTCTCTTTTTTCAAATCAGCTAGTTTGTATAAAGACTTCAAGCCCTTTTCCCTCCCTATCTTCACAACTAGAAGATAAAGGGGAAAGAAGCCCTCATGTGCTCCTAGCTCCTTTTTTAGAACTTTGCAAATGTCAGGAGAGAGTCAAAGTGAAAATTCTAGGCTGAATTTTCAGTCCGATATTTAGCAGATAAACACTGGCAAGCAACCCTGTGCCCTGCATTCGGAACCTCCGTCACCGCCTACCTGAACAGAGAGCACTGTTCACATCAGACTTCTGGTCACAGGGAATGAGTGAGAGAGTGAGGCGGGCCTGTGTCCAATAAAGTACCCTTTGCTGTGAAGTATTTTATGTGTTCAATACCAAGAAGAAATGGGGATCTAGAGTAGCATTTCCACCACTGACCTCATCAATCAACTAAAACAAGGTCTTTCGGGAATTACCCCAGCATCTCTGATTAAAGTTTTCATTCAACTCTAAAAATCAATATAATACACATTCATGTTCCTTCCTAGAATTTTTAACATTCCCAGAACTGCAGAAACCAGAAATTTGGGGCAAATAACCTGTTGTGATGGAGAAATAGATCCCCTTGATGGAAATGTACCTTTAACTTTAAACATTTAATGGGTGAACTTTTCGGTCATCCACAAACCTCACTGTGACCTGCATTGGCCTGACAGCTCGTCTGACTTGCACTCACAGGGTGAAGCAACACTATGGGCCTTATAGGGAACTGGTCTTTTCTTCTTGACATTGTCAAGAACTATGCACCCCTTCTCTGGGAAGATAAGGTTTTTGTTTTGATTGGATTTGATTTATATTCTGTGTTGGTTGAGAGACTACTCAAGCAGGAAGAGTGCTAGGAGCTCTTCAAGCGTGGTTTCTCATTTCACAGATGAAGAAACCATCATAAGAAAAGAGTGATGGACAAAACCCACTCGGCTAGAACATGGATCACTCAACTCCTAACCTAGTGCAGTGGTGTGCCAACTACCTCTCCCTGGAGCCATAATGCAGATAACCACCACTGAAACTGAATACACTGAACATCTCTTCACTACGCTGAGTAGGGCTAAGGCTCTGGAGAAGAAAAGAGGGGTAAGCTACAAGAGAAACCTGGAGTCAGTGACTAGGACATGGACCAAGCACTTACAGAATGCACACTGATGAGATCCTCCTCTTGGCTACTTCAGAACTCTTTATACTTCTTGAGTATGTGACCATAAGCATCTGCCTTCCCTACTGGGTTTGATTGTGTTCAGAGCTGCAATTATGCACCCTTGCCCATATTTAATATGTGCCAGGTACATAGGAGCATCATGCTAAATGATGAACACCATGGATGGTGTTCATATACTTAGATTAGCTGGAGGGTGGAGGGTGGCTGGAAGGCAAGTGTTAACAAAGCGGATTTGGAGGGTGTATCTGCCTTTCCTCCCACAGCTGCTCTGAAGGCCCTTTACTCTGTCTCTTTGCAACCATTATTGCCATGGTGTACCACAATCAAAGCAGGTACTTTGGAGGTAAAGAATACGAGCAACACCTAATCTGGGCTCCTTCCCAGCCTAAGTCTAAATCATCCAACTGCAGTTGCCTTTCTGTGCCTGCACAATTTGAAGCCAGAAGCAGAGACCCAGAACAGAGGAGATAAAGTTACACAGGAAAGAAAAGCTAACTCATTCTGTCAGCTTCTACTGCACATTCATAGTGGGAAAACAATAGGGGGGTTTTCAAGCATGAAACAGCCTTTCTATTCCAACTATCAAAAAATAATCAGAAAAAGAAAATTCTTCATAAACAGCACCTTCCCATAGGCACCAAATTGTTCCGCTGACAGTATTTTTAACCAAAAAGTCCAAAGGAAAAGGATGAGTGGAATTTACAAAGGAGCACTTGGAGAGAATAAACAAAGACATTTGCTGTGCTTCTATGGGAGAAAACGGCAAATGCCAGCATCTCCCCTCTGTGGTCTCTGAGTTTATGCTGAGACCCCAAGTACGCTGACCCAGACAGCATTATCATTCCTCTTAACATAGGATGTCACCAGGATTCTTTCTGTGCACACTGATCAGAAGGAGGGAGTCACCACTTGGACAGGAGCCACCTCCCTGGGGTCTTTAATGCTATGGGGTCATCTACATCCTGAACTTCCCGTTCTAACCAAGTTAAGCGACTTTCTAGTTTATTAAATCACTTAAAAATGCAAGATGAGTCACACTCAGCTTCCTGTGTGACTTTGCTTTGCTTGCCCCAGGAAGTGTCTGAACATGAAGAAGACCTTTATTGACTATAAAAGCTTAGCAGCTTAGAAGCAGACATCTGCCACTCGGAAGGAAAGAAGATGACGGTGAGAGAAGAGGAGATTATGTTACTCCCTGTATTATCCCAGGACCCTGGAAACTATGAGACTGTCAGCTGCAAGGCAAAGAGGAGTAACTACTGGTCAGAGCTGGAGAGCGGGGTTCGTTGGAAAGTGCTTGACTGGCAAGTATGAGGACTTGAATTTGAACCTTAAAATTGATGCCGGACATATGGCATGTAATCCACTAGTGCAATCTAAGGATGCAGAAACGGGCAGATCTCTGGAACTCATTATCTAAAAAGCCTAGCCTGAACTCTGGTCTAGTGAAAGACCATGGCTGAAACAGATGGAGAAAGAGGGGTGGCATCCCATGAAACAGCACCTAAACCTGTCCTCAGCCATTCACACACATGTACACAAACAAATAAGTAACCGTAAATCTTCTCTTACATTTTCTCCAACGTTCTTTGTAAATTTTCCAAAACCCTGATATGAAAGTCATGATTCTTTCCTTCCCTGGGATGAATGCAGGCTTCAGTTCATGGTGGATTGTTAATGCACCGTGGGTATTGTGACATGCCTGGAATCAGTTTACAGACAACAGCACAACAGCAGAATGTCTCAAGCCCTGTGAAATAGATTTTCTTCCGCCTCCGGATCACCGCTAACACAATATCATCATATCAGAACACTCAAGGGAGTTGGAGATCCTGTTTAAATTCAATGCCATGAGTCCTAACTACCGGAAGAAAATAATTCATCCTGTTAAAAATAAGTAACTTGATTCTTGCTAGCTCCTTCATGACTGGGCCTTGGTGAATTCACAGAAGGAAAAGGCAGTGAGCAAACCACTGGAGACAAGAAGAGGTGTGAAGTGTGGGGCTGCCTTGAAGAGCTCGTGGTCTTAGGTGGAGAAAAGAAAGACAAGCCAGACTCCTGTGTAGCCTGATAAGAGCCATTGAGGAAGACAACATGTCTGAGAAGTCAGAGGATGGGTCAAATAATTCTGCATGTAGTGGCAAGACTGGGAGGTGGAAAGTTCTTTAAAAAAAAAAAAAGGTACCAATTCAGTAGAAATGTGCAGTGTGTGCTGATGGGCTTTACCAAGAGAAGACAAGAAAGCATTATCATCCGGGATCCCAGGACACAAGAATGAAAGGATGCCAGGAATCCTGCTGTGTCCAGTAAAAGGCAGATACTAGTTTTATTCCACCCAACCCTGGATGTTAATATTGTTTATACAATACAACCTAGAGGCTCCTGGGAAGAAAGCCCTCGGTGATAGATTGTCTGCATTGCGTTGGCCTATGGGCACACCTATGAGAAACTGTAAAAAGTTAGTTGATGTGGGAAGACTCATCCCAGTATGGGCAGCTCCCTTCCCCAGGCAGTTCTTATTCTGAACTGCATAAGAGTAGAGAGATTGCACTGAGTATAAGCAAGTGAGCAAGGGCAGATGCATGAATTCATTTCTCTCTGCCCTTGTGGAGGTGATAAGAATAGCTGTTTGAAATTCCTGCCTTGACTTACCCACAATGATGAACTATAACACGAAAGTGCTTTCAGTTCTGGCATTTTATCCCAGCAATAGAAATAAAATAAATATACCAGCATTGGAAGTACTCTCTTGGAGAAATATTGCTCAACAGGATCCTAAATTCGTTATAGTTTTTCTTTAGTCTAATAGATCATCTTCTCACCTTCCTGAGCTCTTTTCTGAGACTGAGCTGCCGAGAAGTTCCAGTTCATACAACCGTAGAGCTCCACAAAATGCATTCAAGGAGGAACGGCTCCCTCTGGAACTGTAGAGTCTATAACCCACACAGCCATG
Source organism: Microtus ochrogaster (assembly GCF_000317375.1). NCBI lineage: Eukaryota > Metazoa > Chordata > Mammalia > Rodentia > Cricetidae > Microtus > Microtus ochrogaster. The sequence continues at coordinate 19,244,869 of NC_022029.1, forward strand.
GTCACACTTGTGTTCTAACTTCACAAAGAAAGCGCAGCCCACCAACATCTAGCTGACTGACCAGTGTGTGTAGGGATAAGTCCAGCCCCTTAGGGGGGCGTGTTCGCCTCGGGCTAATGTTTACCTATAAATCTGGCGAGCATGCTCCCAGCTCTGTCTTCTTCTTTCCTGGTCTCCGCGGGAACGGTGGTTCTGTAAGAATATTCCCCCATTAAAGCTGTATATATTTTTACAATCTGTCTGCATTCATTTACACCATTACATTTTGGCATCCAACGTCGGGCTATTTTGCCCCCGCCCCGGCAGGGGGGGGGCAAGCTCGATCTTTCCCAGCCTTTGTGAGCAAGATTAGCTACCAGAGCTCAGGAAGCGTGATTGGACTCAAGCGAGTAGCCAGCTAGCTAATACAGCACGCTCCCGGGTGCTGCTTTTTTTTTTTAATATTTATTTATTTCTTTATTATGTATACAATATTCTGTGTGTATGTCTGTAGGCCAGAAGAGGGCACCAGACCTCATTAAAGATGGTTGTGAGCCACCATGTGGTTGCTGGGAATTGAACTCAGAACCTTTGGAAGAGCAGACAATGCTCTTAACCATTAGTTTGTGACTCGGGCCCCAGTGAAAAGTCCAAGATACACTCGGCCACACATGCCCATTCTGCCCTGCTTGCTTGCTGGAGCAATTACCCCTCCCTGCCTGCCTTGGCTAAGTTTGCAGTGGAACCCAGCTGCCTGAATTAGCGGAAGCTCAAGTACCTGTGGTTTTGCAACAAAAGCCGCCACAGCGGCAGATTTGGTCTGATACAAAGTGACTTTACTGGGTGGTGCTGGTGCATGCCTTTAATCCCAGCACTCGGGAGGCAGAGGCAGGTGGATCTCTGTGAGTTCGAGGCCAGCCTGGTCTACAAGAGCTAGT
>NC_022029.1:19252149-19252824 GCF_000317375.1 Microtus ochrogaster
TACTTGATAAACTTTCTTTGCTTTTCCTCATACCTGTGTTTTTCTTTATATGTCAGTATATGTCCTTGTTGTTAATGTTTAAATTTCCCATAACAAACAACAACTTACCCTACAGTAATCTTTAAAGTTTCCAGGATGAAGATGGGGCCCCACGACATCAACTCAATCTGGTTTTTATGACGTCATGGATATTTTTTTAAGAGCTAAAATTAGACCTGTTTTTTGGTACCAACTGCACAAGACAATTTTGAATGGTGCACATTTTAGACAACACTCTGGCTGGACCTTCTCAAAACACTCAGACACTCGTTATAATTTTCTTAGGTCAAAGGTTAATTTGGGAATTTTACCATCATTTGCTTTCACAGGAGCCCCTAAGAAGAAAGTTGTCTCCATGTCAGCTAGAAGCAATTTTAGAGGATGATGTTCCCTCTCCCAACAGAGTTTGCCCTCGGGGTTAGGGACATCTTTTAGTGGTTGGTTTAGGGTTGAGGGGATGGGGAGATATTTTATGGAATTAGGTTAATCAGGTCTTTTAGATACCTAGAGATTATATTTAGTATAGATAGTATAGTCTTCAGCTTCTTCGAAGAGCTGTAGAAAATGGCCTTTAATCTAACCTAGAATTCTGTGCCAATGAGACACAATTACTTTTGGCAATGCCACTCTACTCCC
>NC_022029.1:19253117-19264294 GCF_000317375.1 Microtus ochrogaster
AGTCAGTTGTCTCTGTCAATTGTTGCACATTTTGGATATATCTCATTTGTTAAGTAATATTTATTCCCTTCTGAGATCTTTGATGGAGTTGAAGATTATATCATTGTAGTTACTCTACATTATTTAGACTCCTTGAGATAGAATGTTTAGCAAAACTTTTGTTCTCAATATTGTTTGTTATATTTATTATTTGTTATTATTGTATGTAGTTGTATTTGGTTTAGTTCTGTCTTATTTAGACAAAAGGGGGATATATAGGGATAAGTCCAGCCCCTTAGGGGGCGTGTTTGCCTCGGGGTAATGTTTACCTATAAATCTGGCGAGTGTGCTCCCAGCTCTGTCTTCTGCTTTCCTGGTCTCCGCAGGAATGGTGGTTCTGTAAGTCTATTTCCCCATTAAAGCTGTATATATTTTTACAATCTGTCTGCATTCATTTACTCCATTACAAGTGCGGACTCCATAGACGAGCATGTTCTCAGCACTGGGGATACAGCATCTGCCACAAAGTTTGCAGATTAGAACCTGAGGTTCGAAGACTACTAGTTGGCCTGCCTGCATACAATGGAATAATCAGAAACTATTTACGTAGGTTTCTTGTTCATCCTGTGTGGATTCCAAAATGATATTTTCTCAAATCTGGTTGGACAAAAAAAGAGATCAGAAAGTACAAGGTCATTGGAAACCGATGTCTGTCTTCACTTCCACCTCCACATGCACTAGCCAAACCAGTCAGGGCGTCCTGCCCAGCCTCCCTCTCTGTTGGAACCAAAGTGACAGATGCTGACAGGAATAAATCAGACTCCATAGACCAGTGGCTAACAATCTGACCACCTCAGCATGACTTCTCCTTATGGCTTTCCCATCATGACCCCAGATTGCTGATTCCCTGACCTTATCTGTTTGCCCAGCCTCCCACATTCCATTTCTGATGCCTCTGTGAGCACACAGGCTGCCTTCCTCTGACTGCCCACTGAAGTCAAAGGGCAAGAAGCTTCCTTTCCTACATAACCTGAGAATCTTCAAGAAGCCCAAAGTCTCCTGCCTGCTAGCATGTTCTTTATGAGGCCCCTACGTCATATGCCACTGGTTATAAGACGTACATAACACTATAAAATTGATAAACATGATGTCAACACACCTTCATTTATTCAAGCCTCTACAATGACCAGGGAAATGAAAGCATGGGTTAATTCTGGAAATTCGTGGTGTCATCTTACTTTGTTAAGTGGATAGCTATATTTTCTCATGAATGTTACTTGATCTGATTGCTTTTACTTAGATACATTTTTTTAATAAGGGTCAACACAAGCAGGGTCCACTTTGGAAATGGAGATCCCTAAAAACAAGAGGATCTTTTGTAGAAAGGGCAAAGAACCCTAGAAATGGACATCCCAGGAAAACTTCCTACCCTGACTGCCTCTCCATGAAGCTGGTTTATGACAAGGCCCAGCCCCTGAGGCAGTAACCTCCACCAATGCAGAAACATGTGAGCATAAGCCACCACTGAGCTCCATCTGTCCCTAGCCAAGAACCCTGCTCAAAACCTGATGGCAAATCTCACTTTTTTGTAATAAAAACAGTAGCTGACTTTTCTGACATTTTACATATCCCTTCATTGAAGCCTTCTGTGTATACATTTGTTGACACAGACTTCTTTATAAATGTCTTACAGGATGGAAAGTCAGCCTCTCTCTGCCAATACAGGTCAAGCACCGTGTGAGTGAGGACTATTGCCAAAGAGGCTCTCAGGACCTACAAAAGTTCATGCTCCACTGATGCTTCTCTCTCTCTCTCTCTCTCTCTCTCTCTCTCTCTCTCTCTCTCTCTCTCCTCTCTCTCTCTTTGTCTGTTAATATGGTAATTTCCCACCTGCCTGGGCAGAGGTCCTTGTGCAGCACTTAGGTACTTAAGGATTTCCCCAAGTCTGAATAAACTGACATTCAGCTGATCTCCTTTCGAATGACCCTGGTCTCTTTGTGTGTTCTTTCAGTCTCTAGGCCCTTGCCCGACTCGCGTACGGTACAGTGGTTGCGCGAACTGTACCGAGGGTGTAACACAAAATCGGGTGTTACATTTGCCTATCTTTGGAGTATTATTTTTTTTTTTTTGGTTTTTTTGGGACAGGGTTTCTCTGTGGCCTTGGAGCCTGTCCTGGAACTAGCTCTGTAGATCAGGCTGGTCTCGAACTCACAGAGATCCACCTGCCTCTGCCTCCCAAGTGCTGGGATTAAAGGCATGCGCCACCATCGCCCGGCTCTCTTTGGAGTATTATTATATAGTATATTTACCCTCAAGGGGGATGCTATCACCCTGCTTGGAATAATTCCATCAGATAGATAGATAGAGATAGAGAGATAGAGAGATAGAGAGATAGAGAGATAGAGAGATAGAGAGATAGATAGATAGATAGATGATAGATAAAATATATTTTGTATAATATATGTATATATCTAAATATACATGTGTGTATATTATATGTGTATGAATGTATTTTTAGGAACTCTTATAAAGTAATATTTCCCTGTGGCTTTTTTCAAATATCATTAGAACATATAGTTAGGAATCAAGGTAGGGTAGTTATGTGGGAATTCATTGAGCTGCCACTAGAGGGAGATCTAACAATGAGCTGGGCATAAATACAGGGGCATCTGCTTTTTTAATTTTTTATTTTTTTGCTTTTTTATTATGTTTTTATTTGATGTATATTTTCATTACTTCTTTGCACTTTCATGCATGTACACAGTGTATAGAAGGAGAGAGGAGAAAATAGAAAGACAGCAACACTAGCTATAGAAGTATGACTTTTCCAAGGCACTGGAGTTCATAAGGAATATCAGTAACTGTAAAAATAACTTGCAAAATTTCAACCCCAGCTTCTTCGATCTTTACTTCAGTTGATCCTGATGCCTTGCTTGACCTCAATGAGCCACTGACATATGAGTATGGGGGGCGGTGACAGGGGGCAACCTCAAGTCTTGGTCTTTGTTTTTCTACCTTGTTAGAGACACAGTCTCTCTGTCACTTCATAATCCAGAGGCTAGATGATCAGCAAGCTTCTGGAGATTTCCTGGTATTCTCCTCCCATTTCCCATTAGGGAGGCTCTGACATTACAGACTTCTGTTACTACTTTCAGCTTTTAAGTGGGTTCTGGGGGATCCGATCTCAAGTCATCAGCTTTGTTCAGAAGACACATTTACCCACTGAGCCATCTTCCCATATACAAGTTGTTCTCTGCTCCATAACTATATTATTGGTTATGTTTTTCATTAATCCTGTAGCTTGCTTTTCTTTTCTGGTAAGATTCTTTTTTTTCCCCTTTCTTTTTTTAGTTTTAAAACAACCTCATTTTGCATACCAATCCCAGTTCCCTCTCCTTCCCATCATCCCCCTCCCCCACCTTCCCATCATCCCCCTCCCCCACCTTCTCCCCACCCCACTTCCCATCCACTCCTCAGAGAGGGTGAGTCACATACATGATACAGTCTGTCACATCACATGAGACATGATGTAGGACAATTATCTCTTTAGATAGTCAAAGGTGTTCCTCACCCTCCCCCCCAAAAAAAAATCTGTTGAGCTACATGGACTTTTCCAAAACCAGAGAAATAGAACTTTGTAACTAATTGAGAAAAGGAGTCTATTTTCATAGGACAACCGGAATAGCAAGGGGGCAATAGATGACATGTAAATTAGATATTATCCATGCACAGGAGGTTATAATACAGGCACTAAGAAGAGCATTGTGGGATCTGTGGAGCTATATAAAGTTACATTTTTCCCTATGGCCTTTGACTAATTGCCAGATGTTGAACAAGATGCCTCTCTTTATCTTTGTTTCTTCCCCCCATAAAACCATCCCACAGAGGCAGCCTGTATGTGAGTGACATTGACACCCTGGAAAAGGGGCCAAGTCATAAAAGTTAGGCTTTATCCAGAGAGGGAAAAGGAAGAACACTAGAAATAAGCAAGAGACAATAAGGCAGCTGGAAAGTTCAGGCTGTATGGTAGAAGTGAGTAATCAGTCCACCTGGCTCACCAGCAGAGGAGGAAAGTCGAGGGCTATGAGCTACTAGTTAAAGCAGCTAGCCATGGGGTAAGAGACTGACAGTTCTAACCAATTCATGGTTCTCAGAAATTGTAACCCAGTGAGCTGATGTTGTATGATAATGAATCGTCTTGCATTGTTAGTCATGATAATGAATCCTCTTGCATTGTTAGTCAGCTCAGGAGAAGAAATCCATTCTATCACAGTCCATACCAAGGACCACTATTGCCAGGTGGTAGCATGGGAGGAAGGGATACTGTATAAGACTGAGCTACTCAGGGCAAAGTAGTATCAATCCAGTCCCTAGCCAGAGCACCTGGGATCACCTTGCTGCGGTCTCTGAGAGGAAAGAGGCCACACAAAGAAACCCTGGGTAGAAGAGAGCATGAAGCAAACAGGGTGAGAAGTTCAGGATGCCAGAGGCTTGTGTTGGGTAGAGGACAGTGGTTGGTTGTCCCAAATTCCACGAAAAGGGGCAAACTGCATCACATGAAGATTCCTGGAAACTGTCATCTCAGAGTTAGGGATCATCAGTGGGCATCAATTCCGAAGCTGCATGCAGTTTTCTGTGGGCAAGACTAAGAACCTCAAAGTTCAAGTGTAGTTGAGTGTTCAACTTCAGTATCCTCCGCCCCTACATGAAGCATGCAGGAGGCTTCATGCTGACAAAGACTTGAAGGCACTGAGATTGGTGCTTCAGTATAGATCTCGGTTCTCCTGTTACTCCTTCCTCTCCCCCAGTATGCTAGAGAGTCAGTGACTTCAAAATAGATACAAAGAGATAAATGAAATAAGGAAATCAATTTGAGATCTGGATATGAAAATTGGTAGTTAATAAGAAAGACATCATCTTTGGTTAAAAAAATTAAGCAAGGAAATTGGAGTTCTTGAAAAAAACTGAAAAAGTGAATTGAATTAAACACATAGTAGAAAGCGTCACCAATATCCTAGGTCAAGTAGAAGAAAGAATATTAGAGACATAAGACAAGATTGAAGAAATACTCCATTCAGACATAAATAAATGTAAATTAAACTAAATAAGCATTACTCCAACCCATAAGATCTTTGGAACACAAAGATTCTCAATCTAAGAATCTATGAGTTAAAAAGAAATGAGATAAAAGCCAATATTATTTTTTTAAAAAAACTACTCAGTAAAACTACAGCAGAAAATAGGTATTGTGGCATGTCCCTTTATTCCTAGCACTCAGGGACCAGAGCCAGGCAGTGTGGTTGGTTTTCTTTACTTTTTGGGGGTTCGCAACCCAGATCCCAAATAAATGCATGATTTATTCTTACTTATGAATGCCCAGCCTTAGCTTGGCTTGTTTCTAGCCAGCTTTTCTAATTTAAATCATCCCATTTCTCTTTAACTACATTTTGCCCCTGGGCTTTTTACCTTTCTTTAGTCTATATATCTTTCTTCTCTTTTTACTCCCTGACTGGCTGTTTGACTGGGCAGCTGGGCAGCTGGCCCCTGTGTCCTCCTCTCCTCCTCCTTTCTCACTCCTCACTTGTGTTCTAGAAACAAGGGTCATCCTCCTGTTCAGCCCCCACCGCACTCAGTCCCTCCCTACCACTTCCTGTCAGATAGTTGCTGATGCAGCCTCCTGATCCCAGGTTAATTTTATTTAATCAAACAAATGTAACACATCCTTGCATCATTTAAAAAAAAAGCAGCAGAAACAAATGTAATATGCCTTTACACAGATAAAGCAATGTTCCATAACAAGGCAGAGATCTGTGTGCCTCAAAACTGGTCTACACAGTGAGTTTCAGGCCAGTCAGAGTGAGCTACCCAGTGAAACTTGTTTTAGAAACAAAATAAAGCAAAACAACGAAGGGCAGGAATGTAGCTGTACGTTCTTGCTGAGACTGCCACCTGCACATAATGACACAGATACTTCTTATTAATTAGAATTCTCAGCCTTAGCTTAGGCTTGTTCCTAACTTGTTCTTATAACTTAAATTAACCCATTTTTTTAAACTACATTCTTCCACATAGCTCATTACCTCATCTCTGTTGCCCTTCCCGCTTCCTCTGTGTCTGAATGGCAACTCCACTTTTCTTCTTTCCAGAGTTCTCTTCCTCTGCCTGGAAGTCCTGCCTGTTCACCCCTGCCTACCTATTGGCCATTCAGCATTTTAGTATCCCAATCACAGCCATACATCTTTACACAATGTATAAATATTCCTATAACAGAGCCAAGCACAAGAGGTATTTGAGCTCAAAACAGGTTCAGAAAGTAAGCTGGCAACAATGCATTATAGTTAATACACTATCTATAAGACAAAGAAGCAATAGTTATTAACTACATGTAGACTACAAAAAGTCAAACAAGGTGAATGAATTACATCTTGAAAACCCACTATCAAAAAACATGGAAAGCTTTTACGGGACTTAACTTCTCAAGAAAGGTGTTGAATGTTTTAATAAAAATAACAATGACTGGCAGGAAGCCATTTTCAGATTTTTAAATACAAACATAGATTTACAAAGGTTTGCTACAAGTAGCAAACTGTTTACACTTCTATTGTCTTTAGATCAGAGGCCAGTTTCAGACAGAACTTGGATAGTGCAATGAGAATGTCACAGTGGTGGAAGCACAATGAGATGTTGACCAAAACTGCAATGGTAAACCATTTGGAAACAGGAGACTGAAAGAAGTGATCGCTGGGTCACTGAGAATGAGTTAAGTTATATTTTCAATTTGCAAATACTACAGATGAGGAGTCAGACAGTCTCAAGAATGATTTCTATCATATGGATTTCCAGCAACACTTTCTTGCTTAGCAAGCTGCCTTTCTACATTGTGTTTTCATTGCTGGAAAGACATCTATCTTTGTACTGTTTGCATCAGAGAAAGAAGAACCAGAACAGATGTTATTCTAGCATCTAAGAGCTCAAAGCTGGGTGTTTGGTTTAACGTACATAGTTTCATGTATCACCAAATGGAGCCTTGCTTTTCAAAGGGAGCTTCATTCAACACAATTCATTTGGAAAGAACGGGGGTTGCCATCGTCTTTACAGTGGTTGCTATTGCATTAATTGATGCTTCAATTTCAGTTGGTGCATTTGGCATGTGGAACTCAATTATCTTTCTGGAAGCCTGGGGGGTCTTGAAATAATTTGAAAAATTAAATCTATTTAATGTAGACAGAATTAAATAGCTGTTTGGAATAAGATTTTTCCCCCAAGGGGCTTTTGAGAAATTTAAAATGATAATTGTAGTCTTCTTCCTCCCACATTTGCAAAACACGGGGAAATATAGTCACTGGGTAAATAGTAAACAAACCATGTCGGCATGAATCTAATAGTATTAGAGTTTATCTGAAGGGCACTAGACCTCTGGAGAGCAGAATGGACTGTGCCCATCTGTTGCCTTCCTGCTCTGTATTCCTAACTTAAGAGACACAGTGAATGCTAAAGGATGTTATTAAAAGACAAAGATGATTCTCCCTTATCAAGTAAGCTGAGAAAAATTGATGTAAACAGCATGGATCTTCTGTTCAGTGGGGATTTTCCTGCACAGACATGAGCTCTAAAGAAGTTAGAAAACCCTTAAATGGGGGCATGTAATGTAGGGATCACTTGGCCCACAAATTAGATCATTGGTCCTCCCATCAACACTTCTTGCGGACCATGTTTTACTAGGGAACAAAGATGTTGAGGCCGCATCTGCACCTAGGGGAGGCCTGCTCTCAAAGCAGATAGTAAAGCAAAGAGCCAAACCCTCTACTAAGGACACTGTACATTTCCAAGATTTGGACAAAGTTCTAAGGCTATCTCTCAAAAATATCATTATATGCAAGCTTAAATATACTGTGTTGATCTGTTCTTAAATTTGGACTTTGTTTTTTTTTATTAAAATGGTATCTCAGGGCTGGGTTGCTGCCCAGGTTCTCAAATTGTATCCCAGTACTACCAAGAAAAAAATAAATAAATACAAAGAAGTTTAAAAACATTCTACAAATATAATCTCATTAGAAACTACCTGTGGAAGAGATTCCTTTCTATATGCCTTCAGAATCTGAGGTTAGAGGATTATGCTTTCTTGATCAGTCTTAGACATGCACCCCTCTCACTGCCTGAGATTTTGCTGTCTGCTCTGCCTGGTTTCAGAACTGGAACTCTTCCCACTCACAGCAGTCAGAATATTTAAAAGCCTTCCCTTTCAATGACACCTGTGAAATAACTGAGGCATGGCAGAGTAAATAAGAGCTCTGGCTGTGCTTTGAGAGGTCCTCAGTTCAATTCCCAGAAACCACATGGTAGCTCACAACCACCTATAACTATAATCTAAGACAGCTAACAGGAGAATGAGCAGAAAACAATGAACATTCAGCCACATATCCAGTCTGTAACCCTTACAAATCATGAGCAATTCCCTTTGCTTTTCCTCATTACCATGGTGTTTGCTTTTCAGTTCACCTGCATCACACTGGAGTTTGCCATGCATCCACTTCAAGCTTATTTTTAAAGAGAATAATTCATAAGCTGACCTTTCGCATAGAGTCAGGTGTGGATGATGCCCACTTCCCTCACCAAGTCAGAATTCCAATAGCTTTGTTCGTCAAGAGACTGAAAATATAAAATTTAAATATCTCATCCACTCCAAGGCCATGCCTCAGTTTCCATGAAAATGCCACTCCTAGTTTTTTATTAAGTTCAGAATAAAAGGGAAGGAAATAAATATTTTGACATAGAGAGATTAATAGTACTTTGATGGTAGAAGATACAAAATAACTCCATACTAGTTCAGAATTACATATAATAAAGGTTTATTTATTTAGGGGAGACTTACAGATCATTGTCCTAGATCACAATCCTTTGTATCAACAGGGAACAGGAACAGAGTCTAGCAGCTGGAAGTGAGAGCCAGAAGCAGAAGAGCAAGCACAGGATTTACAGCTGTATTTATAGTATAAGAGACTATGCCCAAGTTGGCTGGTATCTTAAACATTGTTGGCTGAAGAAGCGAAAGGAACTTAAACAGCAGTATTTTAATATTCTCTGTTTTAATGTATGTATATGCTTGCATATGTGTATATAGGTGTATATCTATGTATGTATGTGTGTGTGTCTATGTGTGCATGTGTAGAAGTCTGTGTCTGTGTGTGTGTATGGCTATATGTCTGAACGTGTGTGTGTCTGTGTGTGTGTGTGTATGTGTGTGTGTTCATGCTGCCATATGAGTACAGGTGATTGTGAATGTCTAGACATGGATGTTGGGAACTGGGAACTGAACTTGCATCCTCTGGGAGAGCAGCAAACTTATATTTAACTACTTAGTCATCTCTACCGCAGCTCCTACTATTACAGAATGGTGCCCAGACATGGATGACTGAATCCACACAAAGCCTGAGAAGGCTTGGGAAAGAATAAAGCATGTTTTCTTGGTAGCAGCAATTTCTTGGGTCTGCTCTGCTTGCTAGAGGCAAGCAAGCGCTCTCATCTAAGAGAGGCTTCCTGACTCAGCTTTAGCTGCAAAACCCTGCAGCTCATTAAGAGGTCCTGCCACGAAACACTTAAACAGTGTTGATGACAAGCTGAACAAATGCTTTTCAGTTTTCAGCAGTAGCAGGAAAGAAGCTGAGTTGTTTTAAAATGCCGGCTTTTTGGGCCGTTCTTCCAGGGCAAACTCTGACTGTTTGAGGCAGGAGGGCCGACTACAGAGAGAGGACTTGAGTGTTATCTGTGGACATAATCTGCAGCTTATGTGCTGGCAGGGACCTTGAAACGCCATAGACTTGTGGCAATAAACATGACTACAACCGGTACCTCAGCCATGAGGGTGGAAAGCTAAGGAATGGGCTGGATCTAGCTCCCAAAGCAACGGCTTTAATCCCACCCATATTGCTTAGTAATTTAAAGGCTCATGTGGTCAGAAAAAGAGATATACAGTAAAGAGAGATTCAAAGACAAAGAAAATTTCTAAATGGTTTACTGTGTGTTAAAAATATATGCAGGCTAAAAGTTGAAGTTCTTAAAGTAAAAAGCAAAACAAAAAGGAAGAAAGAGAGTAGTTGGGTGTGGTAGTGCACACCTTTAATCCCAATGCTTGAGAGGCAGAGGGAGATTGACCTCTGTGACTTCAAGGTGTGGTTGCACAAGCCTTTAATCCCAGTGCCTAGAAGGCAGAGACAAACAGATCTCTGTGAGTTCAAGGTGTAGTAGCACACACCTTTAATCCCAATGCCTGGGAGGCAGAGACAGGCAGATCTCTGAGAGTTCAAAGACAGCCCGGTCCACAGAGTTATTCCAGGTCAAACATACAGAGAACCTGTCTCAAAAAGCAAAAAATAAAAGTAAAAATAAATGAAATAGAGGTTAAAATAAAGCTGCACAAAAATGGAAAATACACAGAGAATCTTGATACTGTATGTTATTATACTCTCTTTGAATTGTTTCAATGCTGAGGAAAGAGCAACAGCTGCTAAAAGATATTTGTTTATAAATGATGCTGAACTAATCCAACATAGATATTTTGAAAATTCTTTGACTTTAAAATTTGGATCTAAGGACATGATGCTTTGGAAGGGAGTTTCTTCTTTTGTTTTCACAGAGGATGAAACCCTGTGGATTGCTTCCATCCCAATATGGTATGATGGACCATGGCCTCCTGAAGGTGTTGCTGTGAACACCTTCAAAAAATTACTTTGCTCAACTGCCAACTGAGAGGAACCTAGCACACAGGTTATACCATGAAAGACCTAAATAACAGCGCCCCCATTCAGCAGGAAGCAGTTTGGAGAGAAAAAAACTGCTCCCATATTCCCAAATATTGCTTATAAATGTTCTTTTACATTTAAAGGGGGATATGATATAGATATGGATAATTTACATTGGTTTAAGTTTTGCTTTATTGATATAAATTTAAGGTCAATTTTGTTATATGTATATGTGTTTCTGATCTTGATTAAGGTATTGTGATTGTATAGTTTATTAAAAATGTAATGTATATAGGTTGTTAATGGATAGTCATCTATAATAGTTAAGTTTGTAGTCATGTTAGATTTTCTAGATGTACATAGATATATTTTAGATAGACATTCTTCGTATCTTTCAAAGACTACAGAATAGGACATTTAATGTTTTAATAACTTAGGGTTTTTCATGACAATGAGACA
>NC_022029.1:19264929-19290369 GCF_000317375.1 Microtus ochrogaster
TGGGAGGAAGAGGAAGTGAGCTCAGAGGCCATGCTCCCCTCTCCCGGACAGACGCCATGAAGCAAGCTGCCAGGTCAGACATGCTGAATCTTTCCAGCTGCCAGGTCAGACATGCTGAATCTTTCCCGGTAAGACTGATGCTACACAGATTATTAGAGATGGGTTGATCAGGATATGAGAATTATCCTGTAAGGGCTAGAGTTAATGGGCCAAGCAGTGTTTAAAAGAATACAGTTTGTGTGTCGTTATTTCAGGGCATAAGCTAGCCAGGCAGCCAGGAGCTAGGGCGGCAGGAATGCAACCCGCAGCTCCCATCAACACAGAAGTCTGTATTGAATGTCTTTGTTAAATGAAGTAGAATTATGAATGCCTACTCAAAGCTAACTCTATAGATTCTACCAAAGTATTAATATCTCCACTGGGAATGTGTAACAAAACGATAGCGATATAATGATGATGGGCTAACAGTTCCTTATTCAGTGTTTAACCCCAAAATATGCATACTCACAGGCAAACAAAATCCTTTTAAACATGTCAGTCAGATTTTAAATTTTATACCACAGCCAAGAATGTTTTTGTGTTCTCTTAAGTAGCTAAATGCAAATATCAAAACCAAAAAATCAATCTTAAAAATCTGGCAAATAAAAAGCAAAAGCTCACCAGTATTCTCAAAGCAATCAGTCCTCAGTCTGCAGTCTCACAGATCGGTCCTTTCACAGAGCCGGGACCTGCTGTTATTGGAAGGCTGGGAACACAAAATGAAATGAATTTAGTCTGCAGTTTTGTGAGACAACCAAGTCCCATCGTCTCCAGAAACTTCAGGGATAATTAGCATTCTGTCGCTGATCCAGGAAAGACACACCATCGCAGCTGCCTTATCCACATCTGTATCTTGTCCTGGAAATATATGTGGGGTCCTTCAAATCTGCCTACGCGCTGTTGGCAAACATCTCCCCTTATTTCAGATGTAAACTTTAGTAGAAAATTGGAACAAACTTCAGCTTCACCATAGGAGATCATTCCCTGCTCCAGTCTCTAATGGTACTTTAGCCTTACCTGCAGGTTTACAATCCCCATTTCAACCAACGGATGGCATCATGTGGCCTGCAATTGTGCAGATGAAAAATCAGCCAGAAAAACAACAGGCTGGTTGCTTTGTTTTGCTTTCTGCTGTTCAATTTAGATGGTTTATAAGTAAATATTTAGAGCACTGGACAGAAGTGTGCCCCTAGGCGCACCCCAACTCTATCTATTTCAAGAAGCCCCTCTCTTTTTCCTTTAAAGCTTTGTCATGCTTTCCTAAAATTCTTCAGTCTCTCTTCCTCAAGACTGATTCATGTTTAGTTTCTCCCTCTCAGAGCACGTCTGACTATTAATTGTGGCTTCTCACTTTAATGAGACATTCAAAGTTTCACCATTGTAACCAACTCTGCACTCTCTAAGCCGCCCACCATGGCTGATACACCCAGGCCTAGGTAAGGACAAATCAGTGCCGACTGATTCACTACACACAAATCCCTACCAACAGTGGGGAGCCCAGACCTAGACCTGTTCTCCAGATCACTCCCACACTCACTTACAGAGGCAAATCAGTCCTGAGAAAGAATCATACTTCTATTTCTGTTTTCATTTATTTACTTTCGGAGATGGCACAGAATTGGATCTTGGGGATGTGAGTGAAATAATCAGTTTTATTTATCTTACAGGCCACATGGCATGTTTCAAATGCTTAGAGAATGTGCACACTCCTTCTCTTTCCCTCCCTTTTCTCCCTCTCTGTCTCTGTCTCTCTCTCTCTCTCTCTCTCTCTCTCTCTCTCTCTCTCTCTCTCTCTCCTTAACGAATTCTATTCCTTATGTCTACACAGAATGACCATTCTGCCTTTGCATCCAGGCTCTGGTCTTTATTTTAAATGAAAACATCTCAGGAAAACACTAAGTCATAATTGCATTTTTACCCTTAGAATCCTACTTCCCTATTGCCCCACTCACTTTTGCAATGCCCACCAACAGCATGTGGCACATGCATCTGCCCAGCTGGGCTCAAAGGCAGTCAAGAGGTGACTCATCTTCCTGTGTGCTAGTAATTTAGAAGAACTATATCATTTGCCTACAGTAGTCAATAAGAAAGGCCCCAGCGTCACTTGAATGGCAGTGCCCTGGTCCTGCAGAAACAGTAAGCCAGCAGTCAGAGACCCAAATATTCCCCACTAAAGACATCTGAAAGATCTCCTCTCTGCTCTGTTCCAGAGAGCAAAGCCCAGGCCCACCAGTGAGAGCCCAGCAAAGGAGAAGAAAAAAGCAACTCATGAAATCAGGAGCCCCATGAGTTGGACCCCATCTGCTCTGCAGCCTTTAGTAGCCCGCCATAATATTTACACAGTGCTTATTACTGGCCAGTCAGCATTTCAAGGGCTGCACAGCTATTATCTTGTTTATATTCCTCATCATCAGTCTTTGAGGAAGGCAGCGTCACATCTGGGGGGGAACTGAAGCACAGAAAGCTGAGCTTGCTTCTGAAGGGCCTGACAGAGGGAAAACACCCGAGCCCAGCCCCTAACCACAATCGTGGTTGGAATGTAAAGGGTCCCCCAAAGGGTCGTGTGATTGAAAGCTTGTTCCCCAGCTGGTGGTCCTATTCTGAAGGGCTCTAAAGCTATTCGGAATTGAAGCCTTTCTGGAGGAAGTGAGTCATCGAGGTGGGGCCTTGAGATTTGAGAGCCCAGCCCCACATCCTGTCTGCTCTCTGTCTCTTGGCCAGTGATATAAATGTGACCAGCCACCTCAGCTCCTGTGTGAGCTTTTTCCTCCTTGATGGAGCTTATCATGTCAAACATTGAGCCTAAAGAAACGCTTCCACCTTCAAGCTGCTTTTGCTCGAGCATTTGATCACAGCAGTGTGAAAAGTCACTAACATAAACATACTCTGTGAGAAGGGGAGGTGGATTGGCGTGATCTGGAAAGGGGAATGCATTCCTTAGGGTTTCCATTGCTGTGAAGAGACACCATGGCCATGGCAACTCTTATAAAGAAAACACTGAATTGGGGTGGCTCACCTACAGTTTCAAAGGTTCTGTCCATTGTCATCATGGTGGGGAGCATAACAGCGTACAGGCAGATGTGGTGCTGGCTACCATCTTGGCTCAGAGGGAAAAGGAAGTCAACTGACTCACTGGGTGGTATCCTGATATAGGAAACCTTGAATCCCCCACTGCTAGGATTCAAGCATTAGACTGGCCCTATCACCTGGGCAGGATGCACTCAGGAAGCACACTGGCCAGCCCAGAGTCCTATGGTAGCTATGACACTCACAAGTCTGTATGCAGGTGCAAAAGATCACTTTAAGAGACAAGCTCTGCCCATTCCCACTCACTTCCTACTGTTCTTCTGAAGAGGCAAGCAGCTCTCTCTGTGTGTCTCTTATCTCTCTCTCTCTCGTTCTCTCTCTCACTTTCTTTCTCTTTGTCTCTGTTTCTCCATCTCTTTCATTCTCTCTCTTTCTCTCTTTCTTCCCCCATTCCCTGTGTCTCAATAAAGCTCCCAAGTAAGCTCTGCTTGCATGGCGTGTCTGTCTCTTACCCGCTATGAGGCCTCTGTCTCTCACCTGCCAAGGTCCCTCTAGCACAGAAATTATTACATCCCCAATAACACACTTCCCTCAATAAAGCCATACCCACTCCAACAAAGCCATACTCCTAATAGTGCCACTCCCTGCAAGCTTATGGGAGCCAAATACTTTAAAAACTACCACAGAGAAGATGGCCATTCATGCCCACCTGCATCAAATCGTACCTCAACCACACGATGCAGTGTGACCACAGACTGCTGAGCTGTATTTGTTTGATGTTTCATTGATCAAGACAAAGACCTGCTCTTCTCACTTGAGAAGCCAAAGCAGCAGCTGAGGAGAAAGTGTATAACAGCAGTGAACACAGCGGACTGCTCTGTAGGTAGGGGAACTGGGAATGTAGGTGAGTACAATCATCTTAGGAAGAAGACTTTGAATATTCATGCATCTTCCCTCCAAAGGTTTTGAATATTCATGATATTTCTGCAACAGAGGGCAGACATTAAGTATACATCTGCCACTGGGTACATGGCTCAAAATGTGCCTAGACTTGTGCCAACTCTCCCTTGGGACACATCTCTTACTATGCTAATAAAGCAAAGGTTTATTTCCAGGCAAGAGTTTCTTCCTGTATGTTCAAGGTTAGGGGAAGCTCGGCGAATAGAGCCTGAAGGTCAGGGGTGGGAGGCTTTGATGGGGGAGAGTCTTCTGTTTTGTGTTGATTTCATTGGTTAATAAAGAAACTGCCTTGGCCCATTTGATAGGCCAGCCCTTAGGTGGATGGAGTAAACAGAACAGAATTCTGGGAGAAAGAAATCGCCATGATTCTCCCACTCCAGACAGCCACGGGTTAAGATCTTTCCTGGTAAGCCAGCTCGTGGTGCTACACTGAATATTAGAAATGGGTTAAATCAATATGTAAGAGCTAGCCAATAAGAGGTTAAAACTAATGGGCCAAGCAGTGTTTAAAAGAATACAGTTTCTGTGTAATTATTTCAGGGCTTAAGCTAGCCAGGTGGCCAGGAGCTGGGGCAGCAGAAAAAGCGGCCCACCACTCCTTCTACAAGGCTTAGGTGAAAACCTTCTCTCTGTTCTTCATACCCTAGACACAGATGGATATTTTTAATGCATCAGGAAGCTGGCGATTGCTATACCTTCAGTCTAGTGATTTAGGTCTCGGCCACTGCTTCTTTTAAACACCACACTCTCAATTAACCCCAAACACAGTTTACACCTTCACTGAGTCCCGTGGCTTTGCTTTCTTGACTGCCACAGGCCAGAACCTAACTGAACAGTGCTGGGTTCCTTCTCTGAAGATATAGTTTCAAAATGTACCTAATAGCCCAAATAAAACAGCTGGTCCTGACTGAAGTATGCTGTTTCCTTTCTGCCCACGCCACCAAAGTGTCATCAAGTGAAGACAGTCAGTCTCCCAGCTGGCCCCTTAGGCCCATCCCCTCTGCTTCCGTAGCTGCTGCCCTGGTGTGGTTGCTCATCGTCCATCATCCACAGTCACAGCAATGGCTGAAGCAGCCCCTTTCTTCATCACCACCATCCCCCCAGCCTCAGCTCAACCACTCTGGACCATCCTCCATTAAGCATTAGGAGACCTTTTTAAAATGCATACCAAAACATCTAACTCTAGGAAAAGAAAGTACCCAAGTGGCTTTCCAAGACATACACGAAGAAAATAAAAGGGAAAATGCATTAGCATAGGAGCGCATAGCATAACATCTTTAGTTAGTAAACAGCAAGCTGGCATTTGTATGGTCTGTAAAACATCTTCACAGATATTTCCTCCTTTAATCTTCCCAAGAGAATCTGAGGCACCAAGAAGCCCTTTAGCCTTTGCCTACATTCTCTTTGCTCCAATTTCACCAACATGCTTGGTTTTTCCACCTTTGCCCTGCTCTTTCATAGACTACTCTATTGTTCAGTATCAAATACTTTCCTCTATATTCTACATCTTATAAAAACTACTGTTTCCCCCCTCGGTTCTGCCCTTTGTCTTTTTATCTTTCTATCAGCTCATAGAAGCAGTCATTCCCCAGCTTTTTTGGAGCATCACCACACTCCCTAATTTAAAATTGTCTATGGTGACCATCACATGCTATGGAATCATTGATAGAGTTGGAGAACAATGTCAGAGGAATCACCCTAAAATATTTTATATCTGATCCTTTACAGAAAATATTTGACCATTTTGCTTCATTTTTAGGTCAACTACATCCTTGAGGCATGCCAAAACACCAGACTATGTGATCTTACTAGGATGCTATGACCAAGCTATGGTTTCATGAGAGAATCTTGACAAACAGGTCGCTGTACAGGTTATAATTCTTTCATGAAATTAAGCTGCTAAAATGTTCCCAAGACACTGGTTCTGGGGTGACTCTCTCACAACAGACAATGACTTCAGGGTTCCAAATTAGCACTGGTCCACCCTTTGGGGTGCACCTACGAGTCAAGTATGAGGATCCCATGACACCTCCCATGTAGATGCCCATCACTCACAACACCCAGGAGTAGAGATGCTGAAAATGCCTCTTTCCTTCCTGAAACCAGTCTGTAGGGCCATATTATAAAGCCCATATTTCTACAATGTATGGTGGCCAGACTTTCAGGCCACAGTTTGCCCCTGCCACACAGGAGGAGGTCATCTAGCCTTTTGAGACAAACTGACACCATCCTAAACAAAGGGTCAAAACATGCTAATGTCGCTCTGCTACTTCTTTGTAATTTGGAGGATGCCTGGGAAAGAGGTGTTAATTCACTCTACCTAACAGAGCAGGCATACAGAGCAGCCATAGCTACGAACTTGACCTAAGTCCTGCTACCCAGGAAACAGAATGCTAATAAACTTCCCCCTCAGTTTATGTTTTGGTATAAAAGCTGTTCGGAGAATAAACGCATGTGAATTTTTAGGATGGGAACTCAGGATTTCATGAGGGATCCCTGAAAACTCCCTCCTGATAAAGTCATGCAAATTGTGTCTTTTTTAAATTTATTTTTTATTTTTTTGTGACTATTTATTTATTTATTTATTTATTTAAGATTTCTGCCTCCTCCCCGCCACTGCCTCCCATTTCCCTCCCCCCCCCCCCAATCAAGTCCCCCTCCCTCATCAGCCCAAAGAGCAATCAGGGTTCCCTGCCCTGTGGGAAGTCCAAGGACCACCAACCTCAATCCAGGTCTAGTAAGGTGAGCATCCAAACTGCCTAGGCTCCCACAAAGCCAGTACGTGCAATAGGATCAAAACCCAGTGCCATTGTTCTTGAGTTCTCAGCAGTCCTCATTGTCCGCTATGTTCAGCGAGTCTGGTTTTATCCCATGCTTTTTCAAACCCAGGCCAGCTGGCCTTAGTGAGTTCCCAATAAAGCCAGAATCTGGAAACACCCTAGATGCCCTTCAATGGAAGAATGGATGAAGAAAGTATAGAATATATACATATTAGAGTACTACTCAGCAGTAAAAACAATGACTTCTTGAATTTTGCATGCAAATGGACGGAAATAGAAAACACTATCCTGAGTGAGGTAAGCCAGACCCAAAAAGAGGAACATGGGATGTACTCACTCATAATTGGTTTCTAGCCATAAATAAAGGACACTGAGCCTATAATTAGTGATCCTAGAGAAGCTAAATAAGAAGGTGAACCCAAAGAAAAACATATAGGCATCCTCCTTGATATTAACCTTCACCAGGCGATGAAAGGAGACAGAGACAGAGACCCACATTGGAGCACAGGACTGAAATCCCAAGATCCAAATCAGGAGCAGAAGGAAAGAGAGCACGAGCAACGAACTCAGGACGGCGAGGGGTGCACCCACACACTGAGGCAAATTGTGTCTTTATTCCCACGCCTCCCCACTGGTCCGAGAAATAATTTATAGTCCAGGCTGGTCCCAGACCTTGATACCAGTGTGTGCCCTTTATGTGAGAACAGGGGAGTGCACCATTCCCTCCATGGCCTCTGCATCACATCCTGGGGTGTCCTCTGGTAGTGCCCTGTTCAATTCTTCTCAAGATTTTACCCAGCAGTGACTTTTACACAACTTTGCTTCTTGCCTTACAATGTTGGAGTTACGGTGTGCTTCCCAAGACTGCTCTTGATCAGTTTCCTAAGCCAGCAAGAGGATTCCTTGTATGAGTAGACCCTCTTCTTGTTTTTCCCCTGGTCCCCTTATCTACTTTCTCCAATGGTGTCCATGTGTGGAAGACAAGCACAGGGACACACTGAAAGAGGGATCATAATCTAGGAGGGCAGTGGTAAAAACATGCATTATTCTACATTTATGCTATAAAATCCTTTAGCATGATGACAAAGCAAATGAACAGTCACATTGCTCAGCAGTATATGAGAGAGCCCGCTACATTGATGACCACCGACCTTTAAGCCAGCCAGTGGTGGTACAGGCCTTAATCCCAGCACTTAAGAGGCAGAGGCAGGTGGATCTCTGTGAGTTCAAGGCCAACCTGGACCACGAAACAAGTTCCAGAACAACCAGTACTGTTACACACAAACCTGTCTCAATGTCTCAAGAGAGAGAGAGAGAGAGAGAGAGAGAGAGAGAGAGAGAGAGAGAGTCACTGAGAGCCAAAGTTCAGAACAGCACAATGGATACTGTGAGTGATGGTGGTGTTGGCCTTAGATAAATGGGATTAGAAAACCACCATGATAAGAGGCTTCAACATGAGCAGATTCTGCAAAATATCATCACGGTGAGTGACAAAGCTCATCTGCTTCTTGCTTGTGGTTAGAAGATGTGAAATTAGCCTGGGATGGCACACCCAACAAAGAACTTGACAAGCTCTCTCCTGAACTGGACCGGAAAGAGAGTTGCCTGGAAATGAATACAGAATCTTCAAATGTGCTGATTGGAAAAATAACAAAACAGGCAGTAGCTCTTCTCTGCCCTGATCTCAAATTTGCAATGATCTGCTTTATCTAGCCTGAGCCCATTAACTTTTTAATATATTTTTTAATCAAGTTGTTTATACACACAAGATCCTTACCTAAAGCATTTGTATGTGTTCATTATTAAACAATCCCCCATGACTGTTTGGCTAGATCATCTGCATTTGGCAATCACTGATCAAATCCAGGGCTTTCAACCTGGCCAGGGCTGCTTGCCAACCGAAGCCTGGGAGTGATTCTGGCCCCTGCCTCCACCAGCTGTGTCATGCTAAGCAATTCCACCTCTCGGCATCTGTTACTTCAGGTATTAAATTTTCTATCCTAACAATTTCTTCACAACGCTGACTCTAGTGTTTAAAGACAGTGTGCATGAAGGCCTAAGCCTAGTTAGCTATGAGGAGTTATGGGAGATATAAAGGACCCGGAAGTTTATTTTATATTATTTTATTTACTTATTTTTAACAGGCTTCACAATAGCATTTATTATATGAAGACAATGTGCCAAGCCTATCAATATGTATTATCAATATAAATATTCCCTCATTTAATTAGAAAGCATAGTCTAATCTGATGAATTAAAAAAAATTAAGGTCCACAGATTTTCAATACTTCACCCAAGGTCACAAGCTAATAAAGCAAACTGTGCCAGGATTCAAACCCATCTTTACTATGCTCTACTGCCTCTTGGGGGGTGGGGAGGTCGGGGCTGGAGAGAAGCTATTAATATCACTCGGTAAGTGGTAATATTTTATTGTGATTATTATCACAAAGGAGAAAATTGAAACCAAAATAGAAGCAGAGCTAAAAATAAAGCAGGGTTCTAATGCTTCCCAGCTCCCCATGTATCCACTCATCTGAACCATACTCTACTGGGAGGAAATCTGTGTGAGAAGTAATCCAATCGAGCCTCTTCTGGTGAATGAGAATGTTCATTCGTCCAAAATACCAGGTGTTGGAACTGAAAAGGGGAACTTTCATCCACAGTAGATTTTCATTGCAAATAAAGCTGACCGGAAAGCCAGCCATCTAGATAAAAATGAGAGACCATCCCGCACCCGAACATAAGTTCTGAGAGCTGCAGCATCAGGTTATGCAAATAGCAATTCCATGACTCCTCATCTATAAAGCACATGCGTGACCCCCACTGGGTGTCAATGTCTGAGAGCATTGGAGAATGTGCTTTGGAGAAGACTCTGCAGGGGTGAAAGTTAGGGTTAGTCCTAAATTGTTAAAACTACAGGCAAAATCCCAAGGCAGAGAGTGGATTCCACCTTTTCCTTGACTTCCTCTTCTCCCTGTTCTTAGGAAACCTACCTTTGTCTTCTGTGATTTACTGAGACCATTGCAGAAAACACCCAGACAGGAGCCAGTGGCATGGCTCAGGAGACGAAAGCGCTTAGTTCCTGACTGGATGACTTTAGTTCTGTCCTGGAGCTCACAAAAAGCTAGATAAGCTAGGAGTGATAGCTCCCGTCCAGCACTCCTAAGGCAGCATTGGAGGTGAAGATAAGAGGACCACCCAGAAGCTAGCTCAGAGTGCAGAGCGGCAGAGACTGTCTGAACAAGGTCAAAGGAGAAAAGTGATTCCTGAGTTACCCTCTGACGTACACCGATACATGCACACATTAAATAAAGAGGCCCACACAGTGACAGTCACACACTGTAGTAATAGGAGCGGTGGGGCTGCGTCCTCAGCACCCTGGCTGCCTGCTAGCTTATGCCCCGAAATAACAACACACAAATTGTATTCATTTAAACACTGCTTGGCCCTTTAGCTCTAGCCCTTACTGGCTAATTCTGATATCCCGATCAACCCATCTCTAATAATCTGTGAGCACCGGTCTTAGTGAGCACCGGTCTTACCGGGAAGATTCTAGCCTACATCCATCCTGGGTCGGAGCTTCATCGCGTGTGCCTCAGAGAGCAAAGCTATCCCTGTGTCCGCCCAGGAGCCGGGAGCATGGTGTCTCTCTGAGGCGCCTGCCCCGGAGAGGAGAGCTGTCGAGTCTGAGCTCACTTCCTCTTCCTCCCAGCATTCTGTTCTGTTTACTCCTCCCACCTATGTTCTAACCTATCAGGGCAAGCAGCTTCTTTATTTAATTAACCAATGACCTTCCTCCATCAACACACGCACACACTCACACGCACACACAATAAAGAGGCCCACACAGTGACAGTCACATAATTCTTTTGGGAATTCTGAGGTTAGTCACAATTACTCAGCAGCTACAGCAAACATCCCATGGAACGTCGGTGGCTACACCCCAGTAAACCTATTCATAAACACAGACAGAACCCAGTTTGATCTGTTGTCTCTGACCCTGGCACAAATCCTTCTCCCATGTGGACTTAGTCCACTAAACCCAATACCTCCTCTGCACTCACCAAAGACTTTAGTCTGAGATCACAATAAGTGTCAGGATCTAGACATCCCTTTTCTGCCAAGCTTGCGATTAACACCTTGACTGGTCCACGTCATTTGCATCACGTCTTTGGATGCTTGGACCTCAAAGCCTACTTTCACTTTCAATTCATGTGAGACACTCAGACCCCTCTTGAGGTCAGTCCGATATTTGGTCTCCATCTTCTAAGCCTCTCTGTCTTTCTACTACCTTCCCTTCTCACTTCCTCTTCCCATTTCCAGAATAATCCTCGGGCCTGCACCTTGTAATACAGTAACAATGGGCCACATATGGCTGTGTGTTCTACGGCTTTAACCATGAACGAGTCTAGTGCTTGCAACAGAGCTAGGAGTAAATTTTCAAAGATTGTGTAGCGTCAGGCCTAAACCCCAGCCGTGCCAAATATTTCAGCATAGAGTGACGTTAGAATTAATCATGAGTTTTTAGTTCCAGGAAAGCACAGCTCTTAAATCGTCTATAGCCAATGATCCATAAAAATAAGTCTGTGATCTCCCAGAGGTTTTGTCATTTCATTTGAGCACAGTAAACAATAAATGGGTAGGAAAACAGAGTTTAAAATGAAAAAAAAAACCCCTGTTTTATTTCCAATAAATAAAGGAGAGTTAAGAAAGAGCAGGGACTTGTGTTCTTGGCAGTTGCTAAACTCAGCAAGCTCGCCGGGCGGTGGTGGCGCACGCCTTTAATCCCAGCACTCGGGAGGCAGAGGCAGGCAGATCTCTGTGAGTTCGAGACCAGCCTGGTCTACAAGAGCTAGTTCGAGGACAGGCTCCAAAACCACAGAGAAACCCTGTCTCGAAAAACCAATAAATAAATAAATAAATAAATAAATAAATAAATAAATAAATAAATAAATAAACTCAGCAAGCTCTAATCATCCCACTGCTGCCCATGACCTATAGGCACCCTCTTCTCTCCCTTGGCCAGAGTGGGTGAGGACCCCTAGACAAGTAGGCAGAACGTACTTCAAGCCTAATCATTCTGCTCACATGCTTCTCTGTCCAGGAGGAGCCAAGCTACATGAGAAGCTGAAGACAGATCCAGAAAGGGAGTCCTGGCATGGCATGATAAGGGTTTGAGTTGCTCCAAGTTCCATCTTTTGCTTTCAAAGAAGAAGCTGTGTAAAGCACCACATGATGCCCAGACAAGTGACATCAGCGTTGTCAGTGAATTTCCTAAAAGTACAAATAATTTGGGGGCCTATGGCAGACATGCAGAATTCAGAAGTCCAGCCATTGCATCTTAACTACTAACCCATGGGATTCTAAGACTCACCAAAGGCTGAGAACCACTGACCTCACTCCTCTCAACATCGACTCCTTCCCAGACAAGTAAAAGTTAATAAAACCTAAACTTAAAGGAGGATTGTCGAGAAGATCAATGTAAAGGGCCCTGCAGTGAAGGGTACATCAGGGATCGCACACATCACTATTTTCTCCCTTAAGATGTTTTAGGGGAAACAGGAACTTAACTCAGGCGGTAGAAGGCTAGGTAGTGTGAGCAAAGTCCCGTGTTCAGTCCCTAGCACCAAATAAACCTGGTACGGTGGCCCAAGACGTGATCTCAGCTCTAGGAGTGGAAGCAGGGGGATTAGAAGTTCAAAGTCACCCTAGCTATGCTACTTCTGATTACAAACTCATAGGACTCTATATCCCACTAACTACAGAGATACTTATGTGCACGTATGTGTTCTCCGTGGCTCCACTTACAATCGCTAGCAAATGGAACCTGTCTACGCACCCATCAGCTGATGAGTGAGTGAAACGAAAAACGTGGTGCATATGCAAATTAAACTTTCAGTCAGCTGTCTTCTGAGATTCAGCTAGCCAGTGGTGATACTTATTCTCCTGTGGAGGGCTTCACTCCCATGGCCACATGAGGGACCCTATTTGAAGCCTCTGGCACACAAAGAAAAATACATGAATAAATATGAGAAAGTAAGACAGGGACGTGGCAGAAAGAGGAAGGTTAGTGGGCATGGGAGGTAGAGAAGAGATGTGAGGAGACATCTTGGCACTATGTACATATATGAAATTATCAAAAATAAATTTTAAAAATGAAAACAAAAAAAGAAGCACCATGCTATCCTCAGACCCTTCTACCTAGCAAGTGTTGCTGAAATTCTTTCCCAAAGGCAGATGGACACATCTACCTTCCTTACTAAGGTTCCACTGACAAAACCAGGTGTGTTTCTGTCAAAGTTCAGTCTGGAGAACCAGTGGGTTTATCAGGCTTACTTTTAGAGCCATGGGTATGTGGTTACAGGCCGGAAAGCCTGCGTGGCCTTGAAGCAGCCACATTGGAAGGTCTACACTCATCAGAGATGCCCCCTCCCTGGGGCCTCCCAGCCTATACACTTCTAGGCCCTCCCTGAGACCACATCAGGTAGGACAGAACTGCACATAACTGGTTGGGAGGAGTGGACGGATGCTCACATGAGGGTCTCATGACCCTTTCCATGCCTCTCTTCTATGAGAGGAAGAACAAGCAGAGCTGGGAGGAGCATTTGCACAGCCAGCTTGACATATACAAAACTTTGTCTCTAACATAAAGAAGTAAATAAAACTTGACACTTTCTATTTGGAATACGGGTCTTTTCTCTCTAACACATTTAGTTATTTCCTTCAAAGAAACAACAGATGGGCAACTGTTTGAGGTGAAAAAAATGATATATTTAACAGAGATAAGCAAGACATCACCTTGAGGAATAATGAGGTGCGGTGCCCACATGCCTCTCTTTTCTATTCAATCTCTTCACTTGGAAATCCCCTATAAACATCCTCACAAATACACACATGCACACACAGAGAGACACACAGACACACACATGCATATATGTATAATATATATTATAATATATATATATGCTTATCATGACAATCAACCTGCCAAATTTTCCCTCACTCAAACCCAGACAATAGGGTATCATTGCCCCTATTCACCAGATTCTCAGATTCAGCGGCCAAAACCATAACCAGAGATCCCCACTTTAAGTGGTATTTCTCTGCCCTGGAGATGTCTGATGACAGTCCCATGCCACAATAACAGATAGAATTACTCTGCACTGAAAATGCACAAGAACATGTGTTTAGTGAGACTCTGCTGTCCTCGTGACCTGGAAGTCCATCTTTGTTTGCACACTTGTTTCTCTGGGCCTCTGGAGGTAGTGGATCACTAACCCATGTTCTGGGATCAGGAATCTAGAATGTGCTCCATTAGACAGAAATCAAGGCACCTACAGTTGTGAGCCTTATGGAGACTCCAACGGAGAATGAATTCTTTGCCTTTTCTAGAGTCCAGACTGTGTCCCTTACCTGGCTTTGGCTGCTCCTACCAAAGTCACACGGCTAGCAGTGGTGTCACATTTTTCCTCTGTAGTCAAGCTCCCCTCTACCTCACCCTCATAAAGACACTGTGCCCACATTTAGGACCTGACTGACTAGTCCAGGACATTCTCCCAACGTTAATAAGCTTAATAAATCACAACTACAAAGATCTTTCACCACGCAGGTAGTATTTACAGATCGCAGCCAGTAGGACTTGGATGGCACTGGAGCCCTGAGTTAACCTGTCATTCAATAAAAGACATCTTTTTCTGTTACTGTGAGAAATCTTTTCTCAAACACGTGACAAGTCTTTTGGAATGCTACTTTTCCTAGCACTTGGCTTATAAAGATGAAAAATAAGCCTCCTGAGGTGGCATGGTGAAGAACATTTCGTGGTATCTGCGCAGGTTTGAGTGGGACGGTAGATAGGGTTTCTTCCCATCTGCACTCTCAGGTCCGGGATTCTGCCTGGAGAAACAGGAATAATGAAGTCTCTTTGTAAAGACAAAGTGAGTCAGTGTGTGGCAAGGGGTAGCGTTACCTTGTAGAGCCATAGCTATCTGTCTCAATTTCTTCCTTGGTCTGTAGTGGCTGTCTGCAAGAAACGGGTTGCTGGGGAATAACTTCTTAGACCCAATGAACCTTGGCATTCTGTCACAGGTACCCTAAGTAAACTGGGGTGCCTCTTCCTTCTCCATGTCTCCATGGACACCAGTCATCCCTCGGGACTCCTTTGCCAGCTTTCCACCTTCTAGCTATTCCTTAGCGAGCCTAGAATGACAGTATTCCCAAGAATACGGGCTGACTTCACGTTCTTATTTCCCTCTTTCTCCTTCGCAATCAAGTCTTCTAGTCCCCGAAATATGTGAAATAAGAAGAGAAAAGCACTCTATTCCCCTTCCTGTGCTACTAAAAACAAAGCTTCCTTAAAAAGCAAGCAGCTTGAAGAGCTAGATTGGCTGACTAGAAATTTGGGTTTTGCTGTGTCGTTCTCTTTTCTCCCCTTTCTGCTGACGCGACTTAGTCTATTCATAGTTTGGAAGCTGATAAGCACATCCGAGTGTTGTAGGGAATGGACGGTTTATATGGTTACACCACAAAGATGCCGCACCCACTCCAGGCGTTTTGGTCTCCAGAATACTATGCTGAGATGTCCTTAGAGCACTAAGATACTGAGTGCCTCTGGGTGCTAAGATGGAATCAAGGAGTTAACCCATAATTTCTCGAATCTTCAATCTTTACTGAACAAACGAAGACCAAGTCTTGAGGATAGTCAAAGATTTCTTCAAGACCTTGCAGCTTGATAAATGTGAAGCTTCACTCTAGTGGGTTAAAATGCATTGGGGAGATCACAAGACCAAGGCTTCACTGGGTCAGTGCACGGCTATCAACAAAGCCCTCTCCTTTTGAGGCTCAGCTCTTAAGCGCTGATGCTGACTTGGGTGGAGATGGTTTTCAGGTCTCCTCTGTAAGCAACTCCCCACAGCTGGCATTTGATATTGATGCACACAGGCAAACACATCTGCATTTTCTGGGCATGAAAACCACTGCTCTAGGCACATCTCATCCCTTTGCCAGGAGCCCGTGAAATAAATGATTAGCCAGTGTCTTCTTCCTAGGCATGAAAGGATATTTGAAGCACTATTGGAATAGAAATCGAAGAAGATGTGGGCTGCCTGTTGAGAACATATAAAAAAAAGGATATGTGAGATACTTGAAATGTACCATCTACCCATATATCAGAGAAGAATCTCCCAAGAGAATGGCTGTCAGTAAGACTTGACAAATTGAAATGACCTGTTTGGATGTGAACAGGAAGGCAGTGGATCCCACAATTCCATCTTTACAAGGTGCAGGTACACTCTGAGCTGAGAGGAATGGTCAGCAACAGAAGCTTAAAAAACGTTTCATAAATACGTATTCAGAAAATCTTTTAAAAGCCATTGCTAAAACATAAAACCAACTGAAATCAGTAAATGGTAATAAAAGAAGCATTTGATCTAGATGTTGAAAATATTCTGTTAAATAATGAATATGTACAGGCACATAAAGTAAAATGACTAAAATAACAATTATCAAAAGTCATGGAGAAAATATATATGTTTGTGTGTGTCATATATATGTATACATATGTGTGTTTGTGTATATGTGTGTATGTGTGTGTCTGTGTGTCTCTGTGTGTGTGCTTATTGATACCTTGACAGTTGCATTTCTAAACTATGTATCTTTCCTAGCAAAAGGAAAATAAATATTTCTTAAATAAAATTTATGTATAATATAAAATCATATACAGACATATTTAATACAGAGCCAGGGCAGACAAAGATAAGCAACTCCACAAATGCTTATTAGGATTAGTGGAATAAGTGAATTGCTTAGCATTAGGGACAAAACTCACCAATATGAGGACGAGCAGAAACAATGAATGTTTAATGTCTCTTAGACCTAGGTAATAGAACTGAGGTGTAGGAGGTTTTGTTTTCGTTCTAATCACTTCTATGTTATCACATTTTCATCACATCTGTGCATTACTTTGTTTTTTTTAAAATGAAAGCAAATTATCTTGGTTACTATAGCATAGTTGTGTGAGAGAATTATTTAGTTGCTTTTAGGAAACACATTTAATCATTTAGTCACAAAGAAAATCATATCTGTGACTTATCCTCAAATGCTTAAGAAAAATATAGTATATGAATATGAAGGCAGCTTAAAAAGACAACCTTAAAGGATTCTGAGTGAAATCTTTTATGCAAGAATGCCTTGTACTGCTCTTGCAACCTCCCACAAACTAGAAATGATTTCTAAGTATATAGTAGTAAATAAACTAAAAGCAAATTTTTTAAATCAGTCAAAACATATTAACAAGACATAGTGATATCTTAACTTGTCCAGAATATAATTTAGAAAACCATCTACCATCTTTGTATAGTCTTCACTCCTTAACTATAATAAACCAGGAACTTGGAGCATGATTGACAACAATTAAAACTGTGACTATAAAGAAGAATGATGAAAGGGAGATGACAGTGGGAAGGGGCTGAGAGAAAAAGCATGTGTACCCTGGGGTATGGAAGAGAAAGAAATAAGCAATAGTGGGGAAGAGAAACTTAAGTGTGGCATGGTTCCCACAGTTGTAGAAAGAGTCTAGGATAGGAGGAAAAAAATGAAAAACATCACTGTGCTGGGCGGTTTTGTAAACTTGGCACAAACCTAGACATATCGGGGAATCTTAATTGAGAAAATGTCTCCATAATATTATTTTGTAGGCAAAAATATAGGGCATTTTCTTACTTGATGATTGATATTGGAGTACCCAGACAAATGTGGATGGTGTTACCTCTGACCACTGCCAGAAAGCAAGCTAAGAAAGTCACGCGGAATGAACCAATAAGCAGCATTTCCTCCAAGGAGTCTCCTTCAGTTCTTGCCTCTAGGTTATCACCTTGAGTTCTTGTCCTGACTTCCCTTCCTGATGGACTGTGATCTGAAGTCCAAGTCAAACAAATAAACCCTTTTCTCCCCAAGTTGCTTCTGGCATAGTGTCCTATAACAGAAACAGAAACCCTATCTAACAAAAAGCACTACAAAGAGACATGGAATCCTAGAACATAGTAAGGGAAGATGGTTTTAACAAAGAGAAATTTATGGTCAATGTTTAACTAAAGTGTAAGAGTGGGAGGGTGGCAGCCAGGCTATAAACTAGGAATGAGGAAAGATGGAGACGTGATGGTGGGACAAGTGCAAAAAATGATTAAAGACAAAGGGACTTTATCACTGGCTACTGTTCTCGCTATGACAGTGTACCTGACAAGAAATGACTTCAGGGACTCACAGGTATATAGCATGGGAGGTGTGTAGGAGGAGCTTGCCGTGGTGGCTGCAGCAGTTGAAGGCTGCTTGCTCATATTGTGGCAGACCAAGAAGAGAGAGAACTGAAATCAGAGCTAAACTTCGAGGTCCACCTCCCATCAGTGCACTTCCTCTAGTTAGGCCCCATCACTAAAAGGTTCCATAACATCAAAAAAAAAAAAAAAAAAAAGCACCACCAGCCAGGGATCATGTGTTCAAATATATGAGCTAATGGGGGACATTCGTGCATATGGTGACATGTTCTCTCATGAGAATTCTCCAGAGTGGAATGATTGTATGTGTTTGTTATTGGTTAAAAATAAAATCTTGGTTTCTGAACATCCTTCTTAAGTCTCTTCTACTCTAATCCACCTCAGCTGTGGGCCTCATTCGCAACACTGACTCTGAGAGAGTCTTAGTGCAAAGATTTTACGGTCCGCCCTGCTTTCTTCCCTCCTTTGGAACCCAATCTGGAAACACAGCATCAAGGTCTCAACAATGAACCAGGAGACACTGATTTGTAAGAAAATTTAACCCAATTCTCAGAAGAGTTGTAAGCATCTTTTAAATCTGTTTCTCCAAATGGAAAACAACTCATTTAATATGGAAAATATTTTCACCAAGATTATTTTATTTGACCTTTTAGTTAGAGGTCTAACTCATTATTTTCTTTGTTTTACCTTTAAAAACTCTTGGAGCTTTTCTGAGAAGGTTTAGATTAATATTATTCACTGCATGAAACAGTAAACAAGAACATATTAAGTGAAAGATAAAGAAAAATATTGTTGAATTAAAACATGTACGTTGCTTTATTCTTAAAGACTGTTCCCAAACAAGTAGAGTTTTCTTATCCATTTACTAATATAATTCATAACAATGACTTTGGATCTTCAAGGCATAAAAGATAGCAAAAGCAAGAGGAATTTCAAAGCATGCCCAATCAGCAGAAAACGTAATCCCAGTATTGCAAAATACTTCATCAGTTCTACAAAGGAGGTCCTAGCCAAGCCACGTTCGTAAGCTGTGCCAAACTGACTTAAGACAATCAATGTTGCTCTTAAGAGAGTCCTGTATAATTTAAATTCTACCCTTGAAAGATCCTTTACTCAATTTGAGAGGGGGTGACAGATATAAAGAATGCAACTGGCAATCGCTAGACAAAAAAATTCATGTCACAAATTTTAAGATTCATTTTCTTATCCTAGAGCAAAATCTCTCTCTCTCCTTCCCTCTTTCCCTCTCTCCCTCCCTCTCCCATCTTCCCCTCCCTCCTTCTCCTCCCTCTTTCCTTCACTCCCTTTCAGCATCTGGCTCAGCAGGAAACACAGAACAAAATATTCTTTATCAGAATGTCTTCTCAATCTTCTTTTCCATCTCAGTTTTAGTCCTGGGGAAATAAAAGCAAGCCACAGCTATACCATTTCTAAGCCTAGAGCTATTTCATTTTTATTCAAATACTTTAAGCTCCATAAAGTATATGAAGCTATATTTTCAGACTTCAAAAAATATAGCAAGTAGGTCTTTTCTCGGCATCATTTAATATTCGACAACTTGTTCCTAAATGATTTTGCCATCTGAATACACTCTTTATTATAGAGTTTCTGTCTAGTTGGGCGGGGTTCTTTGAGTTTGCTTTCACTACATAATTTTAAACTCATTCTTTGAAGCACAGAAAGATGACTTTTTTGTTGCTGACAAGATAGGAAATAACTCTTTCAGATCCATTATGTTCAAGAACCATATATTTGTTCCAATACCCAGGAGTGAAATGCTTTTGAGAAATAGCATGTTTGGTAATAGCACATTCCAGAAGTAATAGGGGAGACAGCACTTGGAATGCTATTACATGACTGCCTATATCTCTTAATCAAGTTCACGTTCACAGTTTGAAAGTCTGTCCTTCCATGACTTCTTCCTCAAACTGACGCTTTCCCACTGCCTTTGATCTATTTTGCTATCTGGCATGGTGTTTTATAATGTTTTCTATGCATTTAGATTATTCTGAGAATATCTAATTCATCCTGATGCTTCCCGAGCCAAGTTCAGTATCTGGATTCTTAAAAAACATAAGGAAAATCCTATGGAGAAGGAACTAAACATTTAATCTTTTTTTCCAACTCCAACTCTGGCTAATCTGGTTGCCATTTGCGTGAAGGCACCAGAGCATGGGGACAGTGGTTCTCAGCATTCTCCGATACCCACCAGACAGAAGCAACTATCAGGCTTGTTCCCTGGTCACAGATCTGTGTGGCCAACATGACTTACTGTGGAGAATTTAAAATGTAGCAGTACTTCAGATGCAGGCTTGCTCAGCCTTCTCAGTTCAGAAAATCTAGGCTGTAGAAAAAGGAAAGTCAGATCACCCTTCTGTGGCCAAACAAGATGTCATGCCAGGTGCTCTGTTCACCCTACTAGGTGTGATACAAAAAAATCAAGGAGTTGGTCCACATAAATCAAACTGTTAATATCTAAGACGCTTGATGCAGCCATTTTTGCAACGCTTAATTAAGCAGCTTTCTTTATGACATCAAATTTGTCTCTTGCTATCCATGTTTGCTGGCTTACGTTTCTGAGACAGGGTCTTATATATTCCCAGCTGGCCTTATTGTTGAGGACCTTGAACCTCCAATTCTTCTGCCTCATTTCTCAGGTGCTGGGATTCTAGGCAGGTACCACCATGTCCATTTTATGGTGTGCTGGGGATCAATTCCAGGTCTTCGCGTTGGTAGACAAGCACCCTAGTAACTGAGCTATAGCTGCAGCCTTCCCACTTGCTATTTTTATTTACCTTTAACTGACATGCTTTTCTCTAAGGCCTCTTCACTCAAGCTCTCACGGACTAGAAACAGCCTCTTCAGATGGTTTCTGACACAGGAAGACTTGCCACATCTATCTATTGTTTGAAATTCACTTCCTTTAATCAGTTATAGGCTCATCAGGTTAAATCTGCTCTTTATTTAGCATATATTAATATCCACTACACACCATTAACTACACCACGCCTGTGCCTTAGCAAAGATCCAGGAGCATTCTGTAGTTCACAGCCCAGTGGTCCTCAACCTGTGGGTCATGATCCCAGTGGGAATCACAGAACAGATTTTCTGAATATCAGATATTTACATTATAATTCAAAACAGTAGCAAAATTACAGCTATCAAGTAGCAGTGAAATAACTTTATGACTGGGTAGTGGTCACAGCATGAGGAACTGTACTACAGTGTCAGAGCATCGGGAAGGCTGAGAACTGCTGCTCTCCACCCTTCTCTTGCTTCCTTTCTTGTCCTTCCTGCTCTTGGGCACCCTCCAAGGCATCAGTTCAAGCCTGCTTCCCCCACGATTCTGCCTCACCACCTGCCCCAAGACTACAACGGGTTCTCATCTTCTGATTTCCTGGAATCAGTGTACCTTGCTCGACCAGGGAACCTCTAACATCAACTGAATTAAATTGAACTATATGAAAACATTCTTCTTTTATTTATTTATTTATTTATTAAAGATTTCTGCCTCCTCCCCGCCACCACCTCCCATCTCCCTCCCCTCCCCCAGTCAACTCCCCCTCCTTCATCAGCCCGAAGAGCAGTCAGGGTTCCCTGCCCTGTGGGAAGTTCAATGACCACCCACCTCCATTCAGGTGTAGTAAGGTGAGCATCCAAACTGCCTAGGCTCCCACAAAGCCAGTACATGCAGTAGGATCAAAACCCAGTGCCATTGTTCTTGACTTCTCAGTAGTCCTCATTGTCTGCTATGTTCAGCGAGTCCGGTTTTATCCCAGGCTTTTTCAGACCCAGGCCAGCTGGCCTTGGTGAGTTCCCAATAGAACATCCCCATTGTCTCAGTGTGTGGGTGCACCCCTCACGGTCCTAAGTTCCTTGCTCGTGCTC
Source organism: Microtus ochrogaster (assembly GCF_000317375.1). Lineage (NCBI taxonomy): Eukaryota > Metazoa > Chordata > Mammalia > Rodentia > Cricetidae > Microtus > Microtus ochrogaster. The sequence continues at coordinate 19,286,891 of NC_022029.1, forward strand.
TCTCTCCTTCTGCTCCTGATTTGGACCTTGGGATTTCAGTCCGGTGCTCCAATGTGGGACTCTGTCTCTGTCTCCTTTCATCGCCTGATGAAGGTTAATATCCAGGAGGGTGACTATATATTTTTCTTTGGGTTCACCTTCTTATTTAGCTTCTCTAGGATCACGAATTGTAGGCTCAATGTCCTTTATTTATGGCTAGAAACCCATTATGAATGAGTACATCCCATGTTCCTCTTTTTGGGTCTGGCTTAGCTCACTCAGGATAGTGTTTGTATGAAAACATTTTTCATAGGTCACAAACCTAACACAGTAGCCATCATGCATGCTACTCTCAACTAAGGAGATGCAAAATGAAGCAGTATGGACTTCCTACTGATGCTTTGGAATAGGCAGTGCTGACTTGCCCAAAATTTAAAATACTTGGGTGCCAGTTTTGGAGCAGGTCTCTGGTTACGGTCCATGGGACACTGCCATTGTTCCTTCAGTAGTCTTTATCAAGACCTTCAGAGAAGTCATGTGGACCAACAGAGTACAAAGCCACAAAGTTGGAAAATACAGTGGCAGTATTGTACTATCTTGAAATTAAAATTAATTTTAAAATATCTTGACCAAAATTCCATCTTGTCAGATGGAATTCAAGAAACCAGGCATACCCCGCCCCAGGTTCATTTAATGGGGTAAGAATAATGGGTTCCCAGGGAAGTAGTAGTTTTTTGTAAGTTGAGAGAGTACTAAAAAGTTTAAAGAATAATTGGAGTAATTCCATTGCTGTTGGGGAAAGGAGGCAGCAGGGAAGGTGACCAGACAGGTTTCCAATCCAGCCTGCAGCACCAGCCATGTAAGTGAGATCAAGGAGTAGACTGTGCAGGAGGTCAGCAAGGATCATGCTGCTTCGGTGCCTCCATGAGAGTTCAGTACCGCTGTGACCACTCCAAAAGGGACCCCTGGGTTGCAAACAGTCTTAAGAATTGAGAGCAACATAAATAAGTGAAGACATTTCTCCCTAGGGTTTTAAAAAATATATAAATTGTATAAACAAGCACAAGGAAGGGGGTCAAGCTCACAGACTCCAGGGATGAGCCTCCTAGTGCTACACCGCTGAGGTCTGCTTCGTATCAGACTGCACTCTAAATGCTGATCTCTCTACCCGTGGATCAGCGCAGCTCTCGGACCTCTTCAGAGACGTGTCTTCAAGCATTGAGCAGTGGTTAACATGGGAACTCTCACCTGATCAAAGGACAGAGAGTGAGTGCTGGTGGCTTGCTCATCCACAAATTGACACTGAACATCACTCCTTCCATGGGGGACAAAAAGATCGTAAGAGCCAGAAGTCAGGAAGGACCAGAGTATGACAGCGCTTTCTGGAAACACCAGGACAGTGACACCCAGGAGCTCATAGCAACTCTGGTTGCCTGCACCAGACATGCACGATATAAAGGCAACCAGAGTCCCATCATGAAGTAGGGAGGGTGTTCAGAAGGTCCCAGTTCCAGACAAGAAGCTATTAACAGCTGGTGACTTCTAAGAGAGTCAGTTTTCTTTATGGGTGTGGTCTCTGGTAGGCTGACCACCATGCTCCAGTTAATGAGCTCACACACAAAAGTATATAATTGGTATAACTTGGACTTTATGGGTTATCTAAAAATAAATGCAAATAAATAGGATGCAAAGTTTGAAGTGGGTAGAGAATAGATAGTGGCTCTGAGAATAATTGAGGGGGAGGATTGGGGTAGTATGATCAAAATACAACATTGTATGAAAGAGGTAAAGAACTGATGGAAATGCTATACTAAAAATAAAAAAGAAGGGAGACATATATTGACAGAGGATTTTAAATGTTGTTTATATTGAGAGTTATGAAATATTTCAATTATTGACTGACCACAAGCATTATCTTGAGCCAACAGTAGTCTCTGGCTAAACTACATCTGGCAGAGTTTTTAGGCAATAAAACAAGTCCAGTGCCAACTCTAGGGAAACCATAGAACCCCGGGATCGCCCTGCATGAGACACCTCTGAGTAGTCAGACTCCCACAGAAGCCTTGACAACAGAGCAGTGAGGCATGATGCTCTGAGGACAAGGATGTGGGCTGAAGTACTGGAGGATCAGTATCTGCAATATGTGGGGTACGCTTGAAGGAGCTTAGGCTGTTTAATCTGAAGGAAATGAGGCTCAGGAGAGCTGTGGGAGCTTTCTCACCGTGATTGAAGGGCTGTCATGGGCACCAATGGAATTGACTTATTCTCATGGATAGAGGCCTTATAAAGATCAAGGAACAAAGTCATAAGAGAAAGTAGAATGCAGTACAGAGTAGGGAACTTCTAAAGATAAGAGTTGACCAAAAATAGTGAGAGCCACTAGACCAATGGTTCTCAACCTGTGGGTCTCATTTCGATTCAAAAGAGTAACAAAATTACAGTTATGAAGTAGTAACAAAATAATTTCTGGTTTGGGGTCACCACAACAATGAGAAACTGTATTAAAAGGATGCAGCATTAGGAAGGTCTAGAACCACTGGACAGAGGAAGTAAATGTCATGCCCTATGAAGGTCCCAGTCATCTATCAGTTGCTGCCCCCTAGAGGTGATATGTGAATTCCTAAAACTGAGGAGAACATTGGGATAGATACCCTAAGTGTGCTAAGTAGCCCTATTGTTTCTTGATGCCGACAAACTATAAACCTGAGTGATCAGTCTAAAACAAACCATTTGTTCTCAAGCCCCATTTTATGGATGAGGAAACCAAGATGACTAGAGATGAGTGGTAGAGTCTAGACCAAACCTCAGACCTCCTTGGACATTGCTAATTTTGCTTCCCCTCTGAACTCAATACTTCCAAAACTGATCCTGACCCATTGACCAACTTTATCTTTTAAAATAGTTAAGTCAATGTGAAAAATAAGTCTACAATGCACTTGAATACATTTCCCACTGCATGATTGAGAAAATACATTCTACTGGAAAATAGAAAAGACTGGTGTGTGTGTTTGTGTTTGTGTGTGTGTGTGTGTGTGTGTGTGTGTGTGTGTGTGTGTGTGTGTGTGTGTCCCCGCTATCCTCAGGCTGCCATTGTTCACATTTCTTAATATCTGTGCACCATTCTCTGAACTAGTCTTTTTTTTATTATTTATTAAAGATTTCTGCCTCCTCCCCGCCACCACCTCCCATTTCCCTCTCCCTCCCCCAATCAAGTCCTCCTCCTTCATCATCCCGAAGAGCAATCAGGGTTCCCTGCCCTGTGGGAAGTCCAATGACCACCCACCTCCTTCCAGGTATAGTTAGGTGAGCATCCAAACTGCCTAGGCTCCCACAAAGCCAGTACGTGCAGTAGGATCAAAACCCAGTGCCATTGTTCTTGACTTCTCAGTAGTCCTCATTGTCTGCTGTGTTCAGTGAGTCCGGTTTTATCCCAGGCTTTTTCAGACCCAGGCCAGCTGGCCTTGGTGAGTTCCCAATAGAACATCCCCATTGTCTCAGTG
>NC_022029.1:19290894-19303172 GCF_000317375.1 Microtus ochrogaster
TCCTCAGGAAATTCGGGATCAACCTACCCCTTGACCCAGCAATACCACTCTTGGGAATATACCCAAGAGAGGCCCTATCATACAGCAAAAGTATATGCTCAACTATGTTCATAGCAGCATTGTTTGTAATAGCCAGAGCCTGGAAACAACCTAGATGCCCTTCTCTGAACTACTCTTATAATGACAAAAATAAACAAGACACTACCTCTTTCCAGGGTGTTCATTGATCAATTGTCTAGGAGAGAAGCAAAGAATACCCACGGCAATGCAGTGAAAGAATGTTTGATAGAGACAAGCTTTATAAAGTGCTGTGTTAGAAAAAGGACATGCAGGAAAACTAGAGAAGGAATCGTGGAACCTGTGACACTTGACTCTCAACTTGAGGTATGTAGAAAGGAGGCCTGGGAGAATAAAACATAACCATGATAGAGATGGGAAAGATTAGATGGGACTTGGGGAGTCCCATGAGGCTGAAACATTTTTATGGACGTGATGGGGGGCTAGAACCATGTTAAAACCTGCACATAAGAATTCAGAATTGACTGCATACATAAATACTTGATCACATGCTTGTTTTTAGAGGATCACTGTGAAAGTTCTACTCAAGATGGGCATCATCCTGATCATGTTAGACAAGGTTGGACCAGTAGCATGACTGATACGCACTTGCTTATTGGTGGACTGAGTCTCTTTCCCACCTTATTAACATGACATTCATATTTCTTGGAAAAATTATAAAAGGAGAAAAGTAAAAACATCGTAGATGTCTAAATCTCCCTTTCTTCCTTATTTCAAATGACAGCCAGTATTTCAGGCCAGGGACAATGTCAGTATAACTCGGATGCCCATCACTGGTCTAGGCCATGGGAGACCTCAGCAAAGGTCTAACAAATTTACATTTAAAGAAAACAACATCATTTTTGAGAACTCCAGATGAGCTACTACAAAGGAAGATTGTATTTTAACTTTAAAACAATTGGAGAAAAAAATCATGTATTGGCAAATGATAATTATACATATACTTATGGACAACAATGTTTATATGTATGTGTGTGCAAACACGTTACAAGATTAATTAAATTAACTAAATTAAACTCATTAACATATTGATCCCCTCACAAAATCATCTTTCTATGGCATGAATATTTAAAATCTACTTCCCTAGCAATTTCCAAATCAAAGTTACATCATTATGAATAAGATCGCCTTTCTATGAAGTAGATCTCAAGAGCCTCATACTCCCATTTGATGGAAACTTTATACCATTGCCCAGATTCTCCCCCTTCGCACTCACCTGCCCAGCCCTGTCTCCCACTCATCACCACACTGCTATCTATATACGTAAGATCATGGGATATTTTATATTTTTAGTGTCTGGTTTATTTCACTTAGCATAATGCCCTAATTTTTCTCTAGCCACTACCCTTAATACAATCTTCACCAAAGGGTCTTCCTAGATGAATGGAGTCTATTCTTTTTTCCCACGCTAACTCTTTTAGATATCTTTGGTGACCTATATTGAGTTTTTTTCACCTTGTAGCCTAGCTTAGCATGGATATAGTTTGATCAATTTCTACTCTAGATGCTGATCGTTGTTGGCTAGTACCCATCAATACAGTGTGTCCCTTTGGTCACAATAAGTTATTTTGAGATAGCTGCCACTCCTAGTGAAGGACACAAGACACTAGGAAGCACTTGCAGAGAAGAGACCTGCAGCCTCTGCTATGAATTTGAAGGGGAAGAAAGGAAGTGCAATGCCAGGAACTCAGGCAGCCTTTCTCTGATCATGAAGCAAAGACTTTGCTAAGAATCAGCCCTTGTCAGAGCCAATCGGTAGAGAAAAGCCACCACCAAAGGGCAGGTGTGAGTCAAGTTCACCAAGGGTACTTCCACCACCTGCTTTAGCCACACACCTTCTTTTACCTCAACTAATCCGAATAAGATTCTCAGTCACCCACAACTCAAATCTCCTGAGAGATGTGACTTCAGGAGAAACTGATAAGATGAAGTTATGCTTTTACCCCATGTGCCAATGTAAAAGGTATTTGGGAGTTCATTTTTCCCCGAAAATCACATCTGTATGATACCTTCCTAGATCTGTAAAGAGACGTTCAAAGCCCACTCCCCAATCTCTGTACTTCCAATTTCCAATGTACCGTGCAGTTTCTCTGGCATTGGCTGCGGCCAAGGGAAAAGACATTCGCTCCCTGACTTCCTGTGTTACTGGTTTGTAGGTTTCTAGTAAACAACAGCAGTTTCATGCTTCTCTTTGGGTTTCCCACAGGCCCCATCTCAGGTCCTGTTACAAAGTAGCTGTCAATTCAGCTACTTAATATGCTAGCTGAATTGATAAGCATCTGTTTTCTCCATTCCAGTGAGATACCCTCCCAGGCTGAGCATCAAGCTTGCAATTGTCTGGCTCTGTTGTGCTTCTCAAAACCCAATTTAAAAATCATGAACTTAGTGAAATGTTTTTTTTGGAATCACTCTCACACATGTGATAGGAATGAGACTCCCAGGAGAAGCAGAACCAGGCACATATTTTGGAGAACAAGGTTAATATTTGTCTAAGTGGTATTTTTAGGAACAAGACAGTATTAAAGAAAATCCTTCCATCTTATTTTTATAGACATACAGAATAATGTCTTGTCAAGACAGAAATACAAATGCAAATACAGAAAACCTCAACTGCTAGGGTCAAGGTTCTTCATACATAACAACAATAATTCACTTTCTCTGATTTAAAAGACCAAGGCAAAGACTATTGAATCAATTAACATATACTATCTCCTTTTGCCCAACAATCATTTTAGCTGTCATCAGAGAAAATCATGTCAATCAATTAGTCTGACTTCACGTTGTCATCTTGAAAACTGTTTGCAACGAGGAGGACAAAGGAAAAGAAAGAATTGAACTTTCTGCAGTGTTTCCTCTGTGGCAATCAGTTTTTAAACTAGCTTGCCATTCCACTTAATGGCCATTCATCACTCGATGGGCGCTCTTCAGTGATGGACCCTGTATAGTAAGTAGTAAGCAATACAGGACTACACACAGGGGCAAATGAAAAGAAGAATTGATGAGTCTTTGCAGAATATTGGTGGCAGGAGAGTGGGAACTGGAATGCTAAGGTCACTAGGTGAAGCTCCTCTCTAGACTTTAGGCTGGACCATGGAAGAGAAGCATCCCCGGAGCAAAGATGGTGATGTTGGCAGAAAGAAGGATGGTATTGACAGTGCTGAGGTTGTCGTGGGCTGAGATGAGATCCAACAAGGTAGGATATTCTTCACTCCCTTTACAGACAAGGGCATTGAAGAACACAGAGCTGCAGTAAATTATGGTCCCAGAGCTGGAGTGCTCTAGATATAAGATTTAAGTTCAGACATAAGAGTCCGTGCTTTTTCCAGTGATAGTTCTGCAGTGCTGAAAAGGACAAACTCAAGAGCATAGATCTTCAGCCAAATATTTGACTACTGTGGCATTTATGTTAGCCATCAAAGCAGCACCTGAATAAAGGGAATAACGAAAATAGCAATAAATAATGTAGGGAGCAGTGATGGCCTAGTTTTTCTACAGGCTGAGGGAAAGGGGCTGCTAAATCTTAATAGGAAACCACAAACGTGGGAGCATCAATAGCAACCTGTTATATCTGCATAGTATTCTTCAGGTTGTAGATTCGGCTCTTTCTCCAAACAACCTGGGTAGGCTTAACAAACAACACTACCAGACAAACATTTGGGGGTTTTTCTACAAGTGAAAAATTTTTAAAATTGAGGAAGAGGAACCAACATCCTGAAGCCCGACTTCTAGAATTGTTAATGCCTTGTATAACTCCCAAGTTTTCTATTGAAATAAATCAATAATGTTGTGGGAGCTGCGGGCTGAGTTCCTGCCGCCCCAGCTCCTGGTCGCCTGGCTAGCTTATGCCCTGAAATAACAACACACAAACTGTATTCTTTTAAACACTGCTTGGCCCTTTAACTCTAGCCCTTACAGGCTAATTCTCATATCCCGATCAACCCATCTCTAATAATCTGTGTAGCATCAGTCTTACCGGGAAAGATTCAGCATGTCTGACCTGGCAGCTTGCTTCATGGCGTCTGTCCGGGAGAGGGGAGCATGGCCTCTGAGCTCACTTCCTCTTCCTCCCAGCATTCTGTTCTGTTTACTCCTCCCACCTATGTTTTAACCTATGAGGGCCAGCCAAGCAGTGTCTTTATTTTTTAACCAATGACCTTCCTCCATCACAATAACATTAATGGGAGTTTACCTATTTTGCCTTTAACTTCTAAGGTCTTTCTAAAGCAGATTTATCTGTTCTTATTTTAGGTGTGTGAATGTCTGCCTGTGTGAACGTCTTTGTACTGTGTGTGCCTGGTGTCCATGGAGGACAGGAGATAGTGTCACACTCCCTGGAACTGGAGTCACAGATGGTTGTAAACCTTTACATGGCTGCTGGACAGGGAATCCTTCTCTGCCAGAGCAGCAAGCACTCTTAATCAATGCGTCTTCTCACCAGCCCCACTGCTCGGGGCCTTTTATCAACCAATTTAAAGAAGTAAAATGATTTCAACTAATTTTTGTTGTTTTGTCAAATGTAAATATTTCCAAACACTGGCAGAAGTTGTCTTTTGTGGTGTGGGTGATACACCTGGAACTGTGTAAGCAATCTTCTCAAATCCTTGCAATATTGCTATCTGCACTTTATATATTATAAAGATGTATACAGATGAGAAAACTGAAACTTTATACTAAAAGTACATTTCTGGATACCCAATAGAAAAAGGCAAACTAGAAACCTGTGAAGGTTTTGGTCCACTATCATTTTGGCCTCTATCAAGGCACATGCCACCATGCCAGGATGGTTGAGTTTAGGTTTTGTTTTGTTTTTGGATGGGAGAAGGTATTTTTTTTTTTGAAACAGTCTTTCATTGAAACCCAGGCTGGCCTAAAACTTACTCTGTAACCCAGGCTTATCCCATCCTCCTCCTTCACATAAAGTATTGGGATTATAAATGTGATCCAATGCGCTTAGATATTTCTGGAGAAAGGCTAAATCAGGATCTGAGTGTGGTGATGCATACCTATAACTTTTGAGGCCACAGCAAGAGAATTAAAATTTCAATGCTACCCTGGACTACATAGGGACATTCCATCTCAAAAACAGACAACAACAACAAAAATTTCATAATTTATGTTGTCTCTCAGACACAGAGGTAGTCTTTTTTTTCCTCACAAGCACTCATCAAATCAAATTATGTATTTTAAATAAGTGAAAGGAACACTGAAACAGAGTCGTAGACTTCAGAGATCAAGACTTAGTATTTGCAACACTGCTCACTTTCACAAGTCCCATCCTACTCCCTCCATCTTCACCTTCATCCACAGCCCCACCTGGACGATCTGGACCACTGCATGTTATCACCTTCATCCACAGCCCCACTTGGCTGATCTGGACCACTCCACATCATCACCTTCATCCACAGCCCCACCTGGACAATCTAGACCACTCCAGCACATTCCCAAGGAGTTTCTTGGCCTCTGAGTCTCCTTTTCCTGTCGACTTTTAAATTACAACCAGAGTGTAATATTCAGAGACCTAATTAATTACATCAATACCCCATTTAAAACCCCACAGTGGCTTTTAATTTCTCCTTTGACAATGACCAAAATTCTTCACATTCAATTTTCAAGACACAGGGAGCCTTTGTGTCAGCTGGGTACTCATTGACAAGTTCTCTCAGTCCTCTGATGCTCTCCCTTGCGACACTTACTAGAGATATAATTAAATATGTAACTATGAAATTATTTGCCCAGAGTGTTTCAGGTCTATTGAGGCTATGAGTGCTGGCCTTCCATACAGAACAAAGCTTGTAACACTCTCAGCTATCTGGTCCACAAATGGCTAGAGGCAAAAAGACATGAGGCTGCCAGGTTAGGAATCTTAATTTTTCTAGCATTATAAAACTTTGAAGATTTCTAACCAATTTCCCTGGAAAAATATTGAGAGAATTTAGCTCCAACTTGTCCATTTTTTCTTCTGAAGGGCTCTAGTATATGCTGGAAGTTTCTAGAATGAAAGCCCACTAGAAGCCATAAAAGTTCACTGAAAAAAGTTAGTTTTATAGGGACATTTCTAAGAACCCCTCTGATGCCAGCTTTCTGAGGCAGAAGTATAAACAGCTGTGAGTCGTGCATACTCTGTGCCTCTCTAGGCCAAGAAAGATGCAAGATTTCTAACACTCAAGTTGCAGAAGCTCCAGAACATCCGCTGAGCCTCGGGCTGTAGCTCAGAAAGACTTAGCAGCACTGAAGCAAAATCCAGGCAGAGCCTGGGATTTATTTCTAGAGACTGTCACAATACATAACCAGCTAGTAGATTTGCATAAACATCCATTTATAAGTTGTCAATATAAAAATAATGGATGAGTGCGTGAGAGTCCATTTGCCCATTCATCTTGAGGAAGTCCTGGGCAGCTGCAGGAACAAAGAGAGTGCTGTGTCCGCTCGTGGGAATCCAGACAGGGAAGGGGAAAAGTAACTGAATTCGGTGCAAAATACTGTTTTTTTTTTCAAGGCCATCTGTGCACAGACATACCCTAGAGGCAGGTTTTTTTTTTTTAAAGTGCACATTCCATTATTGTCCTGAAATACTTCTCTAGCTTTAATAAAAGAGCCCTGATTTTGTAGATGAGAAAGGGCAAAGTTCCCTGGAATGGTGGAGTAACTCACTTTTGAAAAATAAATTAATTTTGTCCATGAATAAACTTGGCTGCATAATTCAACCTTTTATTGTTTACTTGAAGCTATTATTCTAGTCCACTGAGTTCTGCTTCTGGATAAAGCTTCGGTTTCTGTGTTGGACTTACTTGTTGTGTATGTGGGGGGGGGTGTAGATGGGAGGGTGGGTGAGTATGGGCGGGTGTGTTCCCGTGGGTGGGTGGGTGCAGGTGGAGGCCAGAGGTCACTCACGATTTTGAGGACAGGACCTCTCAGAACCTAGAGCTCACCTCCACGCCTAGACTGGCAGGAGAGGATCTTACTGTTTGCACTTCTCCAACACTGGGATCACATGAGCACACAGCTGCACCTGCACTTTCTATGTGGGTGCCGGGGATTGAAGCCATGTCCTCAAGTTTGCATGGCAAACACACTAGCAACTACGCTATTGCTCCAACATCCACACTTCTATGCTTGATCATTTTTCAAAGTCATATTTGGTTATATTGTGGGAAAATGTTTGCTTCTTTACAAAGCAATCTTGGGACTAATTTTCCTTGTGTACACAATACTTTGAAGTAAGTGAAGGGAGGGGGTCATTTGCTTGGCTTTAAGGGCGCTCACAGGCTTGTCCTCCATTAAAGACGAAGTGAGCATACGGCCTCTTTTACGGTTTCACTAAACCACTACCATTTCTGTCCCTCACGCCAGAGGGCATCATGGGTTAACATTTGTTTTAGTTTGGATAGTAGGTACCCAATTTCAACTTTGCATAGCTTTGGGGGTGTAGAGAATTCCAAATGCTTAAATTTCCATCTCTGACACTAACCATAAAGCCCATTTTGATTTTGCATGGACCCTTGTGATAAGGGTGAGTGAAATCCACAGAGCCCTGCCTGCCGCAGCCCACCCTTATGTCACAGAAGCTACACCCAGGTTCCTCCAGGCTGACTTTCACTCACAGTGGGATGTGGATGCGACTGGAGGTCAAGTTATTGGTGGGAAGGGCTACCCTAACCGTCAACCCATTAAGTGAGTTAGAAAGAGGTGGGACAAAGGGACAGTATAACAGAGTTTGTAATCAACTTAGTGAGAGATCTCTGGGAAGCCATTTGATCTGGCTAAGCCCAGAGTTTATTCGATGAGAAATGAACATAGTTCTACCTGCAAACTCGATTGTCAGTACCATGGAGAAGCATGATGTGCTCACACCCGGCACATGACAAAGCTCAACTGCAAAGCTACAGTTTCGTGGCTGGGCTACACCAGACCTTGATTCCTTGATAGCAAGGACTTTCACCCGAGTGAGCAGCCAGAACATGGGAAGCTATAGAGGAGCGGGTGGTAGATACTGTCTCTAAAAATGAGTGACCTCACCGTGTGCTTCAGAATCTAATAGTCTCCTTTCTTCTCCCTTCTTCTTAAAATATTTGATACCTTAAGTTTTCTGGAAATATTATTTAAGCTTATTGTGTAAATATGAGGACCTGAGTTTGATCCCCAGACTTATAGGTAAAGGCTAATAGCTGAATATCACGCCATGTGTTTATAATCTCAGCCCTTAGAAGACAGATGCTGGAAGATCCCTAGCCTGTCGAACTAGCCCATTTTGTAAGTGAGAGACCCTGCCTCTAAACATCAATGTGGCCAAGAAATGGTATCCAAGACTTAAACATACCAATATTTATGTACCTGGCTTAAACATACCAACATATATGCACAGACACACACACACACACACATAAAGACACTAAAGTTCTACCATTGAGTTAACATGAATGAAATTATCGTCCTCTGTTCTTATTGCCCAGTGCACCCCTATATCTCTGGTTTCAATAAATCCCAAGCTAGAAAGTAGAATTCAGAGAAGCAATTGATGGGAAAGGCTTATTGGGCCTGGTGATGCAGTTGACCTAGAAGATTGGCTGCCAGGGTCATGTGAGCAGAATAAAGAGAGAGAGTAGAGGCAAGGTGAAGCTACGGAAAATGGTTGTCATAGACAATGGATTCTGGGATGCAGTTCCCTTACCTAACTAAGGTCAACTGTAAAGCATAATCTCAAAGAACAGAGGAGAGTGACAAGGGCTTGATGCAAAGAAGAAGGACAAACAAAAGCAAGGAGAATGAACTGTCTTCTTCATGCTACTGCAACTCCAATCATGTCTCCAGAGAAGGACTTGCGTTCATTGAATCCACCAGTATTCATTCCTTGGAGTGTGTCTTAGGGTGCCGTATGCTACTGTGATAGAATGCCTGAGACTGGATGTGTTTAAATAAACAGAAATTTATTTATTGCACCAGCAAGATAGCTTAGTGGGTAAAGACACCTGAGTTAGGTCGCAAATCAACACAGTGGAAGGAGATAACCCACTACCCTAGGGAAGCCATGTTTAGATACAGGATAGATAGGTATGTGATAGAAGATGATAGATAGATAGATAGATAGATAGATAGATAGATAGATAGATAGATAGATAGATAGATAGATAGATGAACATGGACAGACTGACGGACAGATACAGGTGTGTGCCTACTATGGACACAAGCACAAATGTATGCTTAGTAAATTCTGCTGAGGCTTGACTATAAACCAGACTGTTGGTTCCCTGGCGTTCCATTTCGAGAAGACTCTTTCGGTGCTTCCCACTGCACTGAAAGCAGAACAAAACCTGTCTCCAGCTGATGCGTTTCCTCTGGATCAGCCCATCTCAGGCCTGGGCTCAGATCCAGCTTTTTAGAACATTGAGCCTACTTAGTACCTGATCCACTCCAGAGTCCTTGATACTGCTATGCTTTCTACCCAGCATCTCTTACCCCTGTGAGTTTCCCTCTGGTCATTCAGATTTCAAATGAAATGTCACTCCTCTGAGAGGCTCTCCCTGATCAGTCCACTTGAGGTGGTCCTGGACGGGGCCTGTCTTAAGGTGGTTTCCTCATTGGCAAACCTTTTCTCGTTTTCTTGTTTGTTATCCATGTGGCTCCTTCGCAGGGAGGCTCTCCCACAGCAGCCTACACTGCTCCCTGATCTAGGAGCTCAGAGCAATCCATGCTCCACACAGATTTGTCACATGCAGCTCATGTAACAATTCATGCAGCCAATCAAATTCTCCCCAGGTCAGTGGCTGCGGTTATTTCCCAGGACCTCAGGAACCAGGCTACAGCTTAGATCAACTCCAGCCCAATAGCAGCTCCCAGTGGAGATGGCTACAAGATTCAAAGCAAGGATGATCACTAAGTGGCTGAGCTGCGATCTTTGGATCACAACAGCTCAGCTGGAATAGCTAATGACCCTGAGCAACATCTGAAAATTTTGATATTTTTGGAGTACTTACGGAGGTTGTGGAGATGGCTCAGTGAGCAAAGCGCTACCTACCACCCAGGCGTGAAGCCGTGAGTTTCATTTCTGTGCACCCACATAACGGCTCTGTATCTGTGATCACAGCAGCAAAGGGACAGAGGGAAGAAAGCTTCAGGAGCTCACTGGTTCGCCAGCCCCATCCAATCAGTGAGCTCCAAGTCCATGAGCAATCCTGCTCCCTAGAAAACAAGGCGAGGGAGATGGGGGAAGATTCCCTTGATCGTTTCTAATCCACACCACTTGTAAGCCAACACTCACACCTCTTATATGTGTGTGATGTGGGAATGATTTCTTATTAATAAAGAAACTGCCTAGGCCCATTTCATAGGCCAACCCTTAGGTAGGCGGAGAAAACAGAACAGGATGCTGGGAGAAAGAAGCTGAGTCAGTGAGTCGCCATGATTGTTCCACTGCAGACAGATGCAGGTTAAGATCATTCCTGGTAAGCCAGCTTGTGGACCACAAAGAATAATAGAAATGGGTTAGATCAATATGTAAGAGCTAGCCAATAAGAGGCTGGAACTATTGGGTCAGGCAGTGATTAAAAGAATACAGTTTCCGTGTAATTATTTTGGGTATAAAGCTAGCCTTGTGGGCGGCCGGGTGCAGAAGACGCAGCTCTGCTGCTCTTATTTCAACATGTGTGCACCGCAGGCATGAATTCTCATGCATGGATACACAGTAAAGAAATCCTTAAATTATTTTAACTGATGTCAACAGCATGTTCAAAGCCTAGACAATATAGGTGATCCAGATATTCCCTTTTCCTGTAACAGCTTCTGCTTTGTTTTGTTTTCCCTGCCTTGATTTCCAAAGTGCTGGGATTACAGCCATGACCTCACTACCAGGCTGAGTTTTCTTTGTAATGTGTTGTTAAAGATCAACTCATTTGATATTATGAAGCATGACTCACAAATATGCCCAACCCTGTTCTTAGTTTAGCCTCACAGTCTCCACGAAATTGTAAGTTACTTTGGACATAGTTCCCTGATAATAGAACCTGGTGATATGGTCCTAAAACCTTGCATCTGAGGGTGACTACTTCTGATGCCACGTATAAGATCTTAAAACATTTTCCTGAACCTGGATTGTTTCATTTAGCATAATACCCCTCAGTTCCCCCCCCCCACTGTTGGAAGTTAGAGGATGTCTTTCTTTTTAAGCTATATTAAAACGTTGCCATATGTCTATACGACATTTCTTTATCCATCCTTCAATAGACATTTCGGTTGTGTCTACATATTGGCTGTTGTAAACAATGCTGCCATTCACAAAAAAACATACACCTCTTTGAAATCTAGATTTCAATTCCTTTGGTCCATCTGCTGCAGCTACCCCTCTGGGTACTATCCTATTCTTTCTTTAAGTTATGAGGACCCTCCATACTGTTCTCTATAGTGCCCATAAACCATCATCAGGCATCCATGTCACAAAATAAAATATTTAAATGAGAATCAAGTACAAGAAGTACATGTTGTTCCCTTGTCCACCTCTCCAGGGTCCCATGGACCCATATGGTCGGGAGCTCTAATTTGTCCCCAAAGTTTTAGCATGTACACCCCACCCCTAGCTTCTTGTCCTAAATGACTAATCACACTGTGAACCCCTGAGTTTACCAGTCTCCAGCTCTTCCCTGGGCGGTCTCCTGGGAGCAAAGCCAGACAGACACATTGGGTATGAGCTGGTGAGGATGCCTGCTGGTCTCTGCTGGATCTAGTTCCCTGCCTATATAATTGCTAGCAAGGACTTTGCTAGTACCCAGCTACCTTGAGCCTCATCATCTCTAAGAGCAACACTACAAGGGTTACCTTGGTTTTTCCCAACAATGGGCAATTTCCAAACATGCCAGCTAACCCCAGCTATCGTCAGGAAGGAAGTGCATGTAGATCATCCAGAAAATTCAATTTACCTTTACTGAGCCTGTGATGACTTTCATGTAGGAGCCAACGGTACTAAATAGTGGCTCTGATCCTCAAGGAGTTTGCAGTCTGACGGGGAAGAGAAATGCAAAGAACCTATCCCTGACATGCACCTCAGAAAAACATGATGAAAATGTTTCAAACCTATGAAGCTGTCACAGACAGACAAAATTTATAAGAGACTGTTGTCCATCTGAATGAAATATACACAAAAAGGTAGAGGCAAACAGTGATGGCTGTGGTGAGCAAAAGAAGAAAGACTATATATATATATATATATATAT
>NC_022029.1:19303473-19308335 GCF_000317375.1 Microtus ochrogaster
GGTGGGGTGCACAGTCAGAGCTATACTCAGTCACTCAGGGGCAGGCACAGTTGGTGGGGTGCACAGTCAAAGCTGCACACAGTCACTCAGCTGCAGGTCCAGTCAGGTTGCAGCACTGGAGAGTGGGAAAGGTGAGCTAGGAGGAGGAGATGGATCAGGTGTGGGCTACAGAGACTTTGGGAGCTTTGCTAAAAAGTTTAGTGACTTTGTTGTTGTTGTTGTTGTGGCTGTGGTTGAGGCTCATGTTGTTTGGGGCAATTGTGTCTGACAAAGACAATTGAATGCTCCCAGCTGTTTTAAAAACTGCACTACAGCGGTTAATTGGAAAGAAGCTGTGCTGTGGAGCCCATGGCAGGGAAAAGCGGCGGTTCTGTACTGCTGAGCCTTGGTGGACCCCACTGGAAGGCTCTGTGAACAGGAGAGATTTCCTTAAAGCTAGAGGTTCTGTGTGCAGGTAGCCATTCCCTTGGGAGTGGGCTACCTGGCAATGGTCTGAGCCTCCATCTGCATCCAGGTTTATATGGGTAAACACAGCTCTGGGCTGCACACCCCGCAGCCACACATCAGTGGGCGTCCCATTCAGGACCCTGCTGGGAACCACTGAGTTTCTGGATTGCTGCTCCCAACACCCAGTTCCAAGCTGCCCAGCCATCCACAAGCCCTCCTGCCTGTGAGGGGCCCTAGTGCATGGAAGCACCTTCAAGCTGACTCACACTGTCATTGGCTGCACAAATATTTGTGTTCACCGCAGTGATTAAATCCTTTCGACAAAGGGAGCAGACTTTACGGTGCTCTTTATTAGTTATTGGATTTTCCATCTCTCGCGGTGGGGAAGTGGAAGAAAAGATGCCACGAAGGCAAACAGTCTGAAATGCATTGTTTGCTTCCCTCCAGGGCAATTTCCTGGCAACCGACAAAATCCACGGACTAGGAGAAGCAGTCACCGACTTATTGTAAGATCATTTTCTTTACATTTTTTTTAGATCTAAAAGATCTCCGAAGACCCAATTTCCTTACTTTTAAAATGAGAACAGCAGCGCTAACCTCGTAAGACATGGGTGAGCAGGTGCACCACCATCTGGCAGTGGGCAGCAGTACACTGAAAGAGCCGGGAGAGGGGCTGCCCAAAAACTGCAGTGTGGATGGCACCTGCTTGCGCTTGACAGGGTATCACCTGCACCACCATATGTGGCAGCACCGGCGCTGAGAGAGGGCAACGGAGAGTAGGGCAGGTTCATGCTAAACTATCCAAGGTTGCTGCCGCTGCCACAGCAAAGTCAGGCCTCAACTCCAGAGGTGGTGACCCACCTCTAGCCAGGAGTGTGACTGAGCTGTGAGTACCTTGAACTGAAATGCACATAACAACGTCAAAGATCATTATCGTGAGAATGGGAACTCTGCCCGGCCATCTGACCTGGAAAGGGAAGTCAGTTAGGAACTATGGAAAGATGGACCACACACTAATAATCGCAGATGTATGCTAAGGTCTCGTTCCACAAGTTCATGTGCACACACAGCCCATGATTATCAACTAGACTATAGTCTAGTCCTCCTTACCACACTGTGAGGTGAGTGCTGATAGCATTCAGCACTGGGTACATTAAGAAGATTGTACTCAGGGACATTAGGTACCATGGATTATGACAGCCCTTCCAGAGGCCAGGCTTTCTACCACCTCCTTAGTGTCAGCAGAGAACAAAGGAACTTACGCAAGCCTGAGCATCACAACTCCCACTGTATCAGAAACATATAGTACCCACAGCTATGGGAAAGACTGTTCAGTGGATCTGCCTTAGCCGTTCTGTGACCTTCCTGGGTCTCAGAAGGACAGAAAGCATACATGAGCAGGCTATGCCCACCAGAAGCATGTACTGTGTCTGGGACAACTCAAAAACAAAAACAACAGAAAAGTCAAGAGATAAATCAGGAAGTGCATCAGCCACGTGGGCCTGCACAGCAGGGTGTTTAGCAGAAAAGGATACTTTCCAGCAGCACTATCTGAAGGGGCTAGAATCCTGCTGGAGTCTTTGAAGGGAGATACTGAAAGGAAGTGGTAGAGAGAGTTGTCTGTCTACAAATTTCCCTCTTGGGACTAGAGTGTGCGTGTAAAAATGAGACAGATTGACCTGGTGATGATAACAGAGTTACTACTTGTCACAGTCAGCTGGAGGGGGAAAATATAAATATTCTAGTCAAGGCACCTGCTACAGCTGAAACGTGGGTTTTTCTCGTTTCATCTTACTGCTTCTTTGATGAGGAATATCTGTTATATCGTCTTAAAGCAATTAGGACCGTGACTTACATTGCATAACATATGTAACTCATTTCATGTGCTCATGAAACCTGATAACTTCCAAAGAATTCCTTCTCCCCCAGGAACATTGTGCTATGGTTGGGTGCTACAGTCTCTCCTGTCTTCGTTCATTCTCGTGACATGTCTGTGGCTGATGGAACTGGAAGTGTGAGTGTCCTGAAGCACGGCCAGCATGTGGAGTGCTGAGTGGTGCAGAGTCTAGAGCCAACGAGAAGTCTATCCGCTCAGACAATGCAAAGAGTGGCAACCAAAGTTCCTGGAACCCAATGTGTGTGACCCAACACCGAAATCAGATGCTGGAGCACAGGCACACATCTGCCCCAGCGGCTTCAATGACAGGCATTATTATCTAGAGTGTAAAGCCTGGGGTTTTGGTCTTGGTATGCTCAGTGCATATAAATGGCAATAACAGGACAGAATAACCCAGCTGACAAGGAAAGAGAAGACATTGACCATGAATGCATTTGTTCAAAACATGTGCTTGTGTGTGTGTGTTTGTGTATGTGTGCATGCACATGTGTGTGTAGGTGGTATTGTGTATACACATGGAAAAGCAGTTTAGGCCAACTCCTGGAATTGGCCTATCTCTACTATCCCATCCCAACTCTGGGGCTATGGAGTCCCACCAAAGCCAGACGTCACCCAGATGCTGGCTATCCAAACTCTGGTCTTCATGATTGCACAACAAATAATTTATCAACTAAGTCATGTACTCAGACCCCAAAACATTTTTCATAAAACCTTGACTTCAAAAGATTACTGCTGGTTCAACTTGGATTATTTCTGTCTTTTGAGGAAACATTGGGTATTTCATAGTGTCCCCAGAAGCAAATAGGAAAGCGAGTGATGACTAATTTGGTTTTTTGTGTGATCCATGGTTCCTTTCTCCCTGCTAAGTCACTCCACTCACTTAGGAGAGACAGAAGAAAGAATGTCTTCCTTTAATCATAGGAAGGCTCTCACCCACAGCTCTTTCTACCTGCCTTGAAAACAGACTTCCTGGTTCTCTGTTTTTATTTGGAACTTCACTCCTGTGGCAGTTTGAATGCAATTGGCCCCATAATCTCATTAGGAGGTGTGACTTTGTTGGAGTGGATATGATCTTGTTGGAGGACAGTGTGTCACTGTGGGGGTGGACTTTGAGGTTTTCTAGGCTAAAGATACCACCCAATGTGTCAGCTGACTTCCTGTTGCCTACAAACCAGGATGTAGGACTCTCAGCTCCAGCACCACATCTGCCTGCACACCTGCATGCTTCCCATCATGATGATGATGGACCGAACCTCTGAAACTGAAAGCAAGCCACCCCAATTAAATGTTTTCTTTATAAGAGTGGTCATGGTGTCTCTTCACAACGACAAAAACTCTTGATTTAATAGGCTTCCCAGGCATGATGCACCCTGTGACTCTGTCTCCTCCTGTGTCCTGGCTTTCTTCCACTTCCTTCCTCACCTGGATCATGCATTCATGCTGGCAACACTGAAGTCACTTGGATCCCCCCCCCAGTCTTTATTCTTGACTGCTTTCTGTCCCATCACATGTCCTTTGCTCCTCCCTTCTGCTAATGTTTTCTGTCATCTCTCACCCACATCCCTTTCCCCACATCAGGATCTTCTCATGGCTACTCCTCTTTCTCATTTCTCCATCTCTTCTGCACCCCATGTAGATGCTATGGCTCATCATTTCAACTCTCCCTTTCCCTTCTCCTCCTCACTCAATCCACTGTTTTCTTCTGAAATTAGGGGATGGGTGTCTGGAAACCCATATACTCTTTCTGATTCTGTACAATGGTTGATGGGGGTTAAGTATGTCCACTAATCCTGAACTCAGGCTGGAGAAAAGCTCACTGCCCTTCTGACCAGTGTCCCTTGAAGTTCAGGTTTGCAAACGATTAATTCATGGCCAGCACTTTATACTGCCTGGCAATCTTTCTCACTTCCGCTTACTCATGCTGCTCAAGAGCTCTTTGGTGCCTTTGCCTTTCTCCTCCTAACTCCAGCAATTTTTCCCACTCCACTCTTACCTGATTCCTCTGCTTCTTTATTCACAGAGCAGCAATCAGCACAGGCATGTCACAAACTCCAATCAGGATGCTTACACCCGTGTGGTCTTCCAGTGACTACAGATACGTAATCTATGCAATTCCAGAGGCAAAAGTCAAAATGCAAGTCAGATTATGTCTGTTTGCTCAAAATTCCAATAACCTCAGGTAGAGGTGTATGCGCCCGTGTGTGTGTGTGTGTGTGTGTGTATGTGTGTGTGTGTGTGATGTGTATGAGCACATGTGCATATGAGTTCATGTGTAAATTCATGCTTGCAGAGGCCGGAGGTCCACTGTAGTAATAGGAGCTGTGGGGCTACATCCCCAGCACCCCGCTGCCCGCAAGCTTATGCCCGAAATAACTACACTGACACTGCATTCATTTAATCACTGCTTGGCCATTTCTCTCTAGCCTCTTCTAAGCTAACTCTCGCACCTGGACTAGCCCATCTCTAATAATCTGCTGTAGCCCACAAGGTGGCTTACCAGGGAGATTCTAGCATACGT
>NC_022029.1:19309900-19336324 GCF_000317375.1 Microtus ochrogaster
AGAGTTCTGTTCTGTTTACTCCTCCCACCTATGTTTTAACCTATCAGGGCAAGCAGCTTCTTTATTTAATTAACCAATGACCTTTCTCCATCAGTCCACGTCAAGTATCTTCCTCAGCTATTCTCCAAGTTTATTTTTGTTTTTGAGATGCAGTCTTTCACTGAACCTAGAACTTTCCATTTGCCTGGACTAGCAAGTCAGTCAGCCCTAGGCATCTGCCTGTCTGCACTCCCCAGCTGAGGTTTCTGGCATGCACTTCTGCAACAAGCTTTAAAATTTTTGAATATATTCTTATTGATTTATTGTGTGCGCGATATGGCAGTGCAAGGGTAGAGGAAGTTGGCTGTTAGAGGGGCCACAACATTAAGCGGATGTCAGGGGACAATGGCAGGAATTGGTTTTCTCCTTCTTCCACATGGGTCCAGGAACGGAACTCCGTTTATCAGGCTTTGTGACCAACACCTCCATCTGCTGAGCCACCACACCGCTCTGCGCCAGACTTTTTACATGGGTGCTCAGGTCTGAATCCAAGGCTTCACATTTGCAATGCAAGCACTCCCGTGATGGGGTCCTCTCTCCAGACTCTTCACTCCGCATTATTTTTTAAGTCCAGAAATCCTTACTCAGGAATCATGTTTTCTTCAGACTCTTCAGTGCCTCTCACACTCACTTTTCCCTTGCACCTTCTGTTTGCAGAGCTGGTTGGCCCGTTATTCCTGAACCTCTGCTTGTGTTTACCTACCTCAGACCCTTGCATGTGCCTTCCTGCCTACTATACTTCTCTCCCTAATATACTAACGCTTCCTTCCTCACAACTTATAAAAGAAGTCTTTCCTAATCAATCAGCATTTGATATAATTCCAGTCTTGATCTTCTCTCTCCTCTATTTCCCGGTTTTTTTTTTTTTTGATCCCTACACATGGCTCTGGCCATTGTTGCCCCTGCGGCTATTTACTGAGTCACGTTGATGGAAACTCTTTGAGACTCAGACTTTGTTTCCTTTGGCCTGTGGCTGTGCACAAAAGTCCCCAGTACAGTGTGTGGCATTTGATGGGTGCTCGAGAAACGTTTGAACAAATGAGCTAATTTGGCTTACAACTTTGGCTTTTGCATAAGGTTTCATTCCAATCGAAAGTGTCTCTCCTAAAAATAAAGTCCAAAACCACTGCTCTAGATTACAAAAGCTATTACTTGGACAATTCAGTCTGCTGTTTCAAAACATTTTGAAATAATAGCCCTATTTTAGGCATCCCAGGCTCTGAACTTGCCAGAGATAGGATTAAATCCCTAACGGAGACCCTGATTTGGAGAGTGAGCCATCACAACTCTTGTTTCTGCCATTTGGGGTTTTAAATTCTCCTTTTCTGCAACACAGACTCAAAGTTCCCATTGTGGGGCTGAGACACAATGATAAGGACCTCCCCATGCGGGACTGTCAACATGACAAGATTATGTGGCTCTGTTTCTTACATCGTGACAGCAGCCACAGAGTGGTGCCCCGAAATGAATAACACTGGGTCCGTTGCCCATTTGTGAAAGGCTCTCAGTGTGGTCTCCCTGTCTGATTAGTTTTCAGCCAGCCTGGCTGCCTTTGGTTGATTCCTCCTGCCAGCACCTGGGGAAAGCTGCTCTGGGATGATAAAGCAAGGGAGATGCATTAGCTGCTTGCCGAGAGCTTTGATTTATTTTTTTCAAATCCTCTCTGGGCACCAATTTTCTAACCCATTCATTCTTACCTGGGAGAATGCGGGCGGAATGAGAATGGAGACTTAATGGGTCTGAGCCACTGCAGGGCCGCACCATCTTAAACAGTACCTGGCACTTATTTGACACCCAAAATTAGTTGTTGGGCAAGTAAATTAATCTATACAATGTCTTCGTTAGGGTTTCTGTTGCTGTGAAGGGATACCATGACCTGACAACTCTTATAAAGGAAAGCATTTAATTGGGGTTGGCTTATAGTTCAAAGGTTTAGTTCATCATCATTATCATGGCAGAAGCATGGTTACGGCGAAGGAACTGAGAGTTCTACATCTTTACCTACAGGCAGCAGGAAGAAACTGAATCACACTGGGCCTTGCTTGAGCTTCTGAGACCTCACACCCTGCCCTCCAGTGACACACTTCTTCCAACAAACCACACCTGCTACAACTCCCAATGAGCCTATGAGGGCCATTCCCTTTCAAATCACTGCATACACTTCTGACAATTTATGATTGTTAGCGACCATGTGTCATGCAGGGTATTTAAAAATACAAGTTTTATAGTCTTTATGCTAAAGACATCAATAATTTGGGTACCATTGGAGAACAGAAGGGAGACAGCAACAGTACCTATCGGGTTTCTGTTGAATGTGGTGTGAAGTCACTCATGCAGATATCATATGCGAAGTGAAATGAAACAATGTTAGCTAATGCTGTGGGAAATATAGGAATGCCAAAAAAGGATCAATTAAGTCTCACAGGAGTCTGTGAAAGTGAGTTGAAGCTGTGGCCTGAAGGCTAAGGATGAAGCCATCAATCAACAATACAAGAAATAGCAAGAAGAAACAGGATGGTCCCTACCTCACACATTCCTCCAAAACAATGAGATGCATGTCAAAGATACTCTCTGCATCTCAGGAACATTTTAGAGCTAGATAAGTCATTGTAGACTTTTTTTGAAAATGCAGTTAAGATATCAAGGGGGAAAAATCATCCGTTTGCTTAAAAGGTAATAAAATGCTTAAGGTCATATTATGATCTTATCTGGTTTTAAACCCAAAACAACTTCAAGAGCCACTGTCCTATGCTCAAAGTCATGGTGTCCAAGGAAAAGATGGGTACCACTCTTGATCATTTGGAAACATATAAAAATTTGTCAGGTCTTAGAGGCAGCTTGAAGAGGGACAATGATCAGCAACAGACAAACACAGTATTGAACTACAAATGGTAACCTTGAACCCGTCAACTTACAGCTTCTACCTTCTAGAAAAAGTCTGAGACTTCTACAAAGAATGTGGGGCTATGGCAGAACTAGAGGTTAGATGAGACCTTTAACACTGGCGTTCTATTAATTCCATTTTATCCCATTTCCTAAGGAATCGGGTAGTTGTGTTAAGCTTTTATTCGTGCTGGCATTGCAGAACAAACGTTGGCAGAAGTTATCTGAGCCCTCTCATTGCATAAGTAACATTCTGAGTTAGGAACCTCAAAAATGTCACAGAAGGGGTAAATGTTCTGCACCTGTGTGGTAAAACAGCTATTTTTAAAGTTACCGTTTTTTTTAAGGAAATTCCCTAAGTATTCAAATATAAATGAGGCCGGGCGGTGGTGGTGCATGCCTGTAATCCCAGCACTCGGGAGGCAGAGGCAGGCGGATCTCTGTGAGTTTGAGGCCAGTCTGGTCTACAAAGGAAGTTCCAGGACAGGCTCCAAAGCTACAGAGAAACCCTCTCTCGAAAAAAACAAAAAAAAAAAAAAAATCAAATATAAATGATTCAAATTTAAATGATATAGACCTGCCATGCCTTCAGAAACAAAAGGACACCTTAGCTTAGTTGGTATAGATGGCTGGTTATGCTATATGCCTATATTTCCAAAGACCACTTCTTCAAGTCACGTTTCCACAGGTCTACGAGGGAGAGAGTCCATTAGCTGCTGTCTCAAAGGAAAGAATTCTTTTCTGCACAGCTCTGGTGGCACTAACCAGGAATGAGTCAAAGGGAAAAAAAAACTCTGTGAAGCCTTCTACTTATTGCTACGCTGGAAATCCTAACCAGCACCTGACGCTAATAAAGGAAGGAAGTTTAAAAGCCAGAGGAAACAGGCAGAGCATCGTCTTTGCAAGTCACAGGTTTTTTAGGTCCAAATGCATGATGGTCTATCAACTCATTATGAAAATCACTTAGAGCTCTTACTAAACTTGCTACCTTTAAAAATCAGTTCTATCCCTACCTGTGAACAATAAGCATCTACTAACTTAGATTTTAGAAAGTATACTTTTAGAAGAACAATAACAGCAAAGAAAATGCTGAGAATATCTAAGTCCAAATATAAAAAATGATGTGAGATCCTGAATGTTACTGCATGAGACTGAAAATAAACAACAAAAGATAATTAAAAGAGTTGCATAGTGTCCTTGGAAAAGACAATTCCATATTCTTGCCAAATTCTCCCCAAATATATGCAAGAATTTGGTGTATCAGCCATAAGAATCCAGATAAAATTTTGTGGCATACTTAAAAATCTGACTCTAAATTGTATGCAAATGAGAGAATACTGGGGTGGCCTACCCTACCAGATGATAGAACTTAGTCTTCAAAGGGAAAATGAGAAAGAAAGAATCATAGGAATTAAGAAGAAACAGTAATTGTTTATGGTCATAATGAAAAGTCATACATTTGTTTAGTGTCAAAGTTAGAACTGGGAGTCAGTAGAGAATTAAAAGCCAGCTCAACACTGTATCCTAGAGAATCTGATTCTCTAGATAAATAACTGAAATGTCATCCTTAACTCACCCTATAGCCAAAATCTGTTTCTGATTAATGAATTCTTAATTGTAAAAGATTTAGAAGGCACTGTCAGATAATTGTATTTTAGTCTTGCCATAGCAAGAATTTTTTTTAAATGAATTAAGCATAAGGGGAAACATAATAAATGTACCTAATATAAATAAATGTACCTAAAATATAATAAATAAACTTAAACTCATCAAACGGCATTACCAAAGAAGTTATGTCTGACTTCAAACTAGAATATATAACTGATAAAGTTTATGTAAATAACATAGAACATAGTAAGGAAAAAGCTTATAAAAACAATAGACAACATGCAAAGAATAGATACTTCATAGGCACCCTGTAAAAGTATGAAAACTATACAATTTCCTCAGTCGTTGGGCAAAGGAAGCTAAAACCACTTCAAATTTAACACATCTACAAAACGTTGGTCAAAGAACTAGAATAATTTAAATAACAAAATAGCATTGAGTTAGAACCTGCAATGTAAAATAAACATCCATGAATCCATACTAATATAAGCAAATGATTATATCGACTAATAAATGACAAGAAAAACACAGCTGAAAGACTGCAAATAAACCATATAAAGGCTGCATGCTCTTGGAGGTATGGTGCTTAATCTTGGTTATCAACATGACAGTACATTTAGGAGATGCACTTTGAGGGTGTTTTCAGTGAGATTTAACCAAAGGAAGACCCATCCTGAATGCACACAACACAAGTCCATTGACTTAACAAAAAGAAGAAAATGAACTCAGCATCAGTTTCATCTCCCATTCCTTACTGTCTATTGATGCAGTGGGACCAACAGACTCATACCCTTGCCACCGTGTCTTCTGTCATGATGGAGTGTGTCTTCCAACTATAAGACAAAATAAGCCCTTCCTATCTTAACTCGTTTTATGACCAAAAAAGAATTGGGAACATTAACTAATACAGGAAGAAAAAAACGTGTCACCCCCTACAATCAAGTATGGTGCAGCATGCCTATAATCTCAGCACTTGGGAGACAGAAGCAGGAGGATGGAAAGTTCAAGGCTAACCTTAGGATATGCTATCTTGTCTAAGTGAAAACAAAAGAAGTGGGAGAAGAGAGAAGGAGAAGTAAACAAGAAAAATAAAACCACTCGGGAGTCCTGTAGTAGGAGGCCACTTGTTTGTTCCCCGCTGCTCAGCCCCGAAATAATCACACAGAAACCATATTATTTTCAATACTGTTTGGCCAATAGCTTAAGAGTATTTCTGGCTAACTCATATCTTAAATTAACCCATCTCCATTAATCTTTGTATCGCCATGAGGCTTTGGCTTACCGGGTAAAATTCAGGTGTCTGTCTCCAGCAGGGCTACCTGGCTTCTCCTGACTCTGCCTTCTTTCTCCCAGCATTAAGTTTAGTTTTTTCCACCTAACTCTACTCTTTTGGCCAAATGACAGTTTCTTTATTCATTAACCAATAAAAGCAACATAGAGATTTTAGAAGGATCTTCCACACCACAGTCCTTAAATGTGTCTTATGCATAGTGATGACTTCCTTCCCTGGTACACAGAACAGAATGAGTGAAAGAAAAAAGAGGAGGAAGACAATGACAAAGAAGAAGAGGACAAGGAGGGGAAAGAGGAAGAGGAACTCTACCATGAAAAAACTTGGCAGATGCTACTTCAGACAGATGATGCAAGTCAAAACCATCTGTCATAAATCAGACCATCACTATGCACTCATGGTACAGGGGCATGATTTGGCATTCTTTCTCTGTAATCTTCCTGCCAAATGCTTACAACAAAGGCTAACCATGAGAGAAATGTCGGAGACATTCCAACACAGGGCCATCTTCTGAATGAGCTTCCTCAGCACTTACGAAGCTTGACAAGATCTGCAAACTACCACATGGGCAAGCTCTAGGCTACCATCTGCTTCTGCAAATAAAATTATACTGGAATATCAGCATTCTCTTCCATCTGTATATTGTCTGTGGCTGCATTGTGATGGCAGAGTAATAAATGGCCGACACAAGGTGTCTTCCAGAAGGGAAAAATGTGTTTGCTACCTGGTTTGCTTTGTGTTGGGGGAGTTGGGGTGGTGTGCTTATGTGAATGCATTGGGAGGTCAGAGGATGACTTTGAATGCCCTTCCTCAGGTACCATCTTCCATTTGTTTGGGACAGGGTCTCTCATTGGCCAGGAACTTTGCTGACTAGATTAGGCTAGCTGGCCAGAAAGCTCTAGACAGTCTATCTCTGTCTACCATCTTACCGTGACTACTAGTGTGAACCCAGTACCTCTAGTTTTCATTTATATGGGTTCAGGGGTGGGGCTAAACTCAGGACCATATATATATGGCAAGCACTTTACTGACTGAGCCAAATGCCCAGCCCCAACCTAGTTCTTTACAGAAAAAAAAATTATGGACCCCTTTCATTCACAAAGTTATCAGGGACACACTTTCAATTTCCATAGTTTTTTCTTATGCCTTGTCTTATTCCAGCCTGAAAGAACTCTGTGGTTTTAAAGGCTTATGTGATTAGACCACATGGATAATCTAGAACAATCTCCCTATATTAACCCCTGTTGTCTACATTATGGTTGCAAAATCCTTTTACTGTACAATAAAACATCTTCATAGGTGGTGTGGGATTCCCCTCTGTATGCTGTGAATATGTTTTACTGCCATTGGTGAAAGAAGCTACTTGGGCCTATGGCAGGGCATGATATAGTCAGGCTGGAAGAGATATAGCAAGAGAGTAGGTGGAGTCAAAGAGATGCTATGTAGCCACTACAGGAGACAGA
This sequence comes from Microtus ochrogaster, assembly GCF_000317375.1. NCBI lineage: Eukaryota > Metazoa > Chordata > Mammalia > Rodentia > Cricetidae > Microtus > Microtus ochrogaster. The sequence continues at coordinate 19,317,185 of NC_022029.1, forward strand.
TGCACCAGAACCTTGCTAGTAAACCAGGAGCCTCATGGTAAAATAAAACACAACGGAAATTGGCTAATTTAAGATATAAGAGCTACCTATAAATACACTTAAGTGATTGGCCAAGCAGTGTTTTAATTAATATAGTTTCAGTTTAATTATTTCTGGTCTGGGTAGCTAGGAATGAACAAGTGGTCTCCAACTACACACAGGCTACAGAGACTTAAGGATATCTGGTAATGTTGCTCTGTTTCTGTTGCCAGCTGAGTACCCACCCAGTACAAATATGATGGGTACACTTGGCAAGAGCCTCTGCTCTCTGTCACAGCCCCCGACAGACATAGTTGATTTTCCGTATGTACTCTGGTGTAACTTCCTTCCATGTACTACCTGTCAATTGACTTTGATCTGTAAAGTAAAACATACTTCTACATGCTATGAATTAGTAGACAGTCACAGGGCCAGAATTTGAAAAGTATCATCTTTAGTCTAGTCTATCTGTCATTATGAAAATCACTTACCATGATCGTGTAGAGGGAACAATTGACTATGGAGGCATTGTCCATCTCAGGGATTGATCCAGATTCTTGCCCTTCATCGCTTATCTGAATTCTTACACCAGCTTGGAAGCAGGAACGTTACCTATTAACAAGTGAGGGAGTATTATCATAGCCATTAAAGAACACTTTGGAAACAGTACAGGTCATAAATGACCAAGCAAGGGTCTAATCTCTCACTGACTCAGAATTGAATTGGTTTCCTGAACAACTCAACCCCCTGTGATCTGATACACTACAAGAGGTGACAAAAAGTCAAGAGCCGCTCTCCCTGACCCCATGATCAGTCAGGGGTATAACTGTTGGCTTTGTCTGCTGCCTTGCCACATTACTGAAGGCTAAAGTCCTTGAAGCTCATGATAACACACCAGTCTGGTTAGTTCCTTTGCCCATTAAGTCTCATAGGAGACTCATTCTATTCAATAAAAGTCCAGAATCAGGCTTTCCAACATTAACCTCCTCCCTGCTCTTGAACTCTATTTAGTCTTTCTGGCTTTTTGGCTTTCCCCTCTCTAACCCATCTCCATATAGAGGACTTGTCTCCAATATAGAGAACTTGTCTCCTATTCAATGCTGGATGAGGCATCTCAGGATTTTAGCACTGTGAGGGCTCTCATGAGACAGCATGGTGCCGCATGTTGTCTCTGTGTGCTGTTATCTGTAGTCTAACATAACCCCCGACAATGCTAAAGACTGCGGTGCCCATCTTATAGGTGAGCAATCCGTGAAGGTAAGTGCCTTGCGCTATGTCATATGCTTAATAACCGCCTGGCATCAGGAGTTCCCAGGCCAAAACTCTACTAATTTTGATTTCTGGGCAAAGTTTATCCTACAAATTCTAATGTCTTTCCATAATCTAAAAGAACCACAAATGCCAAGGCAACCCTTCTTTTCATTTGGACCTTTCCTTGGAAGATTATCACAAGGCTCCCAGAGTCCCAAGAAACTTTACAGCCCCTGTTCCATCATTTACCAATTTCCATCAAAGTTCTCACCTCTTACTTCCCAGTGCCTTCATCTGTAAACGGAGGACACAGTACACTTGCAGAACACTTATGGTTCTCAGAGTGTGGGCCTCCTCCACCCCACCCCCAGTATTATTCAGGATTGAGTTAGAAATGCATAGACTTCAACCCCAGATCCCTGAATCATAAATTCTGGGGCTGGATCAAACCCTCTGAACTCCCAAACCTTGTAGCAGTACTGGAAGCTGACAACCGCTGCCTTCGATGGCTTTTTTGAACAATAGATGGAGTGATGTCTAAACTGCTAAACTTGGCATCTAAATGCAGAAACTCTTGAGAAATTTAGTATTTCTGATTCCTTTAAAAAAGGGGAGGGTGGAGGGGGAATGGAGAACTGATGACTCACTGACACCTTAGTGTAAACTGGTTTGACATATTGCCTAACAATTATCTGGGCCTAGCAAATGCTCTGATTTGCTAGATATTTTAGAACCACTTGGCACACAAGTAGCAGAACTGGGACTCAGAAGTACGACCACTTTCCCCAAAGTTACCTGAAACAGCAGAATAGAGTTCAGACTACCAACTCTGTTTAGTTTGTTTGCCTGTCCGCCCCCACTCCTATTTAGCATCAAACCCCAACACACTAAGGAGAAGGAACCTGATCAAGAATTTGCAAGGCTCTCACACTGGCAGTACCAGGGACTGACTGCTGTGTGGTGAGCATCTCAAACCTCCTGCCTAGGGACCTGACTAATTGACCTACTCTACTTACTGATGAAGGTGGGAAACTGTGACTGTGATCTTGGAGGAAGGCATCCATCCCTCATTCCTGCAAATAAATAAATAAATAAATAAATAAATAATAAATAAATAGCCACTCTGACTAATACTCACTCAAAGGCTGCTTCAAACATATCTAAATGAGGCATTCACTGCAATATGCTCCCTGTATTTGCCACCAAGTCCCATAAGGTAACTCCTGGTGTGCTGTGAATCAAAACTCCCAAAATGTCCTGGTGGAGTGACACTGTGTCACATCAGAAGACCCCGTGGTCATGGGCAGTGGTTCTCACGGCCACTGAAAGGCTAAGCTGTGTCTGCACCCTATTACAGACAGGGGATGGGGGTGCCTGTGAAAGATGGAGCTGTGGACCCAGATGGCTCACCCAGCTGATAGCTGCGGCATGCCGACAGAGGCAGGAGTGCACCAGGAGGCTGGAGCCTTTTCTTTACCTTGCCCTCAAATGAGAAGCACCCAGCTGTGATGGATAATCTCGGGTGTCATTTTGCCTGATTCTGGAAGCAGCTAGGAGGTCAGCCCGAGTATGCCTACAAGGTGTTTTCTTGATTAGGTTAATGGACGCAGAAGACTGGCTCTAAACGTGGGTGGCATCTTTGCCAGTGGTGTGAATATAAGTATGTCCACTGGAAAGACTTTGACTTTTGCCCTGCTTGACTTTTAAACTTACAGATGACTTTATCTATGCTGCTTCAAATTCATTTACCCTGCTGCTCTTTCCACCACTGCCACTATTGCTGCTACTATTGCTGCTGCTTCTGCTGCTGCTCCTGCTGCCATAAGAACTCAGCATCCTCTGCCTTGCAATGTGGAATGAAGAACAGTGGCTCTCCAGAAGTCCTCCACGGCAGTGGTTCTCAACTTTCCTAATGCTGCGACCCTCTAACGCAGTTCTTTGTGTTGTGGTGACCCTCCCTCCTGCCATAAAATTATTTTTGTTGCTACTTCATAACTGTTGCAACCCCCAAAAGACCATCATAAAACACAGCTAATTTACATTATGATTCATAGCAGTAGTGAAATTATAGCTGTGAAGTAGATGAAATAATTTTATGGTTGGGGTCACCAAAACCCAAGGAACTGTATGAAAGAGTCACAGTGTTAGGGAGGATGAGAACCACTGCTCTAGAGAACCCTGATGAATATGACAGGTATCCACAGATCTTTTGTCTCATGGCATTCTGGCATCTGGGAATGGGACTAGCCATTCTGAATAAGAACCAAGAACATACCCCAGGGAGACGGCTAACAAATGATGACAGCATCATCTGACAGCTAGGGCTTAGCATTGCTTTAAGAACCTTACATTTGTGTTTTAAGCTTTCTGTTTAGTTCACTACAGTCCACTGAAAGGACTAAATCCTAATCTATCCTGATGTGCTGGTTGGAACCAAAAGGACGACCCTGTATCTTCATTGGCATTTCTATATTCTAAATGCCACCTGGAGGGACCTCAGGAGTCAGAACAATGCTTTGTGGGAAGGAACCTCAGGAGAAGTTCTGAGGTTTGAAGTTCTACTGGGATTTTACCTAGGGGAGTGGGTTCTCCTCCACAGCCAAACTTCTAAACATAGTTAAGTAGAACCAATCTCCCAATATACTTTGACAGTTGATCACTTGCTCTTACTATCTCTCCTCTCTCTCTCTCTCTCTCTCTCTCCTCTCTCTCTCTCTCTCTCTCTCTCTCATGTGTATGTGTGTTCCTGTGTGCAGATACACACATATTGGAATGGGTTTTGAGGCCTGGGCTCAACCTCAGTGCCATGCCTCATAAGTCATCCAGTTCATTTTTAAAGACAGGGTCTTTCACTGTCCCTGAAGCCTGCCATACAGCTGTTTTGGATGGCCACTGAGCCCCAGGGATCTGCCTGTCTCCTCCCTAGTGCTGGAGACTCAATATCAAACTCAGGTCTATGCCTTGTCTGCCTTCGGTGCTTTACCAACTAAACTATCTCTCTAGCCCTGTGATGGTCAATCTTGATTCTTAACTTGACTGGATTTTCAATCATTCAGGAGACACAGTCTGAGCATGTCTTTGGGGCTGTTTCCAAAGACTATTAATTGAGGTGGGACGATCCATTCTAAATAAGAGTGGCGCTGTCACACGAACTGGGGTCCTGAACTGAACGAAAAGGGAAAAGTAAATTAAACATCAGCAGTTATCGCTCCTGGCTTTCTGACTGAGGATGTAATGTCACCAGTCACCTGCAGCGCCTACACCCACACCTTCCCTGCCACAAAAGACTGTGCCCTCAGGCCTGGAGCTGGAACAAAGTCTCTCTTCAATTGATTTTGTCAAGTATTATATCAGGACAAAAAGAAAAGGAACTAATACATTTGTGAACTCCAGCGCTTAACTTGTGTTAGAGTACAGATGAATTTGTAAACCTGGAGCCCAGACATTTTCTCACATTTTGTCTTCCTGCATCCAGCACCCTGGGAAACCCTCATATAAAAAGAACAATGTAGCTGGTAATAATTCTTAAAAATAGAGCCCTTCTGTTCATAAGCATCTTGTCTCCTCTTGGTCACAGGATCCACCTGAGTGGACACAAGCGAGTTTTATTCCTCCAACATCTGGATTCCTCTGTTTTCCTCAAGAACCTGTGTATCTCATACACAGGGGAGGAAGACCCAATGGAAGTCTTCAGCCTTCCAGACCACAGACAGAATGAGATATTCTAGGCTTTGTTACCCGAGGCTGAGAAAGGGTTCAGCTCTGGCTGAAGTAAGAGCACTTCTCAACAGGCAGTCCTCAGCCAACTATGCCTGCTCCAAGAACGGGGTCCTAATCTCCAGGCCAGAGCATGTAGTCTTAATAACCCTTTCCCTTCTCCATCAAGGTGAGAAAGGATGACAAAAGTCAGGAAAGTAAGTGACAGGGAGCAGGATAGAGGACAAACACACTGAGAAGTGCTAGCCTGCAACCTACCCTGCCCATTGCACCACTGTCTCTACTCAGCTATGGTGGGATGTCCACAGTCATCCCAAAGAAGTCCTGTCCTCCCAAGAAGCCTTCATTCCCTCATCTTTATAAAGAACTAAGGTGTCTCTTCTCCCTTGCCCGGGGTACCATTTCTGCTCTTGATGACTCCATCACCCTGATGCCTGTGTGTGTGTGGCCCACAGTGGTGCTCAACTCTGCCTTCATCAGTTTTGAATGGGGCTATCCCTTCTTCACCAACAGGACCAAGTGCCTCTGTTCACAAGAGCCACTCCTAGTCTTTTCTCCAACTATAATTTTCTGCTCAAAAGAGTTACAAATGTTCATTGTTTCCCAACTCCATTTATGTCCCAAGAGCGCTTAGTCAGGCCAGTTTTGTGACATGGTACAAGTTAATAGTGTCCATTTCAACACACACAAAAAGTGAATTAATAGTAAATGTCTTAGTTACAGGGCTGCGGTAGGGATCTATAAGAAAATACATGTGCAGATGCCTACCTGTGACTGGCACTAGGTTAGAAGAGCTTTTGATGGTAATTATTGGCAAAATATTAACCTTTTCCTTGTCTGGTAAAAAACCAATCTTGGTTCTGTATGCAATGTACATTTTGTAACCTTTGACAAACATTACTTTCAGAAGCTTAGCCAGCAGTTACAGCTTACATCCTGGCTTTTCACTTGGAGGAGCAACATTAAAGGCTCTCATTCAAATAGGTCCTTTTTAGGAATGTCTAGGCATATCGCTGCCTGGGGACACAGAGCACAGGTCAGAGTTCAGATGTACCCATGGCCAGGATAGACCACTGTGATGTGTTCTCAGAGTGTAGGCTGAGGACCATTTGTACCACAATTCCAGATGTCAAGTGACCTATCAGAAGAGACCTTGAAAACAGGGGGTCCCTGACTTCGCACGAGTTCAACTTAAAATCATTCATCTTCACGTTGGCATAAAAACAACCCACACAATCATTTTGCCTTTCACCTTCAGTACAATATGAGTAAGTTCCATCAGATAGCCAACATGTGATAGCAAAACAAACTTTTGCATGTGTTGCACGGTTTTCTCTGACTGTAAGCTAATGCAAGTATTCAGATCACATTAACTGACTTTCTGTAAGCGGTGAAGGAAATAGGTGTTCCGCTTGCAGTATTTCCAATTTATGGATTTGCTAATGTCTAAATGTGCACACTTCTGTTCACAGAGGCGTTGTGCCAAGGAACCAAGAGATTCACCAACTCAGGTATCTGCTGACAGGTGAATGAGAAAGCAAAATCTGAAAGAGGCACAGTCAGATGCTATCAGCCTTACTAGGGAAAGCGCTAAATGATATAAACAAGCCAGCGAAGGACAAACACGCTATGCTTGGACTAGTAAGATTTATAGGCACAGGAAACAGAATGGTGGTGGCCAAGAAGCAGGGAGAGTGGGAGTGTTAATGTCTAATGGGTAATGGGTTTCCGCCATGGGCTGAGGATGTGACTCAGGGGTAGGTAGACAATAAGGCCCTAGTTTCAATCCATGGCACTGCAAATGTATAAATATTCAGAGTTAGAACATGGAAAGATGGTATTAATAGTTGCATATTTAGAAATGTTTAAGATGGGGCCAGCAAGATGGCTCAGGGGATAAAGGCACTTGCTATGCAATTTAGCATCCTGAGCTAGACGTCTGGAATCCACATGATAGGAGAGAAGCTACTCCCACAAGTTGCCCTATGACCTCTACGTATGGTCATGCATGCATTGTGCTCACAATAAACAAATCAAATAAAAGAAATGCTAATCTTAAAAAAGAAAAGGTTAAGATAGGAAATTGCGTATTATATATTTCTAAGAAATTGTAAATATTTGTGTGTGTGATATGTGTTCTTTTTTCATATTAAATTTATTATTTTATCTTTTTTATTTTTTCTATATATGTAGTATATATTTACATATACATAAGGATATCAAAAAACTAACAGAAAAATTGAACAAAGGATATGATTACAGTTTTTTAGAAACCAAGTACAAGGTGGTCATTTCTGGATCACCCATGCATTGCAGAAGCACCAAGTGAATCATAGGCATGGGAACCTCCTTTTTCATGTCTGAAGGAGAAGAAAGTGTGCCAAGAGGTTCTATTAATAGTTTACATAGATTTGGATAATTTATAATTATCTCAATTACCCTTATGATGGTGACTCTTGGCATTATTTTTTATTTTTAGCCTTTAAAATTAGTCATAAATAAGAAGGTGAACCCAAAGAAAGACATATAGTCATCCTCCTGGAGATTAACTTTCATCGGGCAATGAAAGCAGACAGAGACAGAGACCCAAATTGGAACACCGGACTGAAATCCCAAGGTCCAAATCAGGAGCAGAAGGAGAGAGAGCACGAGCAAGGAACTCAGGACCGCGAGGAGTGCACCCACATACTAAGACATTGGGGATGATCTATCGGGAACTCAACAAGGCCAGCTGGACTGGGTCTGAAAAAGCCTGGGATAAAACCGGACTCACTGAACATAGTAGACAATGAAGACTGCTGAAAAGTCAAGAACAAGGACACTGGGTTTTTGACCCTACTGCACGTACTGGCTTTGTGGGAGCCTAGGCAGTTTAGATGCTCACCTTACTAGACCTGGATGGAGGTGGGTGGTCCTTGGACTTCCCACAAGGCAGGGAACCCCGACTGCTCTTCGGGCTGATGAGGGAGGGGGACTTGATTGGGGTAGGGGGAGGGATATGGGAGGCAGTGGAGGGGAGAAAGCAGAAATCTTAAATAAATAAATAAATAAATATAAATAAATAAATAAATTTTAAAAAAAGAAAAAACTAAAATTAGTCATTACATTATCAATCCATGAGATTTTGAGGGACATTCCTGATCAAAAACTATAACTGTGGATCTGCGATGGATTCAGATTAGACAACTGTCAGACGCCAGGTCTTGGTTGGGTATTGGCTCCAGAAAAGCACAGCTGAATGGAAATCTCTGCCTTCTTAGTGTGCATAAATATTTGCCATTGACTAAGTGTGGACCACATGGGATGGGGGAGCAACTGTGATAGTTCACACCTGTATTCCAGCTGTGTGAAGGGAGGCAGAGACAGGAGAATGGAAAATCTCACAGGCCAGCGAGCTGCATCATAGAAACAAGAGAGCACTGCTTTAACAAGGTGGAAGTGGGTTGCCAACTCCTGAAAGTTATCTTCTGACATGCATACATACATACATACGTGCATGCATGCATGCATGCATGCATCCAGGTAGGCGGATAGATAGATAGATAGATAGATAGATAGATAGATAGATAGATAGATAGATAGATAGATAGATAGAGATGTGTGTGTAATATACCTGTATCCATAAAACAAATAAAATAAAATTTTAAATTAAGAAATATGTGTAAGAATTTCCTGTGAATTTTTTTAAAACATAGTCTCATTATCCCAGGTTGGCCTATATACCCAAGAATAACCTTGAATTTCCAATTCTTCTGCCTCTTCCTTCCAAGTGCTGGAATTATAAGTCTGCACCTCCATAAACCATTATATCTGATGCTGAGGCTTAAACCCCGGGCTTCAGGCATGCTATGCAAACTCTCTGCCAACTACCCATTTGAAAAATAAACTTTCTGATAATAAACATCTTTAAAACAAGATGCTAACACTTTGGCTGGACTTGGCAACTGGGTAGAGCGATGAGGAAGGCCCAAGTCCCTCCCCACGGTATGCTACAGACTTGAGCCGCCTTCCTTGAGGAGAAGGGGAAAGTTGACAGTAAGATGAATTGGAATTTTCCTAATTTCTAAGGTCTGACATTCCAAAGTCTGAATGAAAGTGGGAGTGACTGCAGCTTCCACAAGTTAGGAAACAAGAGCGTTCAGGAGAATTACACTGTCCCCTCACCCAAACAAACCAAGAGTACCTGTTCCTATGATTGAGAGCTTCACATTCTACTTATACCAATTTGTGTGGGTTGGCAGGTGGATGTGGGGGTTTTATGAGAGCCTTGAACTTCCTGTATAGCTGAGGATGACTCTGGACTCCTAATTCTCCTTAATCTGTCTCTTTTTTTTTTAATAGAAAAGGTATTTTTATACATTATATTCTGGTTATAGTTTCTCTTCCTCAACCCCTTTCGGTCCCCCCTTCTCTCCCTCCCTTTCTTTCTTTCTCTCTCTCTCTCTCTCTCTCTCTCTCTCTCTCTCTCTCTCTCTCACACACACACACACACACACACACATTTTAGAAAATGGGCAAGAGTCTGTAAAAAACAGTAAGATAAAATGAAAACAAACAAACCAGAATAGGATCAAAAAAAAAAAAAGCAAACAAACATTTAAAAGGAGTCAAAGAAAAAGCACAGGAAATACACACCCACAGAAATTCCAGAAAACACAAAATTGGAAACCATAATATGTAAGCAAAAGACCTGTAAAAAAAATTTAAATGCCCCCCAAAAAAGGCACTATAAGAAAAAAAACTCTAAAAATACTACTGAGTTTGTTTTGTATTGGTATGTGCTACAGGACACGGGGCAAGCCTGCCCTTAACTGTCGTTTGTATACAATGACATTCTGGTGGAGGAAACTAATCTTCCCTTTGCAAGCAGTTGTCACTTGAAGACAGTTTCTGGGTTAGAGATAGGAGATTTCATTTACTTGCCCCTCCTAGTGCTGGGACCCCATCTCGCTTGAACCTGTGCAGGCCCTGTGCATGCTGCAACCGTCTCTTTGGGTTCGTGTGCACATCTCCCTCTTAAGACAGCAATTATAGGCATGCGATACCATGAAAGAAAGTAATTTAAAAACTGTGTTTTAAAGAGATCACTGGAAAGAAAATGAAGGGTACATGAGCCACAGCAAGTGCAGGCATTAAATTATCACTGGATTAGTTGCACAGTCATTTATCTGAGGACTTTGACAGGCTGAAAGATGCTGTAGCAGCGGGAATAGTAAGAGATAGTTAATTATTCACGTATACACACAAGGCATAGTAGGGGAAAGCAGAATGAAGGATGACATCTATACTCGTGGCTAGCGCAATGCAGGGCACAGTTTTGGTAAAGATGGCCGGCCAAGGAAGAAAGAAGTTTACCAACAGAAACATTTCCATATTGAATATAAGTTACCTTGTTAAATATGGAAGTCAGTTGTGCAAGCTGGTTGTAAATGAAAGGTCAGTTCCCCGTGTACCAATCTGATTGGGTTTTTCCCGCTAGGTATCATGATCAAAGTCATGAGACTGGATGCAAAACACAGACCGAGAAGATAAAGCAGTTGGGCAAGGATGACTAGGTGCTAAGGACAGAAGGACAGTTGTGTAGATGAGGAACAGAACAGCCTCATCACAGGAGCCTGGGGGACAGTGTTCAGTCGACCTGGCCGCCACTGAGAAACCCAAGAAATAGGACAGTATAGGATCCTGAGAAGCCAAGGAAATATGAAAACAGAGCTTGGCTTTAGGTACAGCAAGGCAGGGCTCATCCGTGACTTTGAAGGGCACCACGAGAGTGAAGGGAGCGTCAGAAAACTTGGAAAGCACTGAGAGTGGGGCAGGAAGTGAGAGAATGCAAAAGGTGAGCATAGAGAAAACTTTTGAGCAGTTTTGTTCCTCAGAGGTTAAAGGTTAAATGAGGCTTGGTTTTAATGGATGGGACACCGGGATATAAAATCAGGATTATTCAATGCTTCCAGTATAATAGGGACAAGGGCATATTCTGCATACAGATCTAAGTCACCATCAGGGTTTAGTGTTAGCCACTCCCCAGTGGCAGATATCTCATTAAAAGCACGTGTGCTGGCTAGTTTATGTCAACTCGTCACAAGCTAGAGTCACCTAAGAGGGAACCTCAGTTGGAGAAAATGCTTCCATACGACTGGGCTCTAGGCAAGTTTATAGGGCATTTTCTTAAATCATAGGGGAGGGCCAAGTCTGTTGTGGGCGGTGCAATCCAAGGGCTGGTGGCCCTGGGTTCTGTAAAAAAATAGGCTGAGGAATCCAGGGGAGCAATCCAGTAAGCAGTACCGCTCTGCGGCCTCTGCATCAGCTGCTGCCTTCAGGTTCCTACAGTGTTTGAGTTCCTGTTCTGTTTTTTTAGTGATGAGCTGTGATATGGAAGTGTAAGTCAAATAAACCCTTTCATCCTCAATTTGCTTTTTGGCCATGGTGTTTCATCGAGCAATAGAAACCCTAAGCCAGCACGGATGACCACAGTGAGTCAGCAAACGAGGCTCCGGTTATTGGTATAAGTGAAAGAGACTGTGTGGGCTGCAGACTGAATTAGAAGTAAGGAGATGGGAGCAATGAACTTAGTTCCTTCTCCAGAGAAATCATATGGGACCAGGAAAGAGAATTATGTGCATGGCTGGAGCAATGCAGTAGATGCCCGGACTATTTGTTTTCATGAACAGAAGGACTGGCAAAGTAGACTCCTAAGTAAGATGTTTCCAAGGACTACTGTATAGTGTTAAAATGGGGAAAGCTCGGGCACGTGGAAATATTGATGGGAATGGCTCACCCAAGAAGGAAGGGAGAGTATACATAAGATGGCCTCAGAGGATGCTTTACAAACATGTGAAGGTGTGAGCTGCAGAGCAGCAGAGGGGTGGACACTGGAGAGCAGAAGGGGACTTCTGTAGTGAGAACACAGGGATACAGGGCAAGCAGGTGAGTTTCTATGTTTGATGAAGGGGGTTAAGAATGTGCTTTATACCGGCTTCTTCTTCCATTGTGAGTGGATGGAAGGGGGTTTAAAGTGAGAAGAGCAGAAAGGAGAGACTGGGGAAAGCTATGTTCTGTAGTGAAGAGCAGCTGAAAGGAGGTATATCAAAACAGGTGAGGAATGGAGAATAAAGAAAACACGGAAGAAGAAAGAGGTGAAGAGTAGGATTGTGTTAGTCTGCCCAGACATCCATCTGGATATTCGCCAGTGTAGTCCCTGTTAGGAAATGTGAAGAAACCATGTGGAGAACCAATGGAGAATGTTGTCAGAAGACCATGGGACTTCGGTAATGGAAGGGACTTTGGTGATTTCCTTGTTCAATATCCTTGCTGTATAACCAGAAAAATACATGTCCAGATTGGTGACTTCTCAGGTTATTAGCTGCAAAACCAAGATTAATAATACTGTCCCTTACCCAAGCTACACTGAAGCCACAGCCACCACAGCCTCCACATCCAGGATCCAGAAAAGCAGAGTCATTTCAATCCACCGAACAGCTGACTGACGTGTTGAATATTGGAGAACAAGGATCTCTGCGTTCACACAGAGCCCCTAGCCATTCCTGAAGGGCTTCTCCTCTAAGCTATGCAAAAAAATTATCAGCATAGCTCTAATTCTTTTTCTGTAGGAGTTTCTGACTCATTGTTAGACCCAACAAGTTCTTAAAGTGATTTAGCAGAATTCAGGAAACCCACACAAGTAGACCAAGATCCCTGCTTTAATGGATTCAATTCCACAAGGATGGAATAGTTGCTAATTCACCAGGAAGCCCAAGTTCTCTTCTATATGTCTCTACTACTTTGTTGGGCAATATCAGCCAAGCCAGGCTTCTCTCTGCTAATATATGACCATCTCCAGGTATACATGGTCCATGCTTTCACAACACCTCAGGCATGCTTTCAAAGTTGGTGTTTGAGAGTGTCCTCAGCATGGAAAGGAAAAGTCCCCAAGCCGCCATGTTTTGCTATTTCTATGCATGACATCTTTTGTCCCCACATCATAAAAACTCTGGTTTCAATTTACAGATGGAAGAATTAAGCGAAGGTGACACACAGGCCAAGAAACACCAAAGCAACTCTATAATCCCCTAGAGGCCGCTGGTAATAAAGGAGGGTTTCAAACTCAGCCATACAATGCTTTCCTATTTCACATAATGATACGAAGGTGTTCTTGAACAAAATAAAATACCAAATTGTGTTCACGGGCTTTTGGGATTTGTTATTTATTTTTCATGGAGCGTAAGTGCAGTAACCCAGGCTCCCACAGAAGGTGTTATCTCAATAGTGATAATGTCTGCCTATAAATTCAGCACACTCAAGAAGCAAGGTACCACCATTGACTCAGGGCAGCTCGCAGACAAAGGCCTAGGTCATTGTTACCAGAGCATAATGGAGATTCCACCTTTCTGTCAGAATGGAACATTCTGATGTCTTCTGTGCAGTGATGCTAATAATCACATGTTCTTGAGAATAGCAGGCCTCTGATACAGGACCAAAAGACAACAAAAAAAACTAATACATCTTTAAGATGCTTGGAGGGACGTTCCTTTGGCAACTGCAAATGTGTTATCCTGGACCAATGTGAAGATAGGAATCAACTTAATTAGTTGTAAATGGTTTTCCACATTGACACAATTGAGGATAGAAGACATTGAAACCTAATTGGAATAGACTCTGTAGACAGAACTGTAAAGAAGCTAGCAAGATAGAATTTTTTTTTTGAGCTCTCAATAACCTGCAACTGGTCCTAGGGATACTTGTCAGTCCTATAAGTTTTAATAATTATGTATAGTGAGTATAAAAAATGAGTTTTTTAAAAGACTTAGTTTCAAAAATTTCTCCTGAAACTCATGTGTTTGGCCACCTGAACCATTAATTAGCATTCTAAAACCCTAGTCTATAATAGATGGAGAACATCTGGAGCGGCCATTAAGATACTATACTACACTTTCCAAAGCACTGCTCTGAAATTCTCTTCTTTTATTACCCATTTACATGTAATGTAGTCTGGCTTTTTTCATTATCACTCATACAACCCCATTGGACTGATCCCAATGCCTTTGAGTATGTAGAGGAGATGTTGGCCCCTCACACACTGTCCATTTGTCCAGCTGTGCACCCAAATATGAGATCCGAAGCAAGGATAAGGTTGAATCTTATCCTTTTGGACTTCTCGGCAGTGTCGCCATGAAAGGCACATACATACCTGCAGGAAACTGGACATCACACACGGTCATCTGCATTCTGTGCCCTGCAACACATATTGGTGTTGGAAATCATCAGAAACAAGGGGCAAAGGAAACTGCTTTAAAGAGAAAGACAGTCTGGAAAGAGGGACAGAACCCAGAATGTCCCCTATTTCTTATATTGGAAGACAAAAAAAAAAACCATGGAGAGGATTCATACCTCCATCTCAAAGCCCAACATATGACCAGCATCTCATTCCCCCCAAACAGATTCTACTTCTACTGGATTCTTAGACAGTGCCAAGCCTCCCCATCACAAAAGAGAAAAAAATGATAGCTCAGCTGCCTGTGGAAGAAAGATCTTCATGTTGGAAAAATTCACCTCAACACCCATGCCACATTCCAAAAACCATATTCAGTAAGTTTGATTATGATTATGTCAGTGTTTCCTATGCATCAAGGTATGAGTCCATGAGGAAACCTAGGGCTCTGGGGCCCAAGAAGTAAATTCAGAATAATGCAATAGATGTTTCATAATCCCTTATGTTTAGCAAGAGAATTAATAGGAAAGGATCATTAAGGTGTGATCCTTGGTATTAAGGAGATCATAGGCCAGAAATATGAGTCAGATACTTTTCTTTGTTTATACAATTTATTTTCTTTTTTGATTTTATTGAGCTATACATTTTTCTCTCCTCTGCTCCCTCCCTCTTCCCTCCCCTTTAACTCCCTCCCATGGTCCCCATGCTCCCAATTTACTCAGGAGATCTTGTCTTTTTCTATTTCCTATGTAGATTAGATCCATGTATCCTCATTGTTGTCTAGGTTCTCTGCGATTGTGAATTGTAGGCTGGTTTTCTTTGCTTTATGTCTAAAAGCCACTTATTGGTGAGTACATATGATAATTGTCTTTCTGGGTCTGGGTTACCTCACTCAATATGACATTTTCTAGATCCAGCTATTTGCCTGCAAATTTCAAGATAACATTTTTTTCTGCAGTGTAGTACTCCATTGTGTAATTGTATCACATTTTCCTTATCCATTCTTCCTTTGAGGGGCATTTTAGGTTGTTTCCAGGTTCTGGCTATGAAAAACAATGCTGCTATAAACAGAGCTGAGCACATGTCCTTGTGGTACAAATGAGCATCCTTTGGATATATACCCAAAAATGGTATTGCTGGGTCTTGAAGGTTGCTTCCTAATTTTCTGAGAAATTGCCGTACTGATATCCCAAGGTGCTGTACCAGCTTGCAATCCTACCAGCAGTGGAGAAGTGTTCCCTTTACCCCAAAACCTCTCCAGCATAAGTTGTCATCAGTGTTTTTGATCTTGGCAATTCTTGCAGGTGTAAGATGGAATCTCAGTGTTGTTTTGATTTGCATTTCTCTGATGGCTAAGGATGTTGAACATTTCCTTAAGTGTCTTTCAGCCATTTCTCTGTTGAAAGTTCTCTGTTTAGGTCTGTATTCCATGTTTTTTATTGGATTATCAGTTCTTTTAACTACCAATTTCTTGGGTTCTTTGTATATTTTGAAGATCAGCTCTCTGTCTGCTGTGGGGTTGGTAAAGGCTGTCATTTTGTCTTTTTGACGATGTCCTTTGTTGTCCAGAGTTTTTCAGTTTCAGGAGGTCCTATTCATTGTTGTTTCTCTCAGCAGACACCTATCTTTAGAGCTAAAAGACTGTATGAGTTAAGAGACAGACAGGAAGATACATTCACTGTTGACGACCAAACAAAGAAACAGGTACCTGATAAAGTACTAGGAAACTAGGAAAGGTTTCTTGAGAAACCAGACATGATATCGCTATTTTATTTCTTCTTCTATGAACTGAAGATAATAGTCACACCTATGTCAGAGCATTGTGACATCACAGCTGTTTATTACCCATTAGCTCCTTTCAGCTGCGGAGAATGGCCTTGGAGGGTGAGAAACATCACATGGGTGATGGATGAAAGCAACTTGGAATCACAAAGAAAGGCAATATCTGATTTCATGGCCAAGGAGAAAATACCCAGAGATCTGAAGGTATCAGAGCTAAGAGTATGCCCAGGGAACAGGAACCATTCTCTGGGTAGGGAAACAAAAACATCACATAGATGAGGCTTTCCAAAGAGTATGAAGAGGGCCTTGAACGTCAGTCTGGAGATTGGACAGCAGCTCTTGGCATTTACCCAAGCTTCCATTATAAGAAATAAGGCAATCATCCAGACCATCTTAACCTGGCAAAGCTGACAGATGGGCCAGTTCTGGAAGTGCTATCCCCACTCTGCTATTAGACTGAATACAGTCTTCAAGGCATCAAAATTATAAGTTTTCAATAGAAACAGGCAAAGATATTGATCAGCACTTCCTTTTGTACCTTATGACTACCAGACTGGACAAATGTCAGCTGCATTTGTCTGAGAACCTCTGTCTCAGCCTCACTCAGCAGGATAAACATCAGACAGACTGAGCAATTCAAGTGCCAGAGAAAGCCTTTAGCTGTTGGTGCAGAGTACTTTGGAACAAGCACAAAACTCACTCCCAGGCTAACTTTTCTTTGCTAGGGAAAAATAATAATTAGGAGACCCAATATCATCATGAAAGAGTCACGAAACGAGTGGTGAGTGACCATGAGGGTGAGTCTGTGCCCATGCTATCTGAGGAAGAAAGGGTCAGGGAAATCAGGAAGGTCTATAGCAGCTGAAGAAGAGTTTGCAGAGACGCACAACAGGAGATGGAAGGACATCAACGAAGTGAGAAATCCCACTCATGTATTAATGAGTGCGTATCGAACACTTGTTATGCTCTGGATACTGCCCAGAGCTTAATAGCAGACATGGCAAAGTCCCCATCACACTATTGTGTTTAAAAATAAATAAGGGAGACATGAAATAAATGCAAAAGAAAAGAGTGAATATATGATATACAATGTTACACAGTAAGTACTTCGGAGGAAAATGATGTCAGGTCAAAGGAATAAAAATATACTATAGATTGAACAGTCAGGATGTCACTATTAATCTTCCAGGGATTCCCCAACCAAATAAAACCTGCTGGTGGCTTGAACAACAGAGATTTATGTTCTCACAGTTCAGAAAGTTGGACATTCAGCATTAAATCCTTTACTTCCCAATATAATCTCATTTTTAGTTTCTGAGGCTGCAGTTTCGACATGAATTTGGAGACGAAGGACTAGGTCTACCCATAGCTGTCAGATTTGTTTGTCTATCTGTTCTCTGTGGCAGTGGGGATATTTGAACAGAGACCTAAATGCCATGGTGGGGTAAGCCATGGAGCCATGAGAACACCCAGAGCAAATCCCCACTCACTGTGTTCCAGATTGTGGGGCGGCTAGGAAAGTGAAGGCAGCTAGCAGGAGGCGACACTGGGGAGGACATCAGAGGTCAAACTAAACACAACTTAGAAGCCACATCAAGCCAAAGTTTGGGGACTTGGGCAGAGAACGATTCAGATGGTTTTGATCAGGTGAGTTGTGCTCTGACCTGTATCTAAACCGGCGCTCTGGATTTTAAGTGAGAGCATGAACGAAGAGTGGTACCAGCTCAGCAACTGTAGTAGATCAAGTGTGGTGGTCCACCCAAGCGTAGAGAGCAGGAGGAGTATTTCTAGTCCACGTTCTCTCCCCAGCGTCCAAGCAAGTATTAAACAATCAACCTCAGATAGAATTAGAACCATCTTCACCATCCTTCCATTCAAGAAGAGAAGGCCAGGGGCAGGAGACCTGGATCCGTAGTTCAGTGTGTTGGGTGCTCTTGCAGAAGTCCCAGCACTAACAAGAAGCTTCACAACTCTCTGTAATTTCCCTATCTGTGGAATCCTATGTTCTCTTCGGAGCATCAGACGTACACGTGGTATGCTTATATTGTAGGGTTAAGCCCAGCCTAAGGAGGCGTGTCCACCTTGGGCTAATGTTTACCTATAAATCTGCCGGGCGTGCGTGCCCAGCGGCCCCTTCTGCTTTCCTGGTCTCTGCAGGAACTGTGATTCTGTAAGTCTATTTCCCCATTAAAGCTGTATATATTTTTACAATCTGTCTCTATTCATTTATGCCGATACATTATATATATTCAGAAAAAGCACTCAAAACATATAAAGTAGAAAATAAGTAAATCTTTAAAAAAAAGACATTCAAGTCAATAACTGACTCACCAAAAAGCTAAACTACAGACATTCTGTGTGAACTCCAATCTTAAATCACCTCAATTTTTAAATATTAAATCAAGTCTTTAGATGTGCACTACTACGAACTGAGTGTGTGTCACATTCCCCTCAGAAGAATTTGTTGAAACTTCCATTCCCAGAGTGATGGAATCTGGAAATGGAACTTTTGTTAAGTGTTCTAGTTTCCTTTCTAAGATGATAAAATCACCCTGACCAAAAGTAACTAAGGAAAGGAAAGGCTTTGTCTGAATTTTACTTCTAGGTCATGGCCCACCACTGAGGGACACCAGAGCACGAATTCAAGCAGAGCTGGTTGCCTCTCTCAGGTTTATGCCTACCTAGCTTCCTTAAGTAGCCAAGAACACCAGAGCACGAATTCAAGCAGAGCTGGTTGCCTCTCTCAGGTTTATGCCTACCTAGCTTCCTTAAGTAGCCAAGAATTACCTGCCCAGGGAATGGTGCCGCCCACAGTGAGCTAGGCACTCTCCCATTAATTAACTGTTGAGACAACTTCCCCAAAGGCACACCAATCCAAGTCACTCTGATCCAGGGCCAACAATCCAAGTCACTCTGAACCAGGGAAGTCCCTCAATTTATGACTCCTTCCTTAGGTAAGCTGTGTAAATTTGATAATTAGCACTAACTAGGTCAATAGGAATATTAGCTATTATTCTCATTTTTTTATTTATTTATTAAAGAATTCTGCTTCCTCCCTGCCACTGCCTCCCATTTCCTTCATTGTCCGCTATGTTCAGCGAGTTCGGCTTTATCCCATGCTTTTTCAGACCCAGGCCAGCTGGCCTTGGTGAGTTCCCGATAGA
>NC_022029.1:19340452-19347266 GCF_000317375.1 Microtus ochrogaster
CCATTAATATTAAGTGATATTAATGACCAGTGGTTGTTTACTCTGGTTATTCTTATTGTTTTTGATAGTAGAGTTTGTGTGTCTCCCTTCTTTGAATTGTGCTGGTGAAGGGTCGCTAGATGCCTGAGTTATTGTAGGCAGTGTTGGCAATGTTGGATTCCCTGGGTTGTGATTTTCCTTCTATTACTTTCTGTAGGGCTGGATTTGTGGCTACGTATTATTTAAACTTGTTCTTATTCTGGAATGTCTTGTTTTCTCCATTGATAGTGAATGACAGCTTGGCTGGGTATAGTAGTTTGGGTTTGCATCCATGGTCTCTTAGTTTCTGTAGTACCTCTATTCAGGACCTTCTGGCTTTCATGGTTTCCATAGAGAAGTCCGGTGTAAGTCTGATTGGTTTACCTTTATAGGTTACTTGCCCTTTTTCCTTTGCAGCTCTTAATATTCTTTCTTTAATCTGTATATTTTGTGCTTTGATTATTATATGGCGAGGGGATTTTTTTTGATCCTGTCTGTTTAGTGTTCTGTATGCTTCTTGAATATTTAAATGAATATCTTTCTTTATGTTGGGAAAGTTTTCTTCCATAATTTTGTTAAAAATATTCTCTAAACCTTTCAACTCTCACTCTTCCCCTTCTTCTATCCCTATTATTCTTAGGTTTGGTCTTTTTATTGTGTCCCATATTTCCTGAATGTTTTATGATGAGAATTTGCTAACTTTGCTGTTTTATTTGATCAGTGTGTTTATTTTCTCTATGGTGTCTTTAGAATCTGAGATTCTTTCTTCTATCTCTTGTATTCTATTGATTATGCTTGTTTCTGTAGTCTGTGCTCGTTGACCTAGATTTTTCATATCCCGCTGGTCCTCAGTTTGTGTTTTCTTCCTTGCTTCCATTTCAGTTTTCAATTCTTGAACAGTGTTCATTACCTGTTTGATCGTTTTTTCTTCGTTTCCCAGGGTATCATTTATGTATTTACTCATTTCTTCAAACTTTTTGTTATACTTCTCATCCATTTCTATAAGGGCATTTTTTACATGTTGTTTAAGGGACTCTATTGCTTTTATAAAGTCATTTTTCCCACTTCTTCTTTGTTAGGGTGTTCAAGTCCTTCCGTTGTAAGATCATTGGGTTCTGGTGTTTTCATGTTGTTTTTCAGATTGTTGGGTGAATTCTTGCCTTTGCGCCTGCCCATCTCCTCCTATCAATGCTATCTAATTGGTCTTTTAAAACAGGAACAGGTTTTCCTGTTGGCCAGGGGCCCCGCTTACAAAATGCCTTCTGTCCATTTCCTGGGTCCCGCCGCTGGCCAAGATCTTTTTCACCACTCAGAAGGGTCTTCAGGACCAGGACCAGGCTCCGCATTCACCAGGGACCTCGCCAACAAAAGGCCTACCCCTCTGCAGGCCAGCCACCAAAACAGTGAAACTCCTGCTGCCCTCTGCCCCGAGCTCCCTATCCAGAGCCCAAACAGGCTAAACTGGGTTATTCTGCGGCCCCACAGAAGGGAGGGGGAGTGAAGGAGGCCCCTGGGTGCAAGCTGGGATATGCCAGGGAGAGAGAGTTCGCAGCAGAGGAGGAGCAGCCCCAGCAGAGGGTATCAGCCCTCACAGGCTAACCAGGGACTCAAGGGGGTCAGGGAATGCCCCTGATCCGTTTACTGTGTCCTGCCGTGGGCCAAGAACACTTTCCCCACTCAGGGTGGTCTTCAGGGACAGGACTAGGCTCCCCGTTCACCTGTGGTGGACCTTGCCAATATAAGGTCTGCCACTCTGTAGGCCAGGCCCCCAAAAACCTACTTGATTTACTTGTAGTGTGGCGATCTGCTTTCAGTGTGGGCTTCACTGTTTCATGCTTGGACTATCCCCTATTATTCTCATTATTATGATCAAATGCCTGAAGAGAAGCAAGTTAGAGGCAAATGGATTTATTCTGCCTTGTAATTCAATGGGATACAGTCCATCATGGTAGAAAGGACTAGCAGTTTAGAATTTTGAAAGTGAAAAGGAAATTGGACCACAACCCACTGCCTTCAGTGAGCATCTACTACTTAAAGGTTGTACAGGTTACTAAAACAGTAATATCAGTCAAAGACAATGTGTTCCCATACATCAAACCATGAGGGGTATTTCACACTCAAACCACAATATTCATATTCACCCCTGGTCCCCACTAACTCGTCTATCTCATAATGCAAAATACATTCTTTTCAACTTCAAATGTCCCCACAATTTTTGGTAATGTCAACACTTTTCAAAAGTTCAAAATCCTTCTTGAGACTCAAGGCAAGCTCTTGACTGTGAGACCCTACAAAGACAAAAAACCAAATTACATAATTCTAATATAAAATGTCACAGATTAAATATTTCTATACCAAAGTGGAATAATGGGGCCATAGTGGTAAAGACAAGATCAAAGCAAGACCAAAATGCAGCAGTGCAA
Organism: Microtus ochrogaster; assembly: GCF_000317375.1. Lineage (NCBI taxonomy): Eukaryota > Metazoa > Chordata > Mammalia > Rodentia > Cricetidae > Microtus > Microtus ochrogaster. The sequence goes on from NC_022029.1 coordinate 19,342,894, forward strand.
ACACCAAATCCACAGTTCCATATCCTGCATATGGAGCTTGTGATGGGATCATCTGGGCCCCAGAAGATTTGGGTAGCCCTGTTCTTTCAGCTCTGATGTATATAGCACACCATATAGAGGCTTTTCTTGGGGACCACTGGCTCCCCAGTAAATGACACAGAGACTTATAACTAATTATAAATGCTTAGTTGATAGCTTAGACTTATTACTAACTAGCTCTTACAATTCAAATTAGCCCATATTTCTCATCTATGTACTACCACATGGCTTGGTAACTTTTTTCAGCATCTCCTTCTTCCTCTGCCTTTCCAAGAGACTCCCACCCCCTTCTTCCCAGCATTCTCTTAGTCTGGCTCTCACACCTAATGTCTTCCTCTCTAGCTATTGGCCAGTTGACTCTTTATTAAGCCAGTAGAGCAAAACATGTTCACAGTGTATAAAAGGATTATTCCACAGCAGCACACAAAGCCTCCCTTTGAGGCTACTTCTGCTGTAATCCCTCAGCTTTCCTAGGCAGATGTCTCATGGTCTTGGCATCCTTAATATCTCCAGGAATCCACTATAACTCCATCTTTGCAATTTCATACATCAGTCTCTTGATGTCTCTTTGATGTCCAATCTTGCCATGCATTATCCGGCCTCAGTAGCTTTCTGAAACTTCATGATGGTTGATGAATCTGAAAATGCTTTCCTAATCAATGTATTCTGAATAGGGAGCCCCTTCACCCTCATTCTCATTTCAGGTACATTTGTCTTTTAACAAATTAGAGGCATCAATGAGTAAGGGGTCCTACCCTCACGGCGTCTTTTCTCTCTGGCCTACACAGAACAAATTTCTCTTTAACTGTTTTAACCTTTTTCTCAACATGCTTTTTGGCTGCAACTTTAAACTTTCATGAACTACAACAAACTACAGTTTTTTCCAACAAACTACAGTTTTTTACATTTTCTGTTCCAACTTCATCTTCTCTATGGTATATCTGAATCAAAATGGTGAGCAATAACCACTCCATAGCCTGATTGCTACCCTGCCTTAAAATCTCCCCCCATTACACACACTAGTCCATTATTTTAAATTCAACATCATTCAAGCTCTCAGAACATTCGTTTCTTGAATAAACCAGACATGGATTCTTTGCTAGAATATATACAGAATGACCTCTAGTGTATTACCCAATGGAGTCCTTGTTCCTATGAAATCTCAAAAGCCTGGCCAACACTGCCTGAATTCCTTCAGTTTCCTAGTTTTCCAGACAATTCCCTTCGAAATAGTCCACTGACCTCTGATTATAGCATTTGAGGGCCTAGCCCAAAATTCCAAACTCTGCCATGTTCCCTCTTTAAATCAATCCAGAGACCTAAGAACCACAGGGGGAGAGAGTGGTTATTAAGCAATAGGCCACTTTCCAGCACCAAGTTTCTGCAGTAGATACTTTTCTGAGTGCTGTGGCCAAATTCTGACAAGAAGCAAATTAAAGGCATGGTGGTTTATTCTGGCTTGAAATTTGATAGAATTCGTTGCAAGATGGTAGAAAATCATGTAGACGAGAGTCAGCTGGTTGCCTTTTATCAGAAGTCCGGAAGCAGTGGGTGGACAAGAGATGAGCAGGGCAATATGTCTCAAGGTCCACCCTCAGTGACCCACTTCTTTCAGTGAGCCTCCACCTCTTAATGGTTCCACAACCATCCCAGCATTGCCATCTGGGGATCAAGTGCTTAGATGCATAAGTCTATGGAAGATATTTTACCTTCAAAACACAAAAATTTTAAATAGTAAGTAGTTAAGTCATGAGGGTTGGGTCCCCATTATTGGGATCAGAGCTGTAGAAGGAGGCTTGAGAAAAATTTCTGGAAGATTCATTGTAATTCTCTCTCTCTCTCTCTCTCTCTCTCTCTCTCTCTCTCTCTCTCCCTGTGTGTGTGTGTGTGTGTGTGTGTGTGTGTGTGTGTGTGTGAGAGAGAGAGAGAAAGAGAGAGAGAGAGAGAGAGAGAGAGAGAGAGAGAGAGAGAGAGAGAATACATTAAGGTGACAATCATTCCAGATAAGTAATAGAATCCTCAGCACCCTAATTTTAAATTTCATAGCTTCTGGACTAGTGAAAACAGATGTTTATTGTTAAATCCAAAAGAAATATCCTATTTTTATTGTGGAATCCAAACTGAGCAGGACACATGTCAACTTCACTCAGTTAATGATAAGATACACAAGGGGTGTATATGGGCTTCCCCTTGATTTGAAGCAACCTCTGTGATTTAAAAGCATAGCAAAGCAAACATTTCCAATGTCAACTCTTAATTAGACACTATTAGAGCAGAAAATTTGTGAGTAATTCAAATACCTAATTTTTTCTATTGCATTAAACAGACTTCCCCATCCTTTCAATGTATTTATCTCTCTTGACCTATTTTATGTCAATATGTTAAAATTGTCATTCAAGCATAAGGAACAGTAAATGTCTCTTGCCAATAAATAATTCAACCTGAATAATCCCCCTGACAAATTTCTAGCATTTGGCATTCCTTAAACACAATAATCAAGATAATTCACAGTTGGGTAGAACTTCCTAATTTTTAGCTTACCCATCATTTTTCCTATTTATTGCCCAGCAATGTTCAAGGGACTCATAATGGCCTGTCTTCCTCTTTGTGCTAATGGGATTCCTGTTGGTGACAGAAGGTTCAGCCTTTAAACAAGATGGTTCATCTCCACAGCGACACCCATACCTCTTTCCTAGCTGAAGTTAGTATTTAAGAGCAAACAGTACCTGTATTTGTTCTCAATTTTCTTACCTCTCTTCAGGTTCTGAAATCTATTCATTGTGAATCAGTTGAACCACGTGGCTATTTCAACCTCTGCCTCTGATGAGACGTGATGTGGGATTTCCCATTGTATGCTGTGAATATGATTGCTTAATTAATAAAGAAAACTGCCGCTGGGCGGTGGTGGCGCACGCCTTTAATCCCAGCACTCGGGAGGCAGAGGCAGGTGGATCTCTGTGAGTTCGAGACCAGCCTGGTCTACAAGAGCTAGTTCCAGGACAGGCTCCAAAACCACAAAGAAACCCTGTCTCGAAAAACCAAAAAAAAAAAAAAAAGAAAAAAAAGAAAACTGCCTTGGCCTGATAGGGCAAAAGAATAGAGGTAGGCAGGAAAAACTAAACTGCATGCTGGGAGAAAGAAGGGCAGAGTCAGGGAGACGCCATGTAGCCATGATGGAGACAGACGTCAAAACTTTAGCCGGTAAGCCACAGCCACGTGGGGATACACAAATCAATAGAAATGGGTTAAATTAATATGTAAGAGTTAGCCAATAAGAAGCTAGAGCTAAAAGGCCAAGCAATTATTTAATTAATGCAGTTTCTGTGTGATTATTTCGGTTCTGGGAGGCCAGGACAAACAAATGCCTCCTTACTACAAATTGGTGCACCAATGTGGTGGACTAAATCTACGTAAAACCTAAGAGGGCTTGGAAAGAAATTCTAGATTTTGGGGCTAAGTGGCTGGGAACTACCTAGCAGCCTCCTTACTACAGAGGCATCCTAAAGTATTCTGTGGGAGTGAGGGGCAGCCAACTGAAGGAAGCCATGACACTCTCTCTAGTCAGCTTCCCCAGTGGCTTGTCTACCTATCTAGCTACTATCTTTTTTATATTGCATTCAACACCAGTGAAATGACTTTGGAATTTGGAATTAATAGTTATATTATATAAACAAAAAACTCTAAAATCCAAGGGAAAATAATTTTAATATTCCAGAAAGAAATTAGCCAATTGACTCTAACACAATTAAGAAAAGACACAAATAATTATAATTGGGCCATATTAGAAGTGTTTTCTTTTTAGATTATTTTTTGTGTGTACCTGTATGTGCCTGTATGAGTTTATGTTTACCAAAGGCATACAGTTGCCTTCAGAAGTCAGAAAAGGACATTGCATCCTTTGGAACTAGAGGAAGAGGCACTTGTGAGCCACCCAGTGTGCATGCTGGAAACAGAACCAGGGTCTTCTGCAAAGCTGTATGTAGTTTTAACCACTAAGTCATTGTTCTGGGCCCTGGGATTCCTTCAGAATTTGACTATAAGATGTTTAAATTCCTTTTTTTAAATTAAAAAAATGCACAGTCTCAACTGAATAGGATTAAAGATTTTTCTTGAGTGTCCAGGGTTAACTTGACAATACCTTATCCTAAATGATGAGGGTCATATGACTATTACCCTTAGAGTATGGCAATTATGACACGGACCAATCTCCATTGAGAAGATTTTGTTGTTAATAAAAATCTAGTCAGATGGGGAGCCTAGGCAGTTTGGATGCTCAACTTACTAAGCCTGGATGGAGGTGGGCGGTCCTTGGACTTCCCACAGGTCAGGGAACC
>NC_022029.1:19347366-19393345 GCF_000317375.1 Microtus ochrogaster
TTGATCAGGGGAGGGGGAGGGAAATGGGAGGCGGTGGCGGGGAGGAGGCAGAAATCCTTAATAAATAAATAAATTTAAAAAAAATAAATAAAAATCTAGTCAATTTGGGGACCAAAACAGTTTGTTATAAAAATTTAAATGACTGCAAAATGTCTCTACCCAATTAGTTTATGGTGCTATGACTATCTATCTAGTAGATAAACTTCTTTACAACAGTTATTTACACTGACGTTTATAGTTTAAAAAAATCACACTTTTGATATTTGATCATCATGGAAGGGAAGTTTAGGGAAACCGTAGGGAAGTTTTCCATAAACAGAAATAATCAGTAGGCATTTACACAGGATGTAGGGATATCGCAAACAGACTTGGCAACCTAGAAGTTTTAATGGTTCTGTTTAAACTCAAAATAAAATTCATGGGCTGGGAGCCGATCTGCAATGTCCAAAAAGGCATCTAGGAGTAATTGAAACCTAGATGAAATGGCAGACATTTGGTCAGTTCACCTTGTATGGCAATTTGGACTCTGGTGAAATTTGTAACTTTTAGAATTTGAGCCTTTGAGAGCAGGGGGAAAATGTCATTTTGAAATGACTTGTGCTTCTGTGCTTCCACTAGGGCCTTGTTCTCCTCAGCCTTCATTTGCTTAATGAAAGTTTCGTGGTTCTGTGTGTTAGATACGTCTCCTGCCTTCACAGCCTAACTTTATGACTTGACAAATTCAGGCCAGTCAGTAAGAAAATCACACACACATGTTAAAGTGAAATGGCGGCCTCTGCACTCGACCAAAGGTTAACAGACCCACACTACATTAGCCCACTAGTCTATTCCATGTTATGGGTCGAGACTCGGAGTTTCATAAGAAGGATGGATTTTGTAGGGGGGACAGATACAGGTCTTTGGGGGACAGAGGGTGCAATGTGATATCCTGAAGAGTAACAATCTCAAGTATGTCCATGCCCTAGCCTTGTCTATATTATTATAAATGGTAAAACAGCATGTATAGCAGAGGCTAAGATTGCAAAACATGAGGCTGGGGAGGCTATCATGGGCTATCTGGTGGACCCAATCTAATTACAGAAGTCCTTGAAGGGAGTGAACCTCTTCCAAAGATGCTCAGATCAAGGGGGAGGCAGACCTGAGAGATGCAGTGGAGAAGCAGCAGCCACAAGCCAAGGAATTTGACAGCCTTAGGAAGCTAGAAAACAACAAGAACCAACCCTGGTGGGACAGGATTCAAGGTGTCAACAGCCTCCAGAAATGGAGCTTGGCGGATCTACGCTGTGATGTGAGCCTGATCAGTTGCATTCTGGACTTCCGAGCTACAAAATCATTTATTAAAAAGTGTGTTATTTAAGCCATAGAACACTAATACATCAAGCTGGGAGACTAAAGAAAATATCTGTTTTCCTCACCTGTAGAATGAAGATAAAGGTATTGACAGGATTGTCAAAAATTGGTCGTGATGATGATAGACGTGATGTGTTTAGTTCTCCAGCTCTCAATAGGCTACTTAAGCATAGGCTGCCTTGTTTTGTTTTCTGTTTTTTAATGGATTCACTAAAGAACTTTTTAAAGGAGGAAGAAGAATTACTTCTTTCCCCAGTGCATAGAAGGCCCGTGCTTTTGTCCTAGGCCTGGTACCAACAAGCTATCTCTGAGCTCAGGCAACACCTACCCCCTCTCTGGGCTGCAGCTTTTCAAAATGAGGGATGTGAGCTAGAAGATTCATTGCTAAGGGCACCTCCTTCCCTGACACGGCTGAATAATATAAATGAAAACCATAAAACTTTTGCATTCAGGTATGAAGAAGAAAGGCAGGATAACGAGGATTCAATTCAATATTAAGAACTGAAGAGCTTTCTGAGAAAGCAGCAGGCTTGTGCTGGCTGATTCCACAGCAGCTGCCCCGGTCTGTGAGAGTGTAGGAGCTGTACCTACCTTCAAAAACTTCCAGGACCCAAACTGCCTGGCATTCAGATCACACAGGAAGCCCTAGGAAGTCAGCCCACTGTGATCCCTAGGATAACCCCAGATGTCAATCAGGACACTTAGAGAATAATGCAGAAATAAAAGCCCCCATTTAGCTGCACCTGCAGACGCTCTGCAACACAGGGCAACAACAAGGTATCTAAGAGGAGACCCAGTGAGGGCCCACCAGCAATAGTGTAACAGAAACAGAGGCCTCGAACCAGACCAATGACTCTTTGCAATGAGCACTTGCTGTAGGGTTAAGCCCACCCATTTAGGGCGGGTTTGCCTGGGGCGGTTGTTTATGAATATATGGAGCTCTCGAAAGCTGCACACTCTCTTGCTTTCCTACCTCCTATGCTGCGCGGGAACTTCAATTCTGTAAGTTTTATTCAATCATTAAAATTTTATATATATATATATATATATATATATATATATATATTCTTTTATATTTGCCTGCATTTATTCACGCCGGTACAACTTGCAAGTAAAGAAACATGCACAAAGGGTTTAATGCATGACTCGCTGGGTCCATTACAGCTTCCAGAACTAGATTTTTCCTTTTTTCTCTCTTAGATTTATTTTATGTGGTGGGGAGTGCACAGACAGAGGGAGGATATGAAGGGACAGGGAATGAAACGGAGGAGATGCATGATATGAAAGACACAAAGAATAAACGAAAAGAAAGTTTTTTTTAAGGCCCCACTTTGAAGCAGCTGCCAAGTGGCCAAACATCTGGAGCTATTCTCTGCTACCGTCTAAGTGTAACTGGGGGAAATGGGTGGAAAAACCATGAGAGGAAAAAAGAAGTCTGGGCTCACTGAGTGGAAAAAAAAATTGTGGCTGTAGTGGAATATTTCTTTCCAGTTTATCAAAGGATAAACATTTCCCCCTTGGGAATCTATGTCAGTCCCAAGCTCTGATGTAATGTGATCTGGTCCAAGCAAAAGTAACTTCCTCAATGTGAGCCCAGGATAGCTGAAGGGGTCCTGATGCTTTCGAGGGGAGGTCTTTTCCACCTAAGCTTTCTCCCCCACTCCATTCACAACATTTTAACATTGCTTTGTTGTTGCTTTTGTAACAAACACCACTAGAGCTCAGTTGTGCTATAGAGCAACAACATGGATCACGAGATGAGGATTAGATGGCGGGATATAGTGGAGCCTTTGATCATGTATCACCACTTGGCCTACCCTGGAAAGGGCATGCCCTTCCACATCCCCGTTGTACTCAAACCTCTGAGCATCTTTCAAAGGAATCATAACTTTAATGAGCTGACCCTGGAGGGAGTTATAAACTAAGTCATTTTTATTCATGAGCAAAAGGAAATTGTTTCATAATAATATTAGTAAAAATGGGTAACTTGGGTTTTTTATTTTTTATTGATTTTTATTGAGTGCTATATTTTTCTCTGCTCTTCTTCTTGCCTCTCCTCTTCCCTTCAACCTTCCCGCAAAGTCCCCATGCTCTGAATTTACTCAGGAGATCTTGTCTTTTTCTACTTCCCATGTAGATTAGATCTATGTAAGTCTCTCTTAGTGTCCTCATTGTTGTCTAAGTTTTCTGGGATTGTGATTTCTAGGCTGGTTTTCTTTGCTTTATGTTTGAAAACCACCTATAAGTGAGTACATGTGATAATTGTCTTCCTGTATCTGGGTTACCGCACTCAAAATGATGTTTTCTAGCCCCATCCATTTTCCTGCAAATTCAAGATGTTATTTTTCCTGTTGTATTGTACTCCATTGTGTAAATGTACCACATTTTCCTTATCCATTCTTTGGTCAAAGGGCATTTAGGTTGATTCCAGGTTCTGGCTATGACAAACAATGCTGCTAGGAACAAAGTTGAGAATATGTCCTTATGGTACAATTGAGCATCCTTTGGATATATACCCAAAAGTGGTATTACTGGGTCTTGAGGAAGGTTGTTAACTAATTTTCTGAGAAAGCACCATACTGATATCCAAAGGGGCTGTACCAACTTGCACTCCCACCAGCAATGCAGAAGTGTTCCCTTTACCTCACAACCTCTCCAGCATAAGTTGTCATCAGTGTTTTTGATCTTGGCCATTCTTACAGGTATAAGATGGAATCTCAGTGTTGTTTTGATTTGCATTTCTCTGATGACTAAGACCTCAACATAAAGCCAGCCACACTGAACCTCATAGAAGAGAAAGTGGGAAGTACACTTGAATGCATTGGCACGGGAGACCACTTCCTAAATATAACCCCAGTAGCACAGATACTGAGAGAAACCATTAATAAATGGGAGCTCCTGAAACTGAAAAACTTCTGTAGAGAAAAAGGCATGGTCAACAAGAAAATGTCAGCCTACAGAATAGGAAAATATCTTCACGAATTCCACATGGGACAGAGGGCTGATCTCCAAAATATACAAAGAACTCAAGAAATTGGTCATCAAAATAACAGATAATCCAAAAAATATGGAGTACAGACCTAAACAGAGAACTCTCCACAGAGGAATCTAAAATGCCTGAAAGACACTTAAGGAAATGCTCAGCATCCTTAGTCATCAGAAAAATGCAAATCAAAATAATTCTGGGTAGCATGTTTTTAATCATACAATTGTTTGTTTGTTTGGGTTTTCAAGACAGGATTTTGCTCTAGCTTTGGGACCTGTCCTGGAACTAGCTCTTGTAGAGCAGGCTGGCCTTGAACTCACAGAGATCTGCCTGCCTCTGCCTCCTAAGCACTGGAATTAAAGGCATGAGCCACCACTGCCTGATGGAGGAAGGTCATTGGTTAAATAAAGAAACTGCCTTGGCCCTGATAGGACAGAAAATTAGGTAGGTGGAGTAGACAAAACAGAATGCTGGGAGGAAGTGAGGCAGACGCCATGCCGCTCTTCTCCGGGGCAGACATGATGAAGCTCCTACCCAAGATGAACGTAGGCTAGAATCTTCCTGGTAAGCTACTGCCTCGTGGCACTACACAGATTATTAGAAATGGGTTAGTCAAGGTGTGAGAGTTATCCAAGAAGAGGCTAGATATAATTGGGCCAAACAGTGTTTAAAAGAATACATTTTCTGTGTTATTATTTCGGGGCTTAAGCTAGCCAGGCGACTGGGAGCTGGGCGGCGGGAAGCGGCCCGCGGCTCCTTCAACAACTGCCCAGCTCTGTATTTTCTGATATGTACCTAATGCGTTCCAGGCATTTCCACCCATTATTTTCTCTCATCCCCACTCCCTCTTCTGCTGAGCCCTTTCTTCTCAGTAAGTCCCCTCCACATTTCATTTACATTTTTATAAGTATCAGATTCGTTCTTTGACAATTGAGCCTGTACACCATGCACTCTGTTACCCTAACCACCTAGCCACTCCAGACATCCTCCCACCCACATTTTGAAAATATTTCTTCATGATGTTCAGTGGAGCAGGATTGGAGTGGATAATACTAGCGCCTGAACCTCAGAGAAGTTGAGCGACTTGCCCAAGCTCACAGAACCATCAAACTGTAGACCCAGACTTCAGCTTCGGGTTTGCATAACAAAAATCTTGTAACTGTTAGCTAGATTCCTTTCAACCTACTTGTCTAAATTCTTTTTGTTTTCTTGATCAGTCCATCCAAATGACAAATGAGTTGCTTCCACATCTGTATGTTGGTTTCCTCGTGTATAAAACTGGAGCAACGATGGTGCCTTTCTCACAGTGTATTCATGAGGCTTAAATAAGACAGTTCAGAAGTCTTTAGACATGAATCCTAGCGTTTCAAGAGCAGTTAGTGGGAACTCGTCCCAGTGACAATGACCACAGTCCTCAACCTCAAAAGGCAGGAGGCGTTGGTCAAGATGTACCCACTACTGATGGAAGGGCACAATTCAGTCCTTGACTTTGGCTCATAATTCAGCTCTTTGCTAGGTTCCCAATGTGGTTGCTTCATCCTGGAAATCTTATGGATAAGAAGCCCTTTGAGAAGGAAGAAACAGGGAGAAACCAGGGAATCACTCCCAAGGCAGGTAACGGATCCGCAGCTGGGTCTTACCAGCCCTCATCAGCAAGATGCAGGATCTAAATCCATGGCTCCTGGGAGGCTGGAGCAGACATGGTGTTTCTTGCAGTTAAAGTCTTTAGGGTTCTGTTGGCCATCACTGAGTCCCAAAGTCGTGCTTTGGATCTCATCTGCTCACTTCCAGCCAGCTTTCCATTTGTGCTATTTGGCTGAGCAGCTCCAGAGTTTCAGAGTTTCAGAGACTAGAATGTGCAGATTATTGTAATGCCTTTAGACCCAGAAGCATTTCTTAACGGGAGACTGAAGGCTGGCAGTTGCTAAGAGGTGTACATGGCTCCCATAGGCCTGCTTTGGATTAGTACCCTGTGTGCTTTAAATGTCATCAATATGCCCTGCAGTAGATAATTTGACTGGCAAGATCTGGAAAGGTTTGGGACATTAATACTCTCCATCCAAAAAAAAAAAAAAAGTTTATGTAAGGTCTCTGGGAAACAGAAGAATCCCCCTCCTCATTTTCTAAAATACCATGCTTTCTTTACAGCAACTCCTTGTTTTTGTAAAATTTAGATCACAATATCACCCAAAGACTTGGGTGCCAGGAGCCTAATTCTCAGAGTGGCACTAATTGCAAATGCAAATGGCAAGGCCTTTAACAGCTATCTCTACAGAAACACAAACATTGAGTGTTCTCACTCTTCTGAGGCTTCTAGCTCCAAACCTTCAGATGGGAATGCACACCCTTGAGTAACTGCAGAACCAGGAAAGTACAAAGACACCCCTGCAGAGGGGGAGCAATGAACAAGAGAGCACCAGGGCACAGTGATCTATGGGGACATGGGAAGTCTGAGAGCTCAAATAAAGGGAGGGAGATTAGTACAAAAGGAGAGAGGAGAGCAAAATAATACTAATGGTGTCTGAAAAAGTCATAGGAATCATACTATTAACTATCTTAAAAAATATGTAATACATGTAAGTCAGTATATAAACATACAATTTAAATAAAATTTCACCACAAGGGCTGACAATGCTGCCTCCAAGAGCCAAAGACCATCTAAACAAAAGCCTCAAGACCAAGCATGCAAAACCCTGTTTTTTAATCAGGGTTATCTAGGAGACAGACTCTCAAAACATTACAAGCTACTTAATGGGAGCTCACCAAATCCAGCTGGACTGGGACTGAATGAGCATGCAATCAAACTGGACTCTCTGAATGTGGCTGAAAATGGGGGCTGACTGAGAAGCCGTTGATAAAGGCACTGGGACTTGTTTCTACTGCATGTACTGGCTTTTGGGGACCCTAGTCTATTTGTCTATTTGGATGCAAAGCTTCCTAGGACTAGATGTGGGGGGGAGGAGGCTTGGACTTCCCATAGAGTAGGGTTACCTGCCCTCTTTTAAGGAGGGAGGGAAAGGGAGGAGGGTAGTGGGAGTGGGAGAGGAATGGGAAGAGGGGAGGAAGTGTAAATTTTTTGAATGGAAAAATTTAAAAAAAGAAAGAAAGAAAAAAACATTACAAGCTCCTGCTACTACCCTTGGTTGCCTCCTACCTCAGAGGTAAAAGGTATGTCCCTATTGTTCTGGAGAAAGCCTCACCCCAGCCCTTGGCATCCATAGACCCAAAGAGTCTAGAATGTTCTGGTAGAAACTCCACCCTAAGGCCCCTCCCCCAGAGATGCTCAAGACCACTCCCACAGGGTACTTAAACTGCCTCCCAGAAAATAGATGTGTGCTTTTCCGGTCTCTCTTTCCCTTTTCCTCTATGGGGGGCTCGAAAATCATCCAGGAGCATTTTTTCCATTAAACCTGGGTTTCTTCTAATTTGGTTTGATTTGATCTGATCTGGATTGCTACATTGGCAGAGAGGCTTACGGGGTACAGAAACTTGTCAACTATTGCTAAGTATACCATGTACTTTAGACACAGGGCTCAGAGGCCCCAGAGCTGGAACTGACCTATGCCCCTCTTAGAGGACTAGCTGTCATGGTACCAGAGGTGACAAGCAAGCTTCCCACTGAGGAAAGCAACCAACAGTCCTATTCAGCCTGTAAACCACAACAATAACCAGCATAGCATGATTAGTTTCAGGGTGCAGTAGTGGCATACACACATTGGTGGTAACCAACAACTCTCTGATTGGATTTAAGACCTTCTCAACAAGAGAGAAATCATGTCTGGTACTGGAAACATAGCCAACTCCTTAGAGCTAGTGAAGTCATAGATCTTGGAGGATAACCTACAACCACCACTTTACTAAACCAGTATAATCCCTATGTACATTTTAAACATGTGTCCTGAGAATCACAGATAAATGTAGTCCTTACACCTCATCAAGGAACTTCTCTTGGCAACAGATGGAGACTATTATAGAAAACCACAACCAATCAAAAGGCAGAGTTGTAGAACTCAGTCACAAGTGATATATTTACAATATGACTCCTATACCTAAGCTCAGGGAACATTGTTGAAGATGGGGTAAAAGACTATAAGAGGAACAGGAAGTTCTCTGTGCGATTGGGTCTCCTTGGAACGTCAGAAGCTACATTCACAAGGTCTCATCAACATGACTTCCTCGTATTCCTATACAAGGATAACAACAATAGACATGCTGACATGGGCAGAGGGAAACTCACAAAGCCTCAGCCGTCCACAAAGAACAGGCAACGAGGAGATGCTGAGAGTGGAAAAAAATAGTCTTCCCAGGGAACAGCACAGCCATTGGTCATCCAGTACCGAATGGTCTGAACCTAAAACACATACACACAAGCAGCATTCTACAGACTGGGCAGGTTGGTGTGTGTGTGTGTGTGTGTGTGTGTGTGTGTGTGTGTGTGTAACATTTGAGGAAAAAAATAGGCCATGAATGTTAAAAAAGGACAAATGGGGGTGGGGGTAATTGGGAAGGTCTGGAGTGAGGAAAGAAAAGGGGGTACTCATACAATTGTATTATATATAATAGAGAGAGAAACTAAATTTTAAAAAGAGGTTGGATCCATGGAGAGGCATTTGGGTCACTAAAGGCTTCTTGAAGAGGACTGTAAGACCAGACTTTTCCTCATTCTCCTTTCCATCCGAGTCATGAGGATGGAAATTGCTATTTTGCTCTCTTATGGAGTCCTTTTATGATAGACTGTGCTGCCATTGTACCCAAAACAAGCCAATTGAGCATGGACTGGAATCTCCAAAAGTGTGAACCAGCATAAACCTTTCTCTTCTGTGTGTTTGCGAGTGCGTATGTTCACACATGTTTATGTACAGACACATGTGCGTGAGGCCAAAGGACAACCTTGACAATCACTCCTCAGGTTTCATCCATCTTGTTTTTTTAACAAGTTTTCTTACTGACCTGGAACCAGTCAAGTAAGAGTCTCAGGGATCTGCCTGTCTGTCTCTACCTCCCCAACATTAAAATTACAATAATATGGCACCACACCTGGATTTTATATGCTTTTTTTAGATCAAACCCAGGTCCTTATGCTTACAAGGAAACCTTTTCTCCCTAGAAGATAATTATTTCGGAAATGGTTACAGTAATGGGAAGCTGGATGGCAAATTCATCAAATGTAGGAAGAGCTATTGGAACCCAAATATCTACCAGAGCCACTTTGATTTGGGAGTTCTAAATCAAATTGGCATTGGTCTCTACTTTATCCTGGGAAAGTCTGATTTCCTGGCCAAGATACCCGTGAGAGCTGGTGGGTTAACGTCCACATCATCTGTATTTCTCTTTCCTTATCCTCATTACTTCACCGCCCTTCCCCGTGACACTTGCTACTCTGAACTCCAGCCTTCTCTTCTCCCCTACCCACTTATCCAAAATACAATATCACCTTTCCCTTATTTTCTCAACATTGACCCCTTGAGGCAGTAGTGCATAGGGACACTGTCTTAAATTCTAGAGCTATTAATGAGACAGTACCATGTACAATGACTATACGCAATGAAAATTAAAATAAATGAGGGAAGTTAAGGAACTCACTCTTCAAAATTCCTCCTGGCAAATGTTTTATCTGGGATTCTTCATTGGTCAAATTAGTATGAAATCCTTACCTCATGTAGCATGTAGTTACCTGTGATGGGACAATCCACAGTCCCACCAGTGTCTTATGTTATACTCTCTCACAGCTCTCTCACCCAGATGTATTAGAAGTTGCTAGAAGAGTGGTTCTCAACCTGTGGGTCACAACTCCATTGGCAAACCTCTGTCTCCAAAAATATTTCCATTATGATTCATAACTGTAGCAAAATTGCAGTTATGAAGTAACAACAAAAATAATTTTATGTTTGGGGGGCCACCACAACATGAGGAATTGTATTAAAGGGTCACAGCATTAGTAAGGTTGAGAACTGCTACTTTAGAAGAACAGGTACAACTCACAGCTGCTTCAGTGGTAAGGCTGCCAGTCCCAATCTGACACTGAAAGCCTGGACAATTCCTGGTATTTGATACACGCTGTAAATCTGAAGAAGCTGGGCTCTGGTGTCAGTGAAAGATGGCTGGCAGAAGCAACAACTGAACAGATGAACATCCAGTGAGACTCAAAGGCAAGCAGGAAAACCAGAGAAAACTTTTCCCGCCTTGGTCTTCTTTATATCTGAGGCAATACATAAGGTACCATCCACATTTAGTGGGAAACTTTCCCCCTTTAAATATTTTAACAGTGAAAAGCTTCCGTGCATGTGTCTGAAGGGTTGTTTCTTCATTGATTCCAGATCTAGTCACCTTGATAACCAAGCTTCATTAATGATCACACCATGGAATCAAAAATGCACACTTTTCCATGCAGGTATATCTGAGCACAGGCATTCCCTCAGAGAGAAGAATTCCAATGTCCTAAGTGTCAGTCAGGGCAAAGAGGAGCTGCACTGTGCATGTAAGAAGCTGTGAACTAGAGACTGGAAGGTTTAAATCTAAATCCTGGACCTGCTCTTTCCCAGGAGATTTTTGTTGTTATTTTGTTAGTGTGAGTGATGGTGGTGGTTATTTGCTTTGTTTAGTTTTTGTGGTGTTTGGGATCGGGCCTAGGGATTTACACAGTCTAGGCATGAATTCAAGAACTACAACACCAGCTCTGTGTTCTGGTTTATGACTCACTGAATTTCCTTGAGCATGCCCCTTTCTCAGAAAGGTGTGTGTGTGTGTGTGTGTGTGTGTGTGTGTGTGTGTGTGTGTGTTTCAAGAGATCAAACCCAGGTCATTATCCTTACAAGGAAACTCTTTCTCCCCAGAAGATAATTATTTCAGAAATGATTACAATAATGTGAAGCTGGCACATTCATCAAATGTAGGAAGAGCTATTGGAACCCAAACATCTATTGGAGAAACCTTAATTCGGGAGTTCTTAACCAAGTTGTGTATAGAGTTCTTCCTCAGGCTTAAAACAGAGCAAGCAAGACTATGGATATGGATGCTGAATCATGGAGATAATCCAAAACCCATTGTGATGTGCCCGAGTTGTACAATGCTTTTCACCAAAATAAACATTCCGTCCCAGAGGGGAGCACCTTAAGACTCAGGAAGTAGACAACCCAACAGTTTCAAGAAGTCCCTGAAGCTGACCAATTTCACTAAGGCCCCCCTCCCCAAGCTTATTTAAATTGAAAAGATGTCTGAGAGACTCTCAGACAAGACAAGCTGCCTGGAAGGAGCAGCGACCAGTCACATAGGCTGGGTGGAACCACAACCATGGCACACACTCTTGCATGGATTTCAGATGTTCGTGGTCTTGTTTATGAGAAAAAGAGATTCAGCCAGGCTCCAGGTGGCCTGGAGGCCACAAGGGGTGAATTCCCATGGGCAGCAAAAGGCAACTGGATGCTCGGGAGTGAGCAGTAACTGCAATTGGTCTTTAGAGGCTCTAAGGGCTTTAACAGAAAAAAAAAAATCATTTGAAAGCAAGGTATAAGATAAAAAGGGAGACCCAAGTTCTGGTTCTCAGATGAACTCAAGACTTAAGGAGCACTCCTTAAACTTGAAATTCAAAGACTTAATTTGAAAATCTGATAAAACTTTATACCCTGTACATGGAACATGCTGCCCTGAATTTCAAAAGGCTCAATGAATCTCTCCATCCATTCAGTTTTAGAATTTTGTTCTTTTCCTGATTTGACTCTAAGTGTCACCCTTTGTGTCTGAAAAGATGTGTCTGCGTTGTTTTTTCCTGGATTCTTTCTATGTATAGGTCATGATGATACTTTATGCAATACAAAAAATGTGAGTTCTGCCTCTGGTCCAGCTTCAGAACTAATTAAGGGATCAAAGAAAGTCTGAGGGTATAACTCAGTAGATACAAGGCTTTCCTAAAATTCATGACACCCTGGGTTTGATTCCCAACAACTCACAAAATACAGCATGAAGGCACACTCTTATGATCCTAGCACTCAGGTAGTAGGTAGGATCCAAAGTCCAAAGTCATCCTTATCTACACAGCAAGTTCAAGGACATCCTGAGCTGTGTGAAACCCTGCTTGGAAAAATAAAGGTTCAGCTGAGTAAGGAAATAAGCCACAGATAAAGACCAATGTGTCATCTTTATTAGTGGCAAAGCTATTTGGGGTGGTGTGACTTGAAATGTATCAGCCATGAAGATCCTAGTATTCCCTGTCCCCATATTGGACCATGAACAGGTACATAGAAGAAAATATGAAACCTGTAGAACACACCTTCTCAATCAAGACTAGACCTGTGCAAGAGGAGAGACTGCCTGAGGGGCTTCCACCTGCTTAGGACTTTTGATACATCCTCTCTACCTGAACAAGAGCATGTACAATAATACCCCCACCTTTCTCAATAAGGAACTACTTTGACTCCTGGAGGAAAAGAGCAAGACTATTTGTAGCAAATCTTTCCTTCTTAGAGGAGTCAGGCATAGAAGCATTTACTCTATGGCAGCACTTTCTATTTTTCATTCACTTGGTCAATTATGCAAGAGATAGACACTGGGCTCCTAATATGGTGCCAATTGTTGTGCTGACTGGAGGGACGGAACAGTGGCATGGATCCTGGAATATCTGTCAGGAGGATGAGAGAGACACAGGGCCATTAACCCCACTAATACCGCATGGCTCACATTGTCCTAAGCAATGGATGAAGGCTATCTGATACTATCAACATATGGAGGAGGTGAAAATCAGTAAAAGAAACATTCCCAGGTAGTATCCTAGAAGACAGGAAGGGTCTAGGCTTATAAATCAACTCTCTTATTCCTCACTTTATCATGGAGAATAGCCATTCAGTCTGAAAGTTTAATAATATCTGTCTTCTGCTTCATCTCCACGCCAATGACTTCTTAAATCTCAAACATCAGATTTGACATGCTGACCTTTCATGGGATATTTATGGGGTGTGATGAGTGACTAACCCACAGTGTACTCCTAAAAATGCTCTGCCAATATCATGTAACAAGGAGGTGGTAGGATTCTGATACAATCACTGAATTATGCAGGTCCTGGAGAGATCTTCATTCCATAGACAAACCCGAATATAAGCCCGGAGAAGCACCACATGGACAAATAATATTGAGAGACATGTGTATTTAATAAGTAAATAACACAGATGGTAATGAGTTATGACTGGCTATTGAATAATCCATGATTATAAAATTGAATAACATAGGAAATTGAAGACGGACGCTAAAAAGAAATCCCACACTAGCTCAGAATTGAAGATGATTAAGGGTTATTTATTAGGGGTAGATTCACAGATCACAGTCCTCTGCTCAAACAGAGAACAGCAACTGAATCCAGCAGCCAGAAGAGAGAGCGAGCACGCGCTTTATATGGGCATTTATAGTATAAGAGGCCATGCCTAAGTGGGCGCTTAACTTAAAGGCTACTAGCTGAAGGATTTCCTACAGCAAGAAATAAATTGGAAATTTCTATAGTTTGGATCTTGGAATGTTCCACCAAATGGCTGGATATGAAAGACTTCATCTCCAGAGTAGACTCTTGAGGTGTGGTACAGCATTCAGATTAAGGAGCCTTGAGAAGTGCTGGAGTCTTTGGGGGAGGCTGGGAATTTACGTAAGATTCCTAGACTCTTCCCTTTTCTCTTTTTTTAGTTTTCTGGACATGCAGTGAAGAGTTTGTTCCACGTTGAGCTCCCTACCATTGCTATCCCGTACCTCACCAAAAACCAAAACATAATGATCCCACCTAATCATGAACTAAAACTTCTAAAACCATGACTCAAATTAAACATGTGGTTTCTCTTTCTCTGGTGCTTTCTTATGGTGACCAAGATTGGACCCAAATGATTTTATGCCAATAGATCAATACAATTTAGAATTGTAAACCCATGGGCAATATAGATAAGAAGCTAAATCGATGCATGAAAATACCAACTGACTTTGAGATTCATCAATAATATTGTTAATCATAATTCTAAAAGTGATGCATCTTTGAATATATAAAAGAAATTCAAACTAGCTCCCCCACACCTCCTGTGAATAACAAAATCAAAGTTGGCAGAGAATCGAGAACAAGAAGCCTTGCCCAATTTGGGCTGAATGGCAGAAATGAGCAATCTCATAATTTGTAACTGGAAAAAGACAAAAGCAGTGAGCAGGTTGGAGGGCTGTGATGTCAAGTTATGTGTATTAGAATTCAGGATGGGACCTTAGGCAATCATGTTAGCGGTAGCACTGATCCAAAAGGAAATTCCAAGGAGAAAGGGGAGCCATGGAACAGACTAGGTTTGAAAACTGACTTGGCTGCATGGGCAGCTCCGTTTGATGGACAGTGTGCTGTGACACAGACTCTTGTCTGAACACTTGGCCTCCATCTGGTGGCACTGTTTGGGAAGGTGTGTAACCTTCCAAAGGCCGGAGCCCTGTTAGGATAGTAGTTCTCTCAGCCTGTGGGTCTTGACTTCTTGGCAGTCAAACGTCCCCTTCACAGTGGTCACATATCAGATATTTACATTACAATTCATAACAGTAGCAAAATTACAGTTATGAAGTAGCAACAAGAATAATTTGATGGTTGGGTGTCGCCATACCATGAGAAAATGTCTTAAAGGGTCACAGCATCCGGAAGATTGAGAACCACTGTGTTAGAAGCAGTGGGCTCCTTGAAGTTTTATAGTCCAGCCCCATTTCCTGCTCACTTTCTGCTTTTTGAGGATAGACTCGGTGTGACCACCCATATTTCTAGGATCATGCCTGCCTGCTGCTATGTGATACACCCTCCCCATCATGATCTATATCCCGTTGATATTGTAAAACAACCTAAGTCCTTTTTCACTCAAGTGTGTATTTTCCCACAGCAATGAGAAAGTAATCTAGATACGGTGTTAGTTACAGGGCCCTTCCAGAAACCCTCGGAGTCTACATTCACACAACTGCATCTATAATAGTTTTAAAAGAAAAGTTCAAGGGTGTCAGGTTGCACATATAATCTGATGCGATAGTGGAAAAGGACACGCTTTGTCAAGGATGAAGCACATATATGCAAACAAGCCTCGGGCTGCAATAGAGAAAAAAATAAAGAAATGGCACGTATTAAACACACTTCGGTACTCACAACTGTATCCAAAGCAATAAGAACATTGCTTTTTCTCTTTACTTTTTAGTATGGAAGAAATACAGATACATGTAAAGTGGTGAAGAGGAGAGTTGGGGTAAGGGCTAGAAATGAAATCTGGTCAAAATCACAAAGTATTCGCTGAAAACTGATTTTAGTCCAGTAGTTGAGGGAAATAGAGAATTCCAAACTGCATGCCCTTTGCTACCAAGTCCCTGCTCTTATTGCTTTCATCTTTCATTTAGATTTCCTACTGTAGCTCCATATGACAAGTTCTAAGCTCAGGGACTGGCCAAGAGAATATGGTTTATAGCACCCCCAATACCACTAACGCAGCTGTTATTCAGAAGGAACAGTTGGGATATATTCTACTCTTATGATATAATAGGTTTTGAAAACAGAGTAATGCCCGATGATCAAACAGTTGGACTGTTTTACAACCCGGGGATAAAAATATCTCTTAGATCCCTCCAAGAGGCTCCAAGAGTATATGTATTCCTATATATTCTTTGTATCATAACTTGAAACTGTTTTACTACCTGAAAACATCAGAGGGTTTTAGTTTATCTATAATAGAACTAACAGGGCTCCTGTGAGCATGGACACTCTCCATCAATTTTGTAAAGTTTAGAAGGCAAAGAAATGCACTGATGTATGTATATAGACTTTGGCAGTCCATGGAGCTGCAGATCTCCACAGAATTTACAGAAAATACAACACATTTTAGGGACAAGCACACTTTCTTTGAATGGCGCAAAGACAAGGCCCTAGAGTATCCATTTTCTCCCTTTTGTGCAATCCACTTACATCCTTTAAGACTTCCTTCAAGTGACCTCCAATTTATTCTTATACTAAACAATTATCATCAGGGTGCTTTGTTCACATCTACCTGGCAATAAAAGCTGTCTTTTCATATGGGTCAGGGCTTGGTAAACCTAAGACCTGTGTTACCTTGCTACAGTGTAGTTTGTCGTGATCCACTTCTTGGCCCTAAGACAGAATCTTTGTTCTTTTGATTTCCAATTCAGAAACTCCTCTGGATCAAGAGAGCAGTTGGTTTGGAAATTTAGGGGATTAAGTATGCAGTGTGTTGGATATATCTGAAAACAATGTCCTCAATACCTCACTTTTAGACATATTTTTGCCTTAAAAAGCAGCAGGCTAGAGAGCAGACAGAAGTAAACAAAGTTGCTGAATAAGGAATGATGGACACACGAAAAGGAGGAAGTGAAAGAAAGCAAAGAAAACAAATACAAATCAAGAGCAAAATCAAGGCGAGCCGGCAATGAAAATGAACTTTAATGGGAACCAGTCTTTGGAAATCAACAATTTAAAACTGAATTCGCTGCAGATTAAATTAAAATCATAGAAATTTCTGAAAAGAATTCAGGATGCTTGAATTCGTGCATTAATGTCTTTGTTATCAGAAGTTTACTCTTTGGGGAGGGAGGGAGCAGCTGGGAAGGAGACATGGAGAAGGGGGAAGAAGAAAAGGGAAAGAAGAGCTCCAGCCAGGGCTGTGTGCACCCTGCAGCTGGAGGCTGGACATCTTCCTCTGACTCTCACCCAGATGAGGAATTAGCAGGAGTCCTACAGCCCAGGGGCCAGTGTCTGGGTGGTTAGCTGCAGCAGCAGGCAGATGTTCCAGAAGCATAGAAATGATGTGTCATCATTCCATCTGCATACAGAGAATTTTGCATCCAAGAAGAAACACTCCTCCAAGAAGCTCGAGGCAGTTTATGAAACTGAGTTCTAATCCATGACTAGGACAGGCATAGGAAAGGACTGCGGGTAGAGAATAGTCTGAGTTGGCAGGCAGGAATTTTCTAAGAGCTTTGGGAATATCTGTTTTCTTCTCTTTCCATGATCTTCTACAGGAAATCCCTTGTTAAGATTTGAGGGTATGGAGTAAACAATAATATAGAAAACAATGAAAGCTTTTTGTGAACAACAACAAAATAGAGGAACAGGAGTTTCTTGTTTCCTTTCTACTCATAGTCTTTGAGTTTTCAGATATCTTAGTTACAACAAAAAGTTTCGAATGTGAACTTGCACAAAATGAGGGGGAAAGGTTTGAAAAGGGGTAAGGACTAGTTATAATCTACAAGCATCAGTTCCCCCAATCATGGACTGCTTGTTCGTTCCAGCTGCCCAGAGCCGAAATAGACTAATTCATACATCTTAACTTAACCCATTGCTAGTATGGGTTAAATAATGACTGTGGCTTACCAGGTAAAGTTCCAACATCTGTCTCCAGCGGGCTACATGGCTTCCTCTGATTCCGCCTTCTTTCTCCCAGCATTCAGTTTAGTTTTCTCCACCTAGCTAAGTTCTGCCTTGCTATAGGTACAAAGCAGTTTCTTTATTAATCAATGGTAATCACAGCATACAGAGAGGAATCCCACATCAATGAGCCAAAAAGGCTCTTAATTGTCTGCATTAAACATGTATATATGTTCTCTTGCCATCGTTCCTTAAATAATAAAAAGAAGACAACTCAATACATAACCTTTGCACTGTCTTAGATCCTATGGATAACCTAGAGATTTTAGCAAAGCATTCAGAAGAACGGGCATGGGCTAATTGTAACTACTATGTCATTGTACAGATGGGAGAGGGTTGACTCTCCATTGGACCTTAGTCTCCTACATCGAAGTCTGTCCAAGTTAGCTTTAACTGTCAACTTGACTCAGCCTAGAACTACCAAAGAGAGGAAAAAGGAGTCTCAACTGAGTGATCATATCAGGTTGGCCTGTGAACTCATAGGGGAGGAGATTGTCTTGATTTTCTTAATCCAGGTGGGAGAGCCCAGCACTCTGTGGATAGCACCCATATCTAGGCATGGTCCTTAGTTTTATAAGAAAGCCAGATAAGCATGAGACTACTAGTGACTAATATAACCATTATAATGAATATAATATGCACATATATGTTGATAACTAATATAAGAATATAGTGAATAATGCAACCATTATTTCTCCATGGTCTCTGCCTTAAAGTTCCTGTTTGACTTCCTGCCCTAACTTCCCTTCATGATGGACTGTGACCTGGAAGTATAAGCCAAACAAACCCTTTCCTCTCCAACTGGCTTTTGGCCAGAGAGTTTTATCACAGCCACAGAAGAAAATTTTTCAGAAAGGCACCAAGGAAGACCTGTGTGCTGGTGAGTCTCCATCCCCTAATCCACAGCCCACCTCTCCCTCTGCTCTCTGCGCCATCTGGACTTCATTGCCTGCTAGCTGTCTGCAGTTTCAGAGAGAACAAAGGACTAGAGAGGTAGAGGGTTTCTCCCCCAGCTCTTGCCACGTTGGGCTGCAGTGTGAGCTGCTGTTCATCTCACAGATGAGTTTCCTCTCAAGTACCCTGATTTGGAGGGTTGACCAAGTCTTTGTCTTTCGAACCCTGTGTAGTTGTGATAGTTTTTG
This sequence comes from Microtus ochrogaster, assembly GCF_000317375.1. NCBI lineage: Eukaryota > Metazoa > Chordata > Mammalia > Rodentia > Cricetidae > Microtus > Microtus ochrogaster. The sequence continues at coordinate 19,366,253 of NC_022029.1, forward strand.
TCTTTTCCCCCGGGTAACACACTGTTGCAAATACCTCAGTGCTCATTATCCCCCAGTACCACCCCTCAGACCAATCAGCTCTCTGTAAACATTCTAGCCATTAATCACTCAAGTAGCACCAAGTGGCTCTCTGGTTTTTGTCCTGACTCAGAGAGAGTGGCTTGACTATGTCTAAGTCTTGGGTTACCTAACAAAAATGTCATAGACTACGTAGGTAACTTTGCAAACAATGGAAATTTATTTCTCATGGTTCTAGAACGGGTTGTGCCAAGACCAAGGCAAAGAAATATTTACTGTCTGCTGAAGGCTCATTCTTGGTTAATGATTTCTCTCTCTGTGTGTCTTCACCTATTGGATGAAGCAAGGGAGTTTTCTGGTGCCCCCTTCATAGACACTGTTGCTGTTGAATGGAGAATATTCCTGGCAGGTTCACACATTTGAACAGTTTTCCAAATTGGTAAAACTATTTGCAAAGTTTCTAGAACCTTAAGGAGTTCAGTCTCATTGGAGCACATGGGTCATGGGAGAAGGGCTGTGGGGTTCACAGCTTGCCCCTGTCTGGCCTGTTTTCTACTTCCTGTTGTGTTGAAGAGTGAGCAGGTAAGGAGTCCAGGTGCACTCTGTCATTGCTATAAAGCCACATACTCCTAGGTCTTCTCTGTCATGATAGACGGTAGCCCCTCAAACCCTGAGCTAAGATAAACACTTCCTCCCTAAAGTTACATACAGTGACGAGAAAACTACAGACACTAATCCCATTCCTGAGGTCATGGCCCATGACCTAGTAACCACCTAATATAGGGGGCACAAAATTCAGCCTACAGCAGTGTGCTCTAAACTTGTCATCACACTTGGAAATGGACTACCCTATAAGGCTCCTCTGCCAGAGACCAAAGGAGGGAAGTACTCTCATGGTGCAGAAAACAACGATGGAATCTGCTCCAGGAAATGCTGCAATTTGGTCTCACAATCTGTATGTGACTTTCATAAGATATGGAAAGAAAACAGGGAAGGGGACAGAGATGTAAGAGTCACTATGGAATTCTTGGAAATAGGAGAGCAAGAAAAAGAAATGAGAACAAGATAATCAGCAAGTCTGGGGGATACCATACCAGGAGTTTATAAGGACGAAGAACAAAGCCCTACAAACCTTTCTGCAACCATATCCACCAGAGAGCCTATAAGTCCTGCCATGTGTTAGTAGGGCCACAGAGTTGTGCCTGGGGTGAGTGTTAATTCATTCAGAAGCATCACTGGAGACATGTCAGGTTCACCTAAGAAGCCAAAAGCAGGGTGAGGTGAGCTTGGAAAGTTTCCTTTGGCTGAAGAACAGATAATGGTCCCTTAGGGATGAAAAGTACCAATTTGAACTCAACCCAACCTTGCAGAGTTCACCTACAGGCGAAATGTCAAACATCCATAATTAGTAGGATAATTCAATTAAAGTGTTCAGCAAATCTAGTTAGAATGTGATCTGTAGCATCCTGAGTAAAACCTTCTCATGCTGGCCAACTGGTCTTAAAAATTTCCCTTTTTGGAACTAAAGAAACTACTTTTTATATCTGAAAATATTTGGTGGCAGATATACCTCTCCAATCATCTGTTTATTTAACAGGTACCAGATGAATAGACAACCTGCCTAGACTACTTGGCACAGAGAAGTTAAGAGATATTATCTCTTAACTTAAATTTATTTCAGAAACAGAATTATTGAAGGGGAAGAAGCAAAGAAGGGAGTGGGGAGAGAAGAAAAAATAAAAAGGAAAGGTGAAAATAGAGCAAAACCTGTGCCAATTTCTTTCATTTTTCTCATTTTACAGAAGAATAAATTAAGATCTCAACAGAATAAGAAACTCCTGATGTCTCACAGATTCAGAATCAAAAACCCAAAACTTATGTGCATTTCCCAAATGTCTAGATAATATAACCTTTTAAGCTTACATCTGAGGTGGTTTGAATATCAATGCCCCCCCAGGGACCATATACATATATTTTAATGCTTTGTCACCAGGGAGTGGCACCACTTGGGAAGGATTAGGAGGTATGGCTTCATTGGATAGGTGTGGCATTATTGGAGAAAGTGTGTTACTGGAGGTGGACATTGGGGTTTCAAAAGACCATGCCAAATAACTCTATGTTAACATGTAGAAGAATATAAATGAATCCATATATATCATCATGCACAAATGGATCGAAGACCTCAATGTTCAACCACACTGAACCTCACAGAAGAGAAAGTGGGAAGTACACTTGAATTCATTGGCACATGAGACCACTTCCTAAATAAAACCCCAGTAGCACACACACTAAGAGAAACAATTAATGAGTGGGACCTTCTGAAACTGAGAAGCTTCTGTAAAGCAAAGAAAATGGCCAACAAGACAAAATGGCATTTTATGCCACACTAGACAGAGGACTGATCTCCAAATTATACAAAGAACTCAAGAAAATTGACACCAAAAGAACAAATAATCCAATTTTTAAAAAATGGGATAAAGACCTAAACAGAGAGCTCTGGAAAACACTTAAGGAAATGCCCAACATCCTTAACCATCAGAGAAATGCAAATCAAAACAACCCTGAGATTTCATCTTATACCTGCCAGAATGCAGAATGGCCAAAGTCAAAACCACTGCTGACAGTTTACGCTGGAGAGGATGTGGGGTAAATGGAACACTCCTCCATTGCTGGTGGGAGTGCAAACTGGTGCAGCTTCTTTAGAAATCAGTATGGTGATTTCTCAGAAAGTTAGGAAACAACCTGCTTCAAGACCCAACAATACTGCCATGAGAAATGAACCCAAAAAATGCTCAATCATACCACAAGGACTTGTGCTCAACTATTTTCATAGCAGCATTATTTGTATTAGCAAGAACCTGAAAACAACCTAGATGCCCCTCGACCCAAAAATGAATAAAGAAAATGTGGTACATTTACACAATGGAGTACTACACAGTGGTAAAAAAAATAATGTCATCTTGAAATTTGCAGGCAAATGGATAGATCTAGAAAAGAAACCATATTTAGTGAGGTAACCCAGACACAAAAAGACAAATATAATATGTATCCACTCATAAGTGGCTTTTAGATGTAAAACAAAGAAAAACCAGCCTACAGGCTACAACCCCAGAGAACCCAGATAACAATGAGAACCCTAAGAGAGACATACATGGCTCTAATCTACATGGGAAGTAGAAAAAGACAAGATCTCCTGAGTAAATTGGGAGCATGGGAGTCATGGACGAGGACAGAAGAGGAGAGGGGAGGAAAAAAGGGGAGTGGAAAAAAAATGTATAGCTCAATAAAAACAATTTTAAAACAAACAAAAAAAAAGGTCCATGCCAGGCCTGGGCTTGGAACTCCTCCCCTTCTCTCTGCCTACAGATCAGCATGTAGCCCTCAACTATTGCTCCAGCCCCTGCTATCATGCTCCCCTGCCAGGGTAATCATGAACTAAACCTCTGAAACTGTAAGCAAGTCCCCAGTTAAATGCTTTCTTTCGCAAGAGTTGCCTTGATCATGCTTTGTCTTCACAGCAATAGAAAAGTGACTTTTTTAAAAAAAAATATATATTTATTTATTTATTTATTTATTTATTTATTAAAGATTTCTGCCTCCTCCCCGCCACCACCTCCCATTTCCCTCCCCTTCCCCCAACCAAGTCTCTCCCTCCCTTGTCAGCCTGAAAAGCAATCAGGGTTCCCTGCCCTGTGGGAAGTCCAATGACCACCCACCTCCTTCCAGGTATAGTTAGGTGAGCATCCAAACTGCCTAGGCTCCCACAAAGCCAGTACGTGCAGTAGGATCAAAACCCAGTGCCATTGTTCTTGACTTCTCAGTAGTCCTCATTGTCCGCTATGTTCAGCGAGTCCGGTTTTATCCCAGGCTTTTTCAGACCCAGGCCAGCTGGCCTTGGTGAGTTCCCAATAGAACATCCCCATTGTCTCAGTGTGTGGGTGCACCCCTCGCGGTCCTGAGTTCCTTGCTCGTGCTCTCTCTCCTTCTGCTCCTGATTTGGGTTGGGATTTCAGCCTGGTGCTCCAATGTGGGTCTCTGTCTCCTTTCATCGCCTGATGAAGGTTAATATCCAGGAGAAAAGTGACTTTAAAAAAAAAATTTATTATGTATACAGTATTCTGCCTTCAGGCCAGAAGAGGGCACCAGATCTCATTATAATTGGTTTTAAGGAACCATGTGGTGGCTGGGAATTGAACTCAAGACCTTTGAAAAAGCAATCAGTGTTATCAGCCTCTGAGCCATCTCTCCAGCCCCAAACAGCTACTCTTAAAACTATGCACATATTGAAGGGACGTTCACATTCACTTGGTTGGTATTGCCAGGAGGGCACATTGTTAACAGTTCTTGAGAGTGTGCTGAAAGAAAAATGACCCCTTGGGTCACCATGAAAAGTCACACATTCATTACAAAGTGGTCAGTACTGTTTCCTTTGAACTTCTACCCATGGAAAAACATCAGGATCTTATCCCAAACCAGGCCCCTTTCCTTGAAATGACTTAAGCCACGTGTTTATTCTAAGAGTAGTGATTATTCTGTGAGTCAGGATAACATTTAGTAGGTCATCTTCACATGTTATGGAAATAGTTCCAAAGAAGCCATGGAGGAAGGAAGCCATTCTCTCTGGACCATATCCATGAGAGTTTTCATCTGGACCATCTTCCGAGGCCTATGTGGTCCAGGGATGGTCCCTAGCGAGTCATATGGGGAGGTTGGACTTACTGGAAGGTCTTTCGGATCATTGGGGTGGGGCCTTGGAGGGGCTCATGGTCCCTAGCCTATTCTTCCTCTCATTTGCTCGGCAGCTGTGAAATGAGGATTTTCCTCTGCCCTGTGATCTCACTATGATGCAATGCCACAGGTGTAAAGCCTCAGAGCCAACCCATCAGAGACTGAAACACTAACGCTCCGAGAAACCTTGCTGGGTATAAGTTGACTATCATAGGTATCTGCTATACTAAGGGAAATGCTGACTAACCTAATTCACAAATTGATTTCCCCATGGTCTCTTCATTGAATCGCCAGTGTTACTGGTTGCATGTCCCATCTGCGGGAACTCTTCCACTTTCGCATCCCAGAAGGGAAGGTAGTTTCTCCATGTGTTTTATCTGCGTTCTACAACCACTGAGACAGCAGATAGGCTGAACTGTTCATATTGACAGAACTGATAACCTTCGCGCTATAGGTACTTAGGCTTTCCTAGGACACAAAGAAACACTTTGGTGAGAGATAAATCTCTGTCCACATATCAACCCAGCAGTTTGTCTCAGGCTTGGAATACTAGTAACTACTTTGCAAAAAAAAAAAAAAAAAAATCAGCTAATTGAACTCTCCCTCCCTGCCTCTCCCCGCCCCTCAGAAGTCATAGTTGGGGATTATTAAAAACACACAAAAAAAAACTATGGGTAACCTTATAGAAGATGGAAGCAAGTATGAGAAAAATCAATCCTGGGAAAGAAAGTTCTGCAGGCCACACACCTCTGTCAGGGAGAGGATGGCTGAGCAACGTGAGCTGCCTGTCATAATTGAGCTTTCTTAAGCTGTTTCAGTGGGGCAGAGGTCGTTCTGACAGGCACTGAGTACTGGATTCCATACATTAGGGAATGAAGTCCATAGGACAAGGCAAGGTTTTATAGACACCTAACTACGGAAAGAAGGAGCCTACGACAAGAAACTTTTACAAAGTTGCCCTTACTCTGTTGGATGGGTTAACACTCTATCTCCGCAATATAAAGCAGAGCTAATTATAACTATTTAATAATGTCACAGCAAAAATCAGATCAGATGAAATGGTGCTCATAAACAATAAAGCACTGATTTATGCAAATAGCGGGAATGATTATGTCTCCTTCGTTGCCGTGGCTTCCCAGAAGCCTTGACTAAGCAAAACTAAACAGGTCAAGCAAGTGCAAAAGCTTTCAGTCAATACTTCCTTATATGGCGCAGGCATTCTGACTTACGCCAGTCGCTCCAATTAAGTACACTTCCACTTCAGAATAACACCAAAATAAATAAAAATAAAAGCACACATCACAACCTACTACACGGAGCCACGTCATGTGCTATACAGACCCAGGTCATCTGACTTGATGTTATAAATGGCTGCCCCATTCTTTTTTCTTTTTTAAATATGCTAGTAAATTTAATATTTTTCATCATTTTTTATTGATTTTACATGGCATCCCACCATTAGGGAGTAAGTTCCAAAGAGTCAGCTCATGCATCAGGGACAGGTCCTGGTCCCCCTACTAGGGGCCCCTTGAAAGGTCAAGCTACGCAACTGTCACCCGGATGCAGACAGAGGACCTAAGTCAGTCCCATGGGAGCTCCCTAGCTGTCCATCCAGAGTTCGTGAGCTCCCACAAGCTCAGGTCAGCTATCTCTAGGTTTCACACACACACACACACACACACACACACACACACCACCCACACACACACATAATCCCTCCACCCTCCCATCAACTGGACTTGCAGAACTCGGCCCTGGCTTGAGTTGCCCCCATTTTAACGAACAGGCAGGATATTGTGGCTACAGAACACTATGCCAGCAATGCAAGGTTTTATCTCCACAGAAAGCTGACCCTGGTGTCTCCAAATGCCTTTGCCTGGTGAGAAGCAGCATTTTTAGATATTCCCAGACTCTACTTAGAGATTTCCTGGACCACTCATCAGACTAGGATCTATGACATGGCCCATTGAGGTGGCAGAGTTATCTGTCAAATTTCAAAAGACCTAAACAGGGCTTTAAGTACCTCATAAATCAAAAGCTTAGCAGGCGCTACTATTTGTGGTTGCCTCAAGTTACATTATCACCGCTTGCACTGTTAATCACAGCATCGTACTGAAATGAGCTTTTTCTTCCTTAAGGAGCTTACATATTTCTGGTCCTCAGGGAACAGAAAACAAAGGGCACTTCTGCTGTCCCTCTAATTTGCTTATAAAGCTTGCTTTGCTGCCTGAGGAGTCATGAGCAAGTCCGCCTATGTTTTCAAGCAACACTAAACACTTAAATAAGAAACAACCTTAGGAGTCCAAAGAAATCCCTGACTGCAGCATCCAGACGAAGGAAGAGAGCTGCATGTCGGTTGCCCACTGTGTTTATTGCCCCAACCTGAAACATGAGTTAGAGCACAGCAATAGAAGCTCATAACAACATGGTTGTGACTCCCAGCGGTGAGACTCCGTGGCTTCTGTAAACTCTACCCCCCCACACACACCCATGCACATACAAGTATGCATGCATGCCAAGTGAAGCCATAAGGGATCCACTTGTGCCACCTACAGGCACATGTGGTACCTCCAATGCATTGGTGTTACTTCAAATATTGTCCCCAGAACTACTTTCTGTCAAGGCTCAGGCAGTGAGGAACATCTGATCAGAACTGGTTATGTCACTTCCTCTTGCCTGAGACAGTTTCCTCTTAGTTCATCTATAATAGAAAACATCCCCCACCCACCATAAAATTATCTCCAATTTATTGTATATTGTAAACCAAAAAGACTTGGGTAATAACCCTAAGCAAAAGCAATATTATTTTCTTCCAAAGGGAGATAATCCTAATAGAAGCATGTAAAATATTTTTCATAAACAGACAGAAAAGTATTTTACCTTTCCTCTACCAACCCCCACCTCACCTTGTGAGATAGTAATCAACAAAATTTTATACAATTCTCTCATACAGCAGGGGAAAAAAATGTTAGTCATTATTCCTGCCCTAAGAAAGCAAACAAAACAATGTGCTCAATTAAGCAAATCCTCAGCTTTGCTGTGGGTCTGGATAAGTAATCAAATTGGTCCTGGCTGCAAGGTCTCAGAGCCCAGCAAAAGATGAACACTTCAGCAAGGACAAAGGGAGGGAAGACTTGGGGTTCAAGGAGTCATACTAGGGGCTTCTCCACTGGAAATAAAGTCTGAGGGGATAGGACGGCACAATGACTCAGACTGTTCTCTTAGGGACACTCAACCAAGGAATAACAGAGCTGAAAACAAGACAGAACTGTTTCAGCCTGAGCTCAGGAAAGAGTGACTTTTCAGACTCACCCAAAACCCCATTCTCTCTTGTCAAAACTCTTGTCCACAAGCTGTCCGTGTGCCTTCATTTAAAACAGGGCATCACACCTGACAGAAAAGGCAAGGAGCTCCCAGCCTTCCTATCTGGCAGGTACTACTTGGCTCAGCCCAGCTGCAACCAGCCCAGGCTGTCCAGTTTTCTGCAGTGGGACACCCTGTCCTACAATGGTGTGTCTACGTACAACTACAGGCTAAAAAGGATGTTTGCCATGGTGATCAGTGCCATGGATGATCAGCTCAATCTCTCTCTCTCTCTCTCTCTCTCTCTCTCTCTCTCTCTCTCTCTCACACACACACACACACACACACACACACACACACACACACACGCATGGCTTCCTATCCTCTTGCCCACAAAACCAGTGTGACATCTCAACCAATGAGAAATCTTTATGGAGAGGAGCTCTGGAGGCTTATCCTATCCCCTGTCTACAGGAAGTATTTGTAAGCGGATTGTCTTACCTGCTCTTGGGGGAGTAACATCAATTGTTGAGTGTCTGTTTGGCCTATGAAATTTTGTCTGCCTGCCACAACCAGGCTAGCTCATCAGCTTTGCACATTAATATTTTCTGCATCGCCTTGGCTCTGGGGTACCACTCTTGTGCCCTTCAGCTGAGCTGTTCCCATAGTAAGTGTTAACTCTGGCATCTCCATAATGGATTCCAAACACAATGCTCCTTTCTACTGCTACGCACCTTTGGGACCATGAGCTACATATCCAACTCTGACTCCCAGCGCTCTACACAGTGCCCAGCAACGTTGGTGTTCTGTGAACATATATCTATGATAAGCAAGTTCCATTTACAATGAAATTTGGTGGTAGCTACAAAGAAATGACATTAAGAATGTGTCTGTCTTTATTTCTTCCTTCTTTCCTGTTGCCCCTTTCTTTCTTTTTTTCCCCTCTTGTTGCTTTCTTTAAACTTTGAAAAAGAAATTTCAAAATTGGCAAGAGTAAATCTGCTAAGACTTGTTGTGGTTTGAATGTGAACTCTTCCCCCACAGACTGGGTGTTAATAAGAAAGATTGTAGTAGGGCCTCACTGGAAGAAGTGGCTCACTGGAGGGTGGGACTTAAGGTTCTATAACCCAGCACTATTGCCTGCTTCCTCTCTGCTTCCAGAGTATAGATGCAATGTGACTAACAAGCTTCCTGTTCCTTCTGTAATGACTTCCCCATTCCAATGGACTGTCTTCCTCTGGAAATGTAAGCAAAACAGAACCTTTCTCCCTTATATGGCTTTCTACAGGGTCCTTTATCACCAGAGGAAAGCACCTAAGACAAGACTGGATGAAAGAAACAATTGAATACGTGACAACCTGGATTAAAAAATGCATTTGGATGGGGAGCAAGCCAGTAAGCAGCACCCCTCCATGGTCACTTCATCAGCTCATGCCTTCAGGTTCATGCCATGTTTGAGTTCCTGTTCTGACTTCCTTTTATGGAAAACTTGTTATATGGAATCATAAGATGAAAAAAGAAAGTGAGCTGGAAATAGAAAATTAAAGACTAGCACATAATAGATTGCTTCACTTTTCTTGAAGGAAACAAAAGGACAGTCTATTGATGATAAGGGGACAAAAAAATGCTTAAAAACATGCAAATTGAGGGTCCTGATATAACTCAGAACAGAATGGATAGATGAGGAAAGAAAGACAAACTGGGGTTCAAAGAACTGGAGGCCGTGGAGGCAGAGGAATGGATGTTAAGAAAGATCATGTCTCTGGGAAGGTGGGGGGCTGTTAGAACCCTAACATGAGTAAGTTGGAGGATACCTACTGAATGGTAAGTGGTCAACAAGACCATTGAGTACAGGGATAAAAAGAACTGCATAGCCAAGGCCTATGGTGCTTTTGCAGAACCAAGTTAAGAGGAAATGGCATTGGTACTTGACCTAAAGAGGAGTTATTACCCATGATGAGGAAGTAAGTGCTGGTCTCTATGGAGCTAGAAGGAAGAATCAATATAGTTCAGCATGGCATCCTTTCCCCTGCCTGTTACTCCTCTAACCCTTACACCCAGGAACTACACACAACTTTCCCCCGCCACATGCTAGCAGGCGTCTCTGTTCCAGTTTACACCATCTATCTTCCTTTAACAGACTATAAACTCTGTCTTCTATTCAATCCCTTGGAGGCTTCTATCTTCTGCTTACTACTGCCATTGGAACCTGACCCCTAATCTCTAGTGTGGCAGGTCTTGCTGGACTAACACCCATGTGCTCTCATGTCATTTTGGAAGATTTGCTAAAATGTGAATCTTAAGCACTAACCCATCAGCCAGCAAGAGGCTGAAAACAAGAAAATGCTCTATAGGCAATCTTATCAGGTGCTAACAGGACACCTGCTTGGCAGTGTAGAGAGATGAGACAGGCCAGGGTCATGGTAGTTCCAATGGGAGTCTGCTGACTGAGTTTCTGTCCTGCCTGGTTTCTGTCCTCCCACCAGGTCCCATGGCTGTTTTGCCCCAAAGACATCACACAGAGGTCTATATTAATGATAAACTGATTGGCCCATTAGCTCAAGCTTCTAATTAACTCTTATATATTAGCCCATTATTCTAGTATATGTTGGCCACATGGCTCGGTACCTTTTTCAGTGGGGCAGGTCACATCTTCCTTCTTCCGTGTCTGGGCAGAACTATGGAGGAATGGGCTTCCTCCTTCCCAGAATTCTCCTGGTCTCATTGACCCACCTCTACTTCCTGTCTGGTTGTCCCACCTATACTTCCTGCCTGGCTACTGGCCAATCAGCATTTATTTAAAACATAATTGACAGAATATAGACAATTGTCCCACACCAGGAGTCCATTGGAGAACAGTTTAAGATTCTTCATGACAGAAGTAAGTACAGTTTGTGTCGGTGACGTCAAATTTTTGATTAAAATATGGTCAACTTATCAAAAGCATCATTTGTACACAACTAACTGGTAACCCAGAAATAAAACAGAGAGCTAGGACAGTGTTCCCTAGAAATTCAGACACTCGAGTCCTGGGAATTCCCTCTAGCATCTTTGCTTCCTCACTAATGTGTGAGGATTCTTGGCTCAGCAGGTCTGAGTTTTAGGGAGCAGCTCTTGGCATCTACAGATGGAGCTCTTTGTCAAGACAGAGATGGTTGTTTGTTCAAATCACAGGACAGCTGAGCACCGGACTCGGAGTGCTCTCTGCCCTCTTGATGCTCTCACTCACCCTCTCCATTATTGTGTGGTACCTTCAGGAAAATAAGATGCAGTCCTGGAGAAATGCCTTTTCCTCCCAAGTCATTTAGCAGCAGTGATGGTTTCCATTATTATTAGATATGAATACTGCTCCCAGAGCTCCCTCAGCTATTGCCATGAAGACTTAACTCGGGGCATTGCGTATTAGTCTGTGATAAAGTGGTGCAGAGAAATCTAGAATATTCTGACAACATCTTGTAGAAGATATTTCATATACTTATAACATCTACATCGTCTCAATTCACCAGGACCATAATATCTCCACTTCCCAAACATTACATCTCTGTATTTTATATCAATTTCCAAGTAACTATTTTCTGTCCATACTAATGATCTCTTAAAATGATTGCTAGGCACATTTAACTTTATAATGTCACAAGACTTTTCAAATAAACCAATTCACAAATCAAGGAAATTTGACTGTGAATTCTAATTTGTGAGTTAGGAAAAATACCATAGGAGAATGTTTTTCTCCTCTCCTTCCACTGCATTAAAGTCTTCTCTTCACAGATTCATAACTGTATCCTTAAAAATCTAAGAAAGAAGAAAATTATGTGAACATCTAAGTTTCTGAGGGGGAAGTGAGTGATATTCATCTCTATTTTGATTTTTGGGTGGCAGCAGAGATAGAAAGAAGGGAAAATCCAGGAAGAACTCTCCAGGTCTCTCTACCTTTCATTCAAAGTAAAGACACACAAAAGCTGGCAATACTGAGGGGTAGTTCATGGACTTCTAACTATGCTTTTCAATCTGCATCATGTTTCAACATTCTTCAAATCCCACCCTGCAGCAACTGAGTAGAAGCAGATGCACAAAAATAATAGCAACTTTAAATATACACATATGGATATACACACACACGCACACACACACTCATAGACTCATATACACTCACATGCACATACAAAGATGCATATATACACAGACATGCACACACACATACACACACACATGTACACACAATAACAGTTGCTTAAACTAATAAAGCAGTTACCTTAAGCAAAGCAATATTGATTCAACTTGTGATTTAAAATGCAATTACAGAAATTAGGAACTGGTTATTCTGGAAAAAAAATACTGGCAGAAAAACAATATATAAGTGGAAATATAGAAGATTCAGAGAGCAAAATTAAAAAAATATATTCTAATAACATATTAAGAGTCTTATGAATGTCTGCTGCATACACATTTGTTGCAAATGCCAAGGGACTTTATTAAAGTTGACAGTGTCATAAGCCACAAAACAAGCCCCAGCAATTTCAAAAATAGATATTATTCTGTATATGACATTGAGAGAGGTGGGGTATTTATCAGTAACAATCATGACACAGCAGTATACTCCTATAATCTCAGCATTCAGAAAGCAAAAACAGATGGACTGAGGGGGCATAATGAGTTGAAGGTCATCTTTGCCTATGAAGCAAGGCTCTGCCTCAAAAACGGGGAGTCGGTGGCTGGGGTATGGCTAAATGGTAGAACTGTGGATGACAAGTAAAGGGCTGTTGGTTTAGTCTCCAGCACAAGAGAGAGTGGAGGCAGGGGGAAAAGAGGAGGGGGAAAGAAAGAAAGGAAGGAAGGAAGGAAGGAAGGAAGGAAGGAAGGAAGGAAGGAAGGAGGGAGGGAGGGAAGGAAGGAGGGAGGGAAGAAGAGGGCAAAAAAGATAAATTAGTAAAAAAAATAGAAAAAACTTTAAAAAGTTAAAATATTTATTAGCAACATACTTTAAGTAGGTAATGGATCAAAAAAATTTCAAAAAGCCATAAAATTATTTTGTGACAAATTATAATAAAATAAAAATACAGAGAGACTTATCCCCATAAATCTGTTAGAATTTATAGTCTTAACTATATCTATTTTTTTAACTTTTTTAAACTATATCTATTGAAAGAAAGCAAATTAGTTATCCATCTCCAAAAGTTAGAGAAAAAGACATAAAACAAAATCTAAAACAGTAGATAATAATAGATAACAAAGTTGACATATATTAATAAAATAAATACAAAAAACAGAGAAAATTGACTAAAGTTAAAGGTTCTTTCCAGAAACTAACACAGTAGATAATCCCTTAACAAAATGATCAGGAAAAATTAAAGAATAAAAACAACCAACATGGGAAGTTTTTAACACTAATCTAGTTTATACAGGAAGAAATTTAATAGACAAGAAAAATGAACTAAAAGTGGTTACATAGAAATAAATCTGAAATTTTGGAAGAAATGGACAAATTCCTTGAAAAATATACTGACTTTGTTTTAGTTTGGGTTACTATTGCTGATGAAAGACCATGACCAAAAGCAAGTTGAGGGGGAGAGAGTATATTTGGCTTAGGCTTCCACATCACAGTCTACCACTGAAGGGAAGTCAGGACAGGAACCTGGAGGCAGGAGCTGATGCAGAGGTCATGGAGGGATGTTGCTCATTGGCTTGCTCCACATGGCTTTCTCAGCCTGTTTTCTTACAGAACCCAGGACCACCAGGGATTTTCCACCCGCAATGGGCTGGGCCCTCCCCCATCAATCATTAAGGACATGCTCTACAGGCTTGCCTATAGTCCCGTATTATGGGGGCATTTTCCCATTTGGGGTTCCCTCCTCTCAGAAGATCTAGCCTGTGTCATGTTAATATAAAATTATCCAGGACAGATCACATCATTGTAAGAAGAAATTGGACTTCTCAGTGATATAGATTTATTTATTTTAAACCTGAGAAGTTAGTATAAGATATTCTTCCATAATATCTTAAATTTTAGAAAAATATAGCTTCCCTGGTGCTTTTATTTCCAAGAACTTCAGGAGGAAATGGGTAACAATAATACTACACACCATTTATCAGGGTAGGACATAAAGAGATTTCATCAAACCCTCATAATATTAACACACAAAAGTCACCCAAAAAGTTTTTCAAGGAAAACTGGGCCATTGCCTTGATTATAAAAATCCATAAAGGCGCTAGGACCTGAGCTTCCCTTTAGCTAATGTATCTAAATGCATCAAACACCACCCGGAGTAGGAAATACTGACAGTTTTTCTCCTGAGCTTGGGACTGAAGCAGAGATTTCCACTACCACCATTTCCATGGAGTTTTGGATGGCTATCTCTACTGTACACAGTAAGGCTGGGTAAACAGGCCGGAGCCAGAAGACTTGGGAAAAGGGGCAACTCACATCACTGTTCTGTGTTCACTTGTGTCCATGGAAGACTGCTGGAATTGTTAGTATATAGCACACCTTCATAATAGCAATGATTAGAAATTTGAATTTTTAAAAACACATTACAAAAGCATCTTAAACAGAAAAAAAAAACCCTAAGGATATACAGAGCAACATTCAGGTAAAAATGTCTACATTTAAAACTGTAACATAAAGTTATGACTAAAGGGGACTGGAGAGCTGGTTCCATGTTTATTAACACATGGTGCTCTTGCAGAGGGCTGGAGTTTGGTTCTTAGCATTCGTGGTGAGTGCCCTCTCCTGGCTTCTTTTGGAACCCACATGCATGTGTGTATACCACACACAGACACCCACTCATACACACTAATGAAACAAGTTTTTCTTTAAAGACTAAAGAATGGATAAATACTAACATGGATAAATACACCTTGGTAATTGGAAGATTCAGTTGTAAAAATTTCAAGTCTCTCCCAAATTAATAAAGTTAAGCTGCTGTTTGGGAGACAGTGAATGAACACGAAGAATATTTGTAGAATAAAATTAACTGAGCACAGAAAAATACCACGTGAACTTGCTCATATCTTAAAATGTTAATCTCATGCAACTAGACAGAATGGTGGTTATTGGAGGCTGAGATGGGTGGGAAGTGGCCAGGGAAGGTTGTCGCATGCTGCAAAAGTGAGCTCCGAAGTTCTGCTGTACAGCTGAGTGCTGGAGGCACAGTAGTGTGTATCTCAGCATAGTTTGAAGATTTCTAATGCCCTCATCACAAAGAAATGATTAATGAGGTGACTGATGTCCTAATTATCCTGATTTAATAATTTTTCATGTAATAATATTTCAGAATATTACTTATACCCTATAAAATGTATGATTATTAAATGTCAATTTAGTATAGAAAGTTATTACATACCAATCCCAGCACATTTCAGGAGGAAATAAAAGCCAGTGAATCTATGTTCAACCATGATTGTACTTAAGCACATGTGATTCAGCCATGTGACCTATATGAAGATTTGCAGTGGAAATTGGTACATGTATTCCCTGAAGCACACATACAAGTGTGTTCATACAAGCACGATAATACAAGACAAACAAAAAATAAACATCAACAATACAGTGAGTGCTATCGTTAAAGAATAAATTGAAAACAATATTATTTAAAGCTGCCATTAGATACCATAAAAACAGAAGAGTGTAAATGAAGTTAGAGCATGTGATTTAACTATAATGTTTACAAACAATTTAATGCCAGTGTTGAAGTCAAGGTTACAGTTTGGTAGCTTTGTCAACTATTTCCACAGAGGAGCTGTATAGGCAGCTCCCTGATGCTGGCATCCAAGGTCTAGTTTCTCTGATGCAGGGTCTTTAGCTCATGAATATTGGTCCACACACTCTTGTGATCTCTGTACCTTTATACTTCAATAAAAATGTTTGTGAAAAGAATATATGTATAAAAATAGAATATACATGTTAGTGTTAAGCACTAAAGGAGGACTGGAAAGATGCCTTAATGGTTAAGAATGTTTCCTGCTCTTTCAGATCCCAGTTCAATTCCCAACATGTTGTAGGAGCTGCGGGCTGTGTTCCTGACGCCCCAGCTCCTGGCTGCTTGGCTAGCTAATACCCCAAAATAACAACACACAAATTGTATTCTTTTAAACACTGCTTGGCCCACTAGCTCTAGCCTCTTACGGGCTAATTCTCATATTTTGCCTAACCCATTTTTAGTAATCTGTGTAGCACCAGTCTTACCGGGAAAGATTTAGCATGTCTGACCTGGCGGCTTACTTCATTGCGTTGGCCCGGGAGAGAGGAACATGGTCTCTGACTCACTTCCTCTTCCTCCCAGGATTCTGTTCTGTTTACTCCTCCCACCTATGTTTTAACCTATCAGAGCCAAGCAGTTTCTTTATTATAATTAACCAACGACCTTCCTCCATCACCACCACCCATGTTGGGGAACTCACAACCACCCAAAACTTCCACTCGGGAGATCGAACTTCACCTTCTGGCCTCCATGGACACTGTTTTTGGACACAGACACAGCCTACACACAATTAAAAACAAAGCTATTTTTTAAAAGCAAATGTACAGTCCATATATGACTACAGAGAGCGTGTACATGGGAGTAGACGGAAATCAATTCAACACCAGTGCTCTGCCCAAGAACACTGATCTATAGAGACTCAAAGCTTGGTTGGAATATGAGGGTCTACACCGGTGAGGCAGAGACTTAGCAAGGAGTGTCAGAATTCAGCTGCAATGATCAACCCTGTGCACAGGCAGGCCCTCCTTCCCCCAGAACAGCTATGGCAGCTGAGTATTTGAACTAGAAACAGCTGGTTCTCCCCAACAACATTTGCAGGAACACTGTGTATGTTAGGTGGGAGTAATGCTGACTTCTACCCAGACAAGATTCTGCAGTTGAGGCCCAACACACTCACAAGACTACTTCCTCTGGGATACAGCTGAAGTCCCTGGAAGCTTAGTGACCCTTAAAAGTCCCAGACCTTGGAAGGATTTGGAGGTCATTTTATCCATACCCTAAGCTTCCAGATAATGGGGGAGCTGATGCCAGGGACAGAAAAAAGCTTAATGAGGGTCACATCCCATTGCCAGCACCACTGTCACCTTCTCTGGACACCTCCTCCTTCTACAGTGAGCTGGAGTCATTATAAAGATAGCGAGCAACATGGCGTTCCATCTGGCTCATGTCTGTGGTTAAAAGAAATGGCCCATTTGATGGTTTATGTTTCAATTTTCTGAGTCCTAATAAAAGTGCCTAACTTCCAAGAGTCTGCTACTGTATGTGGGCATGATATCAGTTTACAATCTGTGAGGGAAATACCAAGATCCCCTAGAACAGGAAAATCCAAGAATTAAAACAGCATCATGAAAAACACACCAAGAATGGGAACATCCGGACTTTTTGCCCATTCAATCTGAAACTGAAAGAGTTTGTGTTTACTTTTTCTGGTTGCTTAATACAGGGCTTTAGGGATATGATTAACAGAACCTGTGGTCCAGCTAAATGGCACAACAGGTAAAGATGTGTCCAATCAAGTCTGATACACCAAATTCAAAACCCAGGACCCACTAGGTGGGACAAAAAAACTGGTTCCCTCTAGCTTTGCTCTTAGCTGACTTCCTTAAGCATGTTGTGTCGTGTATACATTATATCTCTCTCTCCCCCTCTCCTGCCCTTCTAGCCTCCCTCTGTCTCCAACACACATACACACATACACACTTGAGCAAAATAATAATAAACAAAATGCAAAAGCTATTTTTTAAAACTTGTGTGATTCTATTTCCTGCTCTCATAACCTCAGAAAAGCTTCCCAGGGACATGAAAGTTTGTGGCTGAATTTGCACCCTCATGGTTCTGCCTCTGGAGGTTTTCCATGCTTTTTCCTGACTGACAAAGTGTGATAGCGTTATTGTGGAGTGGAGAGTGGCAGCCATATTTCCTCTCACTCCTCAGTCTTCAGCAGGGGTTGAGAGCATCAGGGTTACTGAATAGATGGAGCATTGGAACGTTCTCTGCTGTGGGAACTGTCCAACGGATTGTAGGATGCTTACCAGAATTCTTTATTTCTAGATACCAACAGAACCTCATCTCTGGTTGTGACAAACAAACCAGATGCTGTCCGGTACCTGCTATGAGACAAAGTCACCCTGGATTGAGACTATTGGTTTAAAGCATATAGTTAAAATGTAACATTCACTTTTCAGGTACACAAGAGAAGTTAGCCGAAAAAGACAACTCACAAAATGACCAGCAAGAGCTACCCTTGGCCTCGAGCCACTTTGTAAAAAGTCAGGCCCTGTTGAAATAAGGGCGGCGGGCTACTTTCCTGGCACCCGGCCGCCCGCATGGCTAAGAGCGGCGCATCAGGCTGCGTCCTGCCACCCGGCTAGCTTTACCCAAAATAATTACACTTAAACACCGCTTGGCCCATTTCTATCTAGCCTCTTCTAGGCTAGCTCTCGCACCTGGACTAGCCCATTTCTAATAATCTGCTGTAGCCCACGAGCTGGCTTACCAGGAATGATCTTAATCTGCATCTGCCTGGAGTGGGAGAATCATGGCGACTCCGACTCAGCTTCTTTCTCCCAGCCTTCCGCTCTGTTTACTCCACCCACCTATGTTTTAACCTATGAGGGCCAAGCAGTTTCTTTATTGCCCAACCAATGAAATCAACAGATTGATATACGACACTCCCACATCAAGGCCCGTATGCACAATGCCTCATTTTACCATCACGATGCTCTAGTTCATCAGATCCGCCAATTCTCTCAGTTGTTCAGCAGCCTTCGTTCTAGATGGCGTAAGCAAAAATCAGACTCACAAAAATACAAAAAAAAACTGAAGACTCAAGTCATGGTGTATGACAGTATACACCTCTCTGTATGCCCAGCTCATCAGAAAGTCAGGTCAGAGCTTGGCACCTGAGAACAATGCCCGAGGAACTCTCCCTAGCCCCAACAACCCAGGTGCCCAGTACCCATAGTGCACTTGGCCTGTACTACTGATGCTGGCTGCAAACACAATTGTGTGGCCTCCAAGACTTGCTGTCTCTGTTACTGCCATCTCCAGAACATCCATCCCTCCCATTGTCGGCCTGAAGAGGACACCCTAAATGCAGCACTTGTCACCAGCCCTTTGCTGAGCAGAGCCGGACCAGAACCAAAGCAGCAGAAGAGGCTGGGGTCACAAGCTTTCTCCATGAATCAGAGAAATTGTTCAGAATGAGCAAGTGCCTTTAACACATCCTAAATAGTAATGAGGCGTGTTAAACGATCACCCTGCCAAGCCTTGTAGAACACGCATATAATCCCAGCACTCAACAGGCTGAGACAAGACAACAGCAGGGACAAGGCCATCCTAGCCTATATAACAATATATTCTCAAAACCAAACTAACACAATGACATTTATTGTTCATGAGTCTGTAGAAGAGTGACATTTATGCATAGTCGTGTGTGTGTGTGTGTGTGTGTGTGTGTGTGTGTGTGTGTGTGTGTGTGCAGCAGAGGCAAAGAAAAAAAATGAACATTGGGTCCCATGGTGCTGGAGTTATAGGTAGTTGTGGGCCCCTCAACATAGGTGTTGAGAACCAAACTCAGGTCCTTTGGAAGAGTAGTAAGTAAGCCTTTTTCATGACTGACCCATCTCAACAGCTCCAAGAAAGCCTCTCACATCCACACTGGGATTTTGTATTTGGGTGCTAAGGTGCAGCTTGTTAAAATCTCACAGTTTTTCTTTTTTTAAAGTTTTCATTTCCTTAACAGAAATACTTTGAGTGAAAAGACCTGTCACTATCTAAGTGGGTCACACACAAGAGCCCACAAGTCCTCTAAAGTTCAGTTTCCTTGATTTTAGAGTCGGGGGAATGCCTATGTGAAGGATAGTTGTGAACGGGGCATGTGTAGAAAAAATGCCTCTTGGGTAGGTGCTTTCCAAGCACATATGACTAGGTGACAAGAAGCATCCGTTTAAGGACTACGCCTCAGGTGGGGCTCAGGATCCTGTATTTCTTCCTCAGTCACTCTTACCCAGTATCTCCCAGTCTCTGCTAGAAGTGACCACAACATCTGTAAGTTCCTACATCATAGGCTATAATGTGTTTCTTCCTCCCAATATCCCCACCATTGTGAGCCCTGCACCTTCAGAGAGCAGCTACAGTGACTGACACTCATGTATTCATTCAACAAGTACTCATGGCGTGCCCACTACCTTCCCAACTGCTAGGCACGCAAACAAGACAGAAGTTCACGTCCACAGTGCGAACCATTTTGTAGGAGCTGGCATTGCAAATGCCCAGTGTTTGCTGAAGGATTGGTTGACCCCATGCTGAACTGGTCTATAGGACACATGGGTGGATTATTATAGTTGCAGGGAGGATATAATGTGGCATTATTATATGGTGGAATGAATACAGTTTGACCCTCCTATGCAATTGGTATTTGTAAGTGAATGATGTAAGCTGTTGATTTTTGTGTCAGTTTGTTCACTATCAATAGTACAACATTGTCAAGGTTTGAATCATGCCCCCCTCATCCATATGTTGAAGACTTAACACATCAGAATGCAGCTGAAGAAAGCATATTCTATTTGTTTATATATGTACTGTGTATGTGTGTGTGTTCCATGAAGACATGTGAGTATACACACACCTGCATATGGATGTGAAAGCCACGGGTTGATGTCTGCCATTCTTCATTATCTCGCTCCACCTTATTATTTTGAGATGGGATTTCATAAAGAACATGGCTCTTACTATTTCAGACAGCAAATCCTGGAAACCACCTGATCCCCCTGCCTCCCACCCATGACTGTAGGTGCCATGCCATATTTCTCTTTAGCGTGAGTGCTAGGGATCTGAACTCACACACTTAGGCCCACACAGCAAACACTTCACTCACTCAACTGGGTGGAGCCTATTCCAGAGTAACTCATACCCTGTCGGAGAATGCAAAGACCCAGGCCCACAGAGAGAAGACTACGTGAAGGCCCAGGAGAAAGCAGCCATCTAGAGCCAAGAAGAAAGATCTCAGAGAAAAACAGCCCTGCCAGCACCATAATCTTGGACTCTAGTCTCCAGAAAGAAGGGGAAATGAATGTCAGTTTTTATGAGCCATCCGGTCTATGGTACTTAGTTATGGCAGACAAAGCAGACCAATATAGCTCATAATAGGTTTTTTTTTTTCAAAATCTTTCTAGCCTTAGACTTATTTCTACAGAATACTGACATTCACTTCCTGTTTCTTCATACAAAAACAACATATTTTTTTAAGTTTGGGAAATGCATGCGTTGTATACATTTTTACAATGATTGCTCACAAATGTGAATCCTAGAAAAATCAGAATTATGCCCGGTAGGGAGAACTCGGCAACAAAGCTCTGTTGATACACTAAAGCAACGAGCTTAGACCCAAGAGGAATTTAGATTTCTCCTTGCTTCGTTTAGAGAAATGCTGGAAGAAGAGAAGGAGGAGGAGGAGGAGGAGGAGGAGGAGGAGGAGGTGGTGGCAGGATGATGCTGAGTCAAGATGGTGAAGCCAGAGATGGTGTACGGCTCTAGGCCAAGATGATTAAGCCAGAGACAGTGGGGATTTAATGTAGCCCAGGGGATGGTGATGTCCATCATTACTCCTGCACTGTACCCAGGCTGATACAGTATCTTTGCAGCCAAGAGGGTAAGTTCTCAAAGTGGATGTTATCAGCATAGGGTGCTGACCCCTGGAGAGCAAAGTTGGCTTGAGGCTGACAGGAGATGGAAGAGTTTAAAGAGGCCTAGCAGTTTGAGGCATCAGAGGGGCTAGGATGCTCCCTTTGGCACATTGTTTAACCCTGAACCTTTGTTTCCTGTTTTGGAAAAGAGTTCCAGTTTCACATGTCACGTGAGGCTTCTGAAACAATTGAGTGGGGATTAGAAGAGGAACTTCAGAACCACTGGAATCTCCACCTTTAGGCCAGGACTCCATCTAGCTCAAAAGATCTATTAGTTATCCTAATCTCCATCATTTTTCACAGGTGGTCCATCATCAAGCTGATAATGGACTTTAACAGTCACAGAAGGTTGAGTCAATCCCAGCATAGCCACAGTTGCCTTTAAATCTAAAAAGTTTTTAACTTTTTGCCTTTGCTTTTGTTTTGTCTCAGATACTCCAGCCTGACCTAGGTTGTACTTTTTATATCTTCTGCTCTGGCTGTCTTCAGCTTTTCATTGAGAACACAGATCTTTTTGGCTCAAGCGCTAATAAACCTTGGACAGAACTCAGTCAATAGCTCTCTTTCTGTGTTCCTTGAGTCCAGAAGTCAAATGCTAAAGGCTGTCTTGATGCTAGAGGCCCCAGAATAGTTTCAATGTTACATTCATCATCACTGACCAAACATGTACTGAGCATCCTCTGATACCCACGGTTAGCATCAGAAGTCTCTTAAAATATGCCTCCAGGGCAACTGGGCTTTAACATCGATGAAAATCATGTTTTTCTTGGTGATAATCTTTATTAATGATGAGACAGTGAGAGACAATAGAGAGGGGGTCATTGTCATAAATAAAATAACTTGGTAGTAGAACAGAAACAGCAGCCATTACAACGTACACACTCAAATAGCATTCAGTTCCACCCTAGGCTACCCAGACAAAACTAGAGAAGAAGGGAGAGACACTATGCAAAGTCACATGGCCATACCCTGCCTCCTAACCTTAAACACAAACCTGTGGAACCTTCTTAAAGCTTTCAAGTTCTAACATTCTGTTGGAAATTCCAGAAGAAGAGGCCCTAGTACTCCTTATGAACAAGAAAGAGGCAAGATATCTACTGAAAGTCAATTCTAGTTACCTACCCAATGGAAATCCTAAAATGGCTCACCTGATGTCTTGGTTGGGGATTCTATTGCTTTGATGAAACACCATGATCAAAAAGCAAGCTGAGGAGGAAAGGGTTTATTTGACTTAAACTTTCACATCACTATTCATCATCAAAGGACAGGAACTCAAACAGGCAGGAAGCTTAAGCCAGGAACTGATGTAAAGGCCACAGAGAGGTAACGCTTACTGGCTTACTCCTTGTGGTTTGCTTAACTTGTTTTCTTATAGAACCAGAACTACTACCCCAAGGACGGCACCACCTATAATGGGCTATGTCCTTCTCCATCAATCACCAATTAAGAAAATGCCCTATAGATAGGCCTACTGCCTGATCTTATGGAGGCATTCCCACAATTGATGCCTCTAGTTTATGCGAAGCTGACATAAAACTAGCTAGTACACATGATCTTTACACTTGTTCTACCAAACACAAATTCCCTAAAGTCCTTTACCAGAATGAGAATGCTGAAGTTCAGAGACAATGAGGAACTCATGTTAGCCCCTCCTCCAGGACACTGCCTCCCTGACTGGCACACTCTCAAACATACCCCATTAACCAATCCCCACACTCCTGCTAGTGCATCTCGAACTATCAGAAAGTACTGGGCAGCTCAGGCTCCACTCTATCTTCTCCCATCTTCATCTTTCAAAGCTCTAAGTTTCAAAATCAGAAGATAGCATCACCAGAACTATGTGTAGTTCTCTCCATCCCAGTGTTTAGGGAACAGTCATGTCGGCCTCAAAGATGACTGAAATCATGAAATGAGGTAAGAAAAAGGACCCAGCATCCTGAAAATTTAGCAGATGGAAGCTTTTTGTCTAAATTAGTGACTTCTCATGCACTTCAATCTTGTCTATATGATGCTAGCTTTTCCCATGACTTCCAATAAATAATAAGACTAAACAAGACCTCCAACAAGTCAGGTCTGGACATGGGGCTCAAACTAGTCCTGCAAGCACAAGGGACTAGCCAGGGAGAGCCCATAGGCCTGGAGAAGAAAGATTTTCCCCACTTCAGAAACCCATTCTCCTTCCTCATGTGTCTGCTCCTGCTCAGCTGACAGCAGAGAGGGGGCATCAGTCTCCTGTGGTGGCACAGAGAGCAGACAAAGTAGGCATTGAGATCTTTCCTTGTGAGTGTCTGCCCACTATGCTACGTTCCTCTGATGCCAAGAGTTATCACTGAGATGGCCTTACTGGTGTCTCCTCGGACTCCTGGTCAACCACAGCATCTTGCCTGGTTCGGACGTCAGATAACAGCTAAGTATGCAGGTCTTGATTTAGCACATTGTGTATCTACATTACTGCTACAAGATCTGAAAGACAGAGGCCAATCCAGGTCAGCCGTTTGTCCACCCTAGCACCTGACACACAATCAGAAGTCGATAAACCATTATCTTGCTCATTAATCATAGAACACGATTCGAATGCAGCTATGGTAAAATCCATTATTTCTGGACCTTTGTGTTTGGATGAAATTTGATCTTTGGAGAATGAATCTACAAGACTCAAAGTCCACATATCTTTCTTAATAATTATTCTCTTTCTTTACAGAAAGGTAGGTCAGCTCTCTATGGTGAATTTTTCCAAAGTCTGACTTGACTCATTGTGTATACTACAATGGTTTCCCTCCTAACCACTGTTGTTTTTAACAGAATTATTTGACATATATTATGAAAAATATTTCACAATTGAGTCTTTGTCTCTTGGGGCCCTGTGAGAAAAACAGTGAGCAATTTCAGAGATTTCACTTAACCTCTGAAATGCTGACCTGTGTCAGCATTTGATCCAGGAAAGAAAAGCATTGGCTACATTTTCAAGAAAAACCATTTCCAGTGGGCCCCACCCCTACTGCTAACTTTGCCATTTTGTCCAAATTCTCTCAGCAACATGTCAAAGCATATTGCAGACAAAGCTGTTCTGCCAAGTCAGGACCTACGTCACAAAAATCAAGATGATGGAGGCTACTTCTCGTGTAGGCAACAGGCTGAGCACCATGGGCTGAGCATCCTCTCTCCAGAAACCCCAGACTGACACATCCCTGGCCAGGTACTATGTCCAAGAGAACACAGTTTACCTGGTGCATATGTCCCCAGATGGCAGAGGGTCTTAGAAAGCTGAGAAATCAAGTCATATTAACACACTGTAGACAAGACTGTGAACCCAAATTTCCTTTAATTTGGGGCCATTTAATGCCTTTCATCAATTCCCATTGTCTTAGTTTAACAAATGGAATCATAAATTATGCAATCGACAGCAATTGCACTTATTTGCAATTAGAATTTGTCAGCGTTCTCCTTATAAATAATTAATATTAGGATAACCTTGGTGGAGCAGATACATTTTTGGAGGGATATTGTTGAATATTTAGGAACTCTCCATTTTGGATTAAAATCACGAGCCAGTGAGTAGCTCCAAATAACTTTCAACTCCAAAAGTCCAGTGTTTTTAGTTAAAACCAAGAAGCAAAGCACAACATTCTACAAGATTTTGAGGAAGAAAGGATGGCCAAGAGAAGCCTTGTATCATGTGACTTTCCATGGAATGACAGCTCCTCCAGAAACTCTGGACCAGTTTGTGGAAACTACCTTTGAGATCCTGTTTTCTCCATCTACAGAGTGAACACATATAGAACTGGAACTCTCAAATTTTGATTTTTTTTTTTTTAGTTTTTCAGCTGCTCTCAGGATTTATGGCTGCAGAACACAGGTCCCTGAGGGATCCACACACAAAACTGTATCTCCATAGAATGATGCTCAATCAGTCCAACACCTTCTGCTATGCATTTAAAAACACTATTTTCCAAAAAAAAAAAAAATCCATCCCCTTCACCCAGAGTACCAAAGAGGTTTAACACATACTCATGCAGGCAAGCAAGCAGACAAACACACATAGAGTTGACTCACAGATAGAATAAGGTAAGCACATATGTAGCAAACACCAAAATTCTAATCCTGATGCAAATTTGAAAATGTAGGAGACAAGAAATCCTCAAAAAGCAAATCTGGAAAGGATATTTTCTATCATCTTCTCTCAGGAGCTGCCTCATGAGTATAGGGAGGAGCCCCTTAATCCATAGGACAATCCAATATTCTCCTCTCCAGTGCAGGAATTCCTCCTAGGGCACCTGGAAGTATAGGAAGCCCAAGACAACCAGCTCCATTGATCTCACAACACTTGCTATGAAGTGGAGCATATCTCATCTCAGCCTTGAGGGAAAGGGATCTTGACATGGTGGGTGACTTGTCCACAGATGTGTGCTTGGAGCAAAAACTTAACACTTTGCCTGGCAGTTATCAGCCCTGGATTGAACTTGTGAAGTAGATGCTATCAATAAAGTCTAGAAATGTGATTTTTGCATAGTACAAAAATTAAAAGCAATCTGAATATCCTATTGTGTAATAAATGCTTTCTTGGGAATATATGCCCAAATGGCCCATTTTCTAGGCTGAGGACAGAAATTTCCAGAGCCACTTGGTGGACTTCTTCCAAGGCAGCACCTCTTGCTCTGACATAGACTGGGGCCCCCTAAACAAAAATCAGGTTTGCAGCTTTACTTTCTTTCTCTGCATGTCTGTGCTGTATTTCTAAAATGAAATCTTGATCAGAACACTGAGCTTACGAGGAAACTCATTTCTTGTGCCCCACTCACAGTAAGAGCTGCCCCCATGAGTGCAGAGGGTAGCACATTAATGCCCAGGACAACCCAACTCAAGGCAAAACTCTGCAGTTGTTTAGGCTCGACAAGCAAGCATTTGCCAAGCTCTGAGGTCAGAGCCCATAAAGGACATGAATAAGATATAAATCCAGGAGATGAAACTTACTAAATTAATAAAGGTAATACAAGACGATATAATAAGCGATAGTACAAAAACACACGAAAAGAACAGGGAAATTTAACTGGGGAAATGTATGATGGGCACATGAAGAGAGGAAATCAGGATCTGGGAAGTATCATTCACTGATCCTGCTACTTCCATCTCTACCATCAGATAGGGTATGGGGGTCGGAGCTTAGGGAAAGGTTGAAATGTAACCCAAGGAATGTGACGATATACAGCAAAGACTTGTAAACAGTCCTAAAGAGATTACCCAAGGTGAGCACAAATTGGAAAGCAAAAAAGAGGAGGAGGAGGAGAAGAGGAAGAGGAAGAGGAAGAGGAAGAAGAAGAAGAAGAAGAAGAAGAAGAAGAAGAAGAAGAAGAAGAAGAAGAAGAAGAAGAAGAAGAAGAAGA
>NC_022029.1:19393445-19472562 GCF_000317375.1 Microtus ochrogaster
AGAGGAAGAGGAAGAAGAAGAAGAAGAAGAAGAAGAAGAAGAAGAAGAAGAAGAAGAAGAAGAAGAAGAAGAAGAAGAAGAAGAAGTTGTTGTTGTTGTTGTTGTTGTTGTTGCTGTTGGGCATAAATCATTGTTAAGCAGAAGATCTACCAAACTCTATTTCTATTTTAAAAAAAAGTCACTCTTCCAGAGAAGTGCTGGTGAAGGGGCTGTGTGGGAACTGAAGAATTAGAAACAAAGTTGCAAAGCTTCTAGAAAAGCCTGACATTAAGCAACAGCAGGGAAACGGAATTGTTATATTAAGTCTAAAGCTCGTCCTAGAAACTTTCATGAAGGGCTTTGTTTCCCAGAATTTCATTCAATCAGCAAACTGCTAAACTTACATATTATTAGGATATACCTGAGACTTCCTAGACAGAATGCTTGATGTGGAACAAATATATACCATGAAGGAGAGGGTTAAATTCGCAATGCTAGTTCTGCTTTGCACTGAAAAGAGATGTTTGCCTGATGCACACCTACATGTCTGTAACTCAGTGGAAGCCACCTGACTCGTTGTCCTGTGCAATTACTGGGAAGTCGTGGCATCTGGCCTTTGATTTGCCCAGAGCGAGGATGGACAAGACGAAGCACTGAAGAAGATGAAAGTGATGGTATAACAGAAGCCATCTCAGGGAGACAAGTGATGAAGAAGCTATGGGCTGGGGAGGAGTGATCCACAGAACCTTCCAAGGTTGTGGAATCTTCAAGGCTTCTTGCAGCAACCACACCCCCACTTTGCTCTCAGCTTGGCTGAAGAAGAGCTAGATGGTCAGAAGAAATTCTTCCCACTGTTGTTGACCCTACTTGAGAGAATTACAAGTTCAGCAACGTGGGAGTCAATAGCATTGTGAAAAGTAATAAGACAGCTTCAAGTCACCGCATACAACACAATATTCTATTTATCTCACCCTCTCCCTTTCCAGTCACGTCAAAAACATATTAGTGTGATATATGTGTCTTAGATATAGGAGCAGCCTCTGGGCATAAAAATGATTGAACAGATTGATGGATGGACAAACGCGTGGAAGAATTAATTAATGAGTTGGTGTGCTGGATAGTGTTATGTCAACTTAACACAAGCTAAAGTCATCAGAGAAGCAGGAGCCACAACTGAGAAAATGCCTCCTTAACATCACACTACAGGCAAGCCTGTAGGGCATTTTCTTTAGTAGTGATTGATGCGGAAAGCCAGGCTCATTGTGCTTGGTGTCATTCCTGAGCTGGGGGTTCTGGGTTCTATAAAAAAAGCAGACAGAAATCCATGAGGGGCAAGTCAGTAAGCAGCACCCCTCCATGACCTCTGCATCACATCCTGCTTCAAGGTTTCTGCCGTTTGAATTCTTGTCCTGGCGTCCCTGGGTGATGCACTGTGGATGTGGAAGCATAAGCCAAGTAAACCCTTTTCTCCCCAAGTTGCTTTGGTCATGGTGTTTCATCACAGCAACAGTAACCCTGACTAAGACAGCGAGTGAGTGAACAAAATCATTCACCTTGCATGCCCAGTATAGTTTAGCTTTGGTTCCATCATTACATTGTTGACCCAAAGAAACAGCTCTGTTATCAGAGGGAATAGAAGATAGTTTGTTCTGAAACCATATATAAGTGACCATTGCCAAGAAACACAGATTCAGAACACCCACAAATACTATGGTAGCAAGTTCATAATGTTTTTCTAGAAACAGAACAAAAAAAGTTTTAAATTGGGAATTTTTTTCAGATTCACTGGCAGGTGCATCAGGTAGATGAACAACAAAAAAGCAGCTCTGCTACAGGCCACAGATGCTGCCTAGTAACACGGCTAGCCTTTGGGCTGGCTGTGCATTCCAGAAGGATGTCAGCTCAAATGCAGAGGTAGGAGATAATGACCAGCTGGGTGGTCAGTCTAGAGATAGCTGGAGACAATTTGTCTCTAGACTTGCAACATTCCAGCTCTCCACAACCGCAGAAGTTTGAATCAATCTATCATTGTCATAGAACATTTAACATAACTGCAACCATCCCCCACCCCAGACGCTTCAGTTCATAGCATATCATAAAAATGAAATAAATCTCTGACGAGCCATCAAGAGCAGATGGATTGAGTGATCTCCTGCTGTGTGGCCTCAAAGAAGTAATCTCCTCCTTCAGAGTCCCCATTCCCTCCTCCGTGCAACGCAAAAAAAACTTTCCAGTTCACCTCATAAGGTTATTAGGAAGACAAAATGAAATGATTATGCACTTGCTAAACACAGCATATGATATTATAATAAGAGAAACACTTTCAAGTTTAATTTGCTTGTGACCATGAATGTAATTTAAACTGGAGGCTCGATGTTCACCTTGCGTTCTTTGAAGTGTCAGTCAGTTAAATTAATAATATAAACAGGATGAGGGAGGGGGAGCAGGCATTTAAGCCACTTAATTTTTTTCTAACCACAATTGGTGTGCTAATTATGGATCGTAGTTGGCGATACACCAAAGCAAGGTCCTTAAGGACAATGTTACTCATTGTATTCCTGATAGTTTGCATACCTGACGGAAATAAAATGGATTTTCTCTTAAAAAAATAGATTACAATTCCATTTGATTTCATTTTTGGTGGCCGCATTCACCCAAAATGCTGTATCGCCTGTTTCCATGAGGGTGACTATTGAACACTGGCAGAGGGGACTTCAGGAGTGAAGGCAGCCATGTGGTGATTTTTTTACAGAACAAGCTGTTCTGAGCTTGGAGAACCCAAGTGGTGGTTCCAGAGCATGAGCTCTTCGACTGATTAAGATCGCACCTGTCAAGGGATGGGGCTACAGGACAGCTGGTAGAACCCTTGCCTGGGCCTGGGTTCCAGCCCCACCGTGGTGTACGCAGGGCTTTTCGGTACAGAGAAAATTTACCCTGGAGAGCAGATGGTAGAGTCAAAATGGCAAGACGCCCTCCTAAGGAGACACAAGAAAATGCTCATCCTATTGTGTGATGCCCTACCACTAAGGCCATCTTTCAACTCACATCAAGTCCTGGCATCTGACATCCTGACAATCATTGTCACCAGAGTGGAAACAGGGCAAGGCAGGAGGTGCTCATCTCTGTGCCAGGTGGGTCCTTGCTGATACAAGCTAGGAACAGAAAGCAGGCCTGCCTTTCATGCCTGCCCTGACTTCCCTCGAGGATGGACTGGCATGGACATTTAAGGCAAGCAAATCCCTTCTCCTACATGATTTAATCAGCCCAGAAAGAAAACCAACCCTCTCTCTCTTTCTCCCTTCCTCACTCCCTCTTGAGCAAAGTTGGAGCTTATATTATATATAAAAAATTAATAAAATATTAAGACGAGCAGTAAGATAGAAACCTGCTCAGGTAAAGGACACTACACACCCCAAATGTGAGAGACAATCGCCATGAATTTGCTCTGCACCCTTCTTCCCCATTCAGCTCACTATGACAAATGGCTCCAGTTCCCTTTGCAAGATGGAAGGAAGAGTCATAACACAGGCATGCCATATCAGGGGACATTTCTGCCTTTATTTCATTCCTAGATCAATACACAGGTGTAACGTTCAGGTCTAGGAGTTGGGAAGGAGTCTGCAACCCTCGAGGGTGTTAACTCCAAACCACCCAATGGTTTGACCACCAAGACACTTTCCCTTCTACAGACCATGTCACATTTCAGTAAGCCGTTAACCATAGCCAAGGATGCCTAAGCATAGGCTAGACCACAGTGCTTATTTCCAGAACCAAGCCTGCCCCATATGGGGAAGAAAAGCCTTGCCACGTGGCCCTGGTCTCCAGAGGAGCACACCGCGCCTTCTGGGAGGTGATTTGATGCAAGGCTTCACTGAAGTGCTCGCATTGATGCAAGGCTTTGCTGCAGTGCAAAGCATCGCTGCAGTCCTGGCCTTGATGCAAGGCTTCGCTGCAGTGTGGATGCAAGGCTTCACTGCAGTGCTGGCGTTGATGCGAGGCTGCGCTGCAGTGTTGGCCTTGGAACCCAGAGTGTTGCCCATGCTGGGCATGTGCTCTACCACTGAGCAACATCCCAGCCTGTGGCACTGAAACTAGGAAAGTCAGATCTCTCACCACTGTGCCTGGCGAAAGAGCTGCTCCAGATCTCTGCTTCTTTATGTTGCTATCTGCTGGGCCGTGTAGTTGCTCATAATCCACTACTTTTCTAGAGAGATTGAAGCCATCTTGCCACCACCACAGGTCAAAGATGACCAATAATAACAATACCAGACAAAGAAATTAGGGTAACAACAAACACACTAGTCACAATTTAGCTGCAGCTGAATGAAATAAGCTATTCTATGTATGTGTGTCTTCTATGGAGACTTGTCTGTTACCTTGGTTTTTTAGATCCATTTATTTCCTTTGGTTCTGACTTTTTTTTTAAAGCCCTTGTCTACAAATTCAATTATATATGCTATTTCAAGATTTTTTTAAAAATTGATTCTTCTCCACCATTCTGAAATGTAGTTTCTAACCTCTTCATCTGGCAATTTTTAATTGGATATAAAGTATTGAGACATTGACCTTTTTGGATACTAGCTATTCATTAATTTCAAAATTCTTCTTGTGCTTTATTTGAGATGAAATTATTTGGCGACGATTTGATCCTTTGAGAGTTGCTGTTAAGCTTTAATACTCAGGGGCAAAGCAGTCTTCAGTCTAGGACAGTGGTTCTCAACACGCAGGCTGCAACCCCTTTGGGTATCACATATCAGATATTTACATTACAATTCATAACAGTAGCAAAATTACAGATACAAAGTAGCAATGAAATACTCTTATGATTGGGGGCTACCACAACATGAGGAACTGTATAAAAGGGTCACAGCACTAGGAAGGTTGAGGACCACTGGTATAGGACCACACACATCCAGAGCATACAGGCCTGAACATTTACACAGCTATGAAAATTAAGGTTTCCACTGTGGTTGCTGAGGCTGTCACCTCTTCCCAGCTCTGGGTGAACCTTGAGAATCCTTTACCTTTCCTGGACCATCCTACTTCTGCCTCTTATGGTCGCCTCACCAGTACCTGCCAATCATCCTGCACTTCTAACATCCCCAGGGCACTCCTTCGCATAGATGGATGTGTGTGCTTAGTCTGTGTTCTCAGGTGTCTCCAGACTCCCAGCTCTGATCTGGTCCCGAGGAGACATCCTCATGTGTGGCAAGTAGAGCCGCAAGCTGGACGGTCCTCACGAGCCTCACGGCTCTCCTGTACCTCAGCCATGGCTCTCCTGTACTGCCTGATGCCCCGTGTCCGGTCACTGCTCCATGCACGTTCCCAGGTTCTGCTTTGTCTTCTGCTTCAGATGGAAAGGGAGATCCTATCTCATTCCTCCAGCTTGGCCTGAAGCAGGAGTGTGCATCGATTTTCTTAGGTACATGTCTTTTTGATTTATTTTTCTGGTTGTCTTAGATATTACAACATAGATCTTTAAGTTGTTGCTGTTAACAGTCAAGAAAAATTATACTTTGAAATGAATGTTAAGGAGCCTTACATCTATGTATTTTCTTCCATTCCTCTGCTTCTCAGTGTTATTGTATATATCTTCTCTATATGTCGCATGCCACAATATATCACTACCAATACTTTTAACTGCTGATACTTACTAAAGCATTTAAGATAACTTTTTTTAAAGGACTTTTATATTTGTTTAGATTGAAGGGGCTTTTTATTCTATTTTTTATATGCATTGGTGTTTGAGGGAGTTAAGTCCACTGGAACTTGAGTTACAGACAGTTGTGAGCTGCCATGTAGATGCTGGGGAGAGCAGCCAGTGCTCTTAACCACCAAGCTGTCTCTCCAACCCCTCTTTATTCTTTTTTAAAGTTTATTTATTTATGTGTATGTCTGTATGCCTGGATGTATGTGCATCATTTTCATGCAGAAGCCCGGGCTATCAGAGAGGCATACCATCCCTTGAAATGAGGGTTACAGATGTTGTGAGTCAGTTGGATGCTGGAAAACCAACCCCAGCTCTCCACAAGAGCAGTAAGTGCTCTTAACCATTGAGCCATCTCTTCAAATCAAGCTTTTTATTCTTTATGATGATAATTATTTTATTTTTATTTTATTTATTTATTTATTTATTAAAGATTTCTGCCTCCTCCCCACCACCGCCTCCCATTTTCCTCCCCCTCCCCCAACCAAGTCTCCCTCCCTCATCAGCCCGAAGAGCAATCAGGGTTCCCTGCCCTGTGGGAAGTCCAAGGACCATAGCGGACAATGAGGACTACTGAGAAAAAGAACAATGGCAATGGGTTTTTGATCCTACTGCACGTACTGCCTTTGGGGGAGCCTAGGCAGTTTGGATGCTCACCTTACAAGCTTTTTATTCTTAACTTTAGTTCTAGGGTTTTACCTTATCATTTTGAGGCAATTTATCTGGTTTTTTGTCAAGGTTGTTTTGTTTTAAACCTATGAATTTTTGGAAGCCTGTTTGTCTCCGTTTCAGAAGATGCTTTCATGGGGTATAGGCTGAGAGGATTTTTCCTCCTGTTCAGAACTACTGCCTGGCACTTTGAGTGTGAAATCTTCCTGATGAAAAGATGGAGTCACTCCCGTCCATCGTTCTTTGCTGCTTTAATTACATTTGACATTTTTATCTTCCTACAATTTCCCATGTTTTCATCCTGTGTCCAAGTACTGATTTCTTTGTATCTAACTAGCTTAGGGTTGACCTTTTTGATATATTTTTTTATTTCTTTCTTTTTGTTTTCTCTTCATTCCAATCACACTTCTCCTTCCACCACTATTCCCACCCACCTCTACGCCACCACCTCCCCTCTTCCCAAGATACCTGCAGAGCAAACTTCTGAGGGATATAACCTGAACACAGAGTAATAACATACAGTAAGACCAGACACAAACCCTCATATCACAGCTGGGCAAAGAAACCCAGTAGGCGGAAAGGGATCCCAAGAGCAGACAAAAGAGTCAGACACCCCCAACTCCATCTGTTAGGAGTACCACAAAAACACCAAGCTAACAACCATAAAGCATATACAGAGGACCTAGCGCAGACCCAGCAGGCCCTGTGATTGTCACTTCAGTCTCTGTGAACCCCTATGAATCCTGATTCTGTGGGCTGTGTTTTCCTGGTGTCTTCAATCTGTCAGAATGGCTGAGAGTTCTGGGTTGACGTTTTGAAGGACACTGAGCACCAACATCCTTCATAATTTTCTTTTAAGTTCTAGACCATTTGCCTTCACAATATTTTTTTTCTGCATTATTCTTTATCTTCTTCTGGGATTCCAATCCCCATGCAGTAAAACTTTTTCTACTTCCCAACAGATTTCAATCGGTCTAGTCTTTATTTTTAATATTAGATTAATTATTTGAGAATTTCACACATGCAGCATCTGTGTAGATCATATTCATCCTGTTTTTAATTCTGGTCTTTGAGTCTCATTTTGGCAACTTTAAATTCATCTGTCTTCAAGTTCACTGGTCTTTTTCTCTGTTCAGCCTGTTTTGCTCTTAAAAACAGCTATCAGATCCCTTACTGGTTACATTGTTTCTTTTGTTCCTGGCAACCCAACTTGGCTTAAAACTATTCTTTATAATTCTATCTTGTTGCAGTCACATTAGAAGTCTGTGTGCTTTTCTACTGGACCCTTAGTCTTTTTAGCCTCTGATGTGGGATTCCCCTCGACATGCTGTGAATACCATTGGTTAATAAAGAAACTGATTTGGGCCTGTGCAGAGCAGAACAGAGCTATGTGGGGAAACTAAACTTAATGCTGGGAGAAAGAAAAGTGGAGTCAAAGAGATGCCACATAGCCACAGCAGGAACAGACATGCCAGAACCTTGCTGGTAAGCCACAGCCACATGGCGGTACACAAATTAATAGAAATGGGTTTAATTAGGATGTAAGAGTTAGCCAATAAGAAGTTAGTGCTAATGGGCCAAGCCGTGATTTAATAAATACAGTTTCTGTGTGGTTATTTCAAGGCTCAGCAGCCGAGAACAAACAAGCAGCCTTCCTAAAACAATCATGGATATCTTTGAGACTTAGCCCAACATTTAATCATCTGTGCTATTGCCTTTTCTGCCTTTGCTGGCTGTGATATTTTCTTGCTTCTTCATGTATCTTGCAACCTTTGGTCATATGGCAGACATTTTATCTGAAGTCATCAGCTCTTAGCTCCAGTGGAGAACACACCTTTTATTCTGTATGTTTTTACAGTAAAGACCTGAGTCAATGCCATTTGTTTCTTAAATGAACTTTGGCTTTGTTCCAGCCTCAGTATGATCTGGCTCACTCCCTGTGGCATCAGTTATTCTGAGAGTGACTTCAGACTCTGCCTTTTTCTGGACTTGGGTTTTGAAGCTGACACAATTCTGGAGGACTTTTTAAGATTTATAATTGAGTAGACAGATTCCAAACTGTGTGGAAACTCTTTTTGCTGTGTAGTGTGTCCACCAGATTCATGAGTTCTGAGGGGGTTCTCTTTGCTCTTCAGCCCTTGTTTTCTGTGGATAAAGGGTTTGTTTATCCCTGCTGGTCCTGCTCAGGTCTTCAGAAAACAGCTTCACTGTATCTTGTGAAATCCAGTAACGCCTTATGTTTGGTTTACATGTCATCTATTGCTTCGGCCTGTGCTGCCTGAGAACTGGACTGCTTCTCACTCAGCTCTTTTATCATGTTCCTCCCCAATGGTGGGTGCATGCCTCTTTCCACCCCCACAGACGTACTATGTACCTCATGATACTCTCAGGTTCTTGACCTGCCTGGAGCTGTTGGCCCACTCTCTCTACGAATTCAGTAAAGGCCTGTTATTAACATCTGCCACAACTCATGACTAATCTGTATATCTGCCATATATTGAAATTCTGTTCAAATTTCAGCAAGATTGTCTCTATTGTAAACTAGCTAATGTAAAAACATTTTTAGTATTTGAGCATTCTTTGCATTCATATAATAGTTTTGATCAAATCCACATCCTATTCATTCTGCTTTCAATCCCTACTTCACATGCTCATTCTTTAAAAAGGAAAAAAAACTTACTGAGTCTTCCTCATGTCACCTAATGGACATGGCTATAGGACCATCTTCTGAAATGTGGATGGACCATATCCCCCATATCCTTCCTACAGCAGCCACCGCTTGCCAATACCTCCTCAGCTAGGGCTGAAACATTGTAGATTCTTCCCCCATCCACGCTGGGATTAGGGCTGGCTTCATCTTGTGGCAGATTTGTGTGCACACTCTCAGTCACTGGGAGTTCATTTGTGCAAATAATCTGTCATGTCTACAAAGTACTCTTTCTGCAGATGTCCACAAGCTCTGACTTTTATCCTCCCAGACTTCTATAAGGGACACGGTGAGCTAAGGGCCTTTTACCTTTTTTACAGAATCGGTCTTTTCTAGACTTTAATCAATTCAACTGATCTTATGTCACTATACATATATTTTATGTATATGTTACAATTTAGCTGATCATATATCAATGTACATGTATCTGTATATTAAGCAGCTACAGGTCTTTCAGATGCTTGGTTTGTAAGGTGTGGACATTTCTTTGTAGGTTTATACAATGAAGAAGGAATAGGAGTCCATACATGTGCTTTTGCTTTTTCTTTTCTTTCTTTTTTCTTTCTTTTTTTTTTTTTTTTTTTTTTGTAAATTTCCTGACTTACCCACAATGCCTGGCTATTTAGGCAGGTCTACAAAGGGAATATATTCAAAAGGACTATGCTCACAATAACTTTTATGTTGACAGGCAAAAAAATCAATGCTGCCATAAGATCATCCCCAAGGAGCAGGAATGTGCAGTAGAGTGCAGTGCCTAGTAGTGTTGGGTCCTAAGTCTAATCCTTACTGCCAGAAAGAGATAGACGGATGGAAAGAGATGTGCACCCCAGTTTCATTTTAGACTTTTCTCAAAGGCTAACATGAATGAGTTCTTGAACAGGCAGAGTCATCATCTTTGCCTACTTACATAAAAGGAATTCATGTGGTACCTTGAAATTGTATTTACTACTATATCCTCACTTTCTGGGCAGTATATGGCAGAGAACAAGCATTTAAGAATCATCAGTTAAATAACTGCTTGACCATTGAACTCCTGAAGACAGATAGGAAAGGGAAAGGGTATATCAGACATCTACTTTGTCTTCAAAATTGTTTCACACACTTTACATATACATTGTTTTACCTAATCTTTAAAACAGTTCTGCTGGGGTTGGGGGGGGGGGACACTGGAGAGATGGCTCAGTGGTTAAGAGCCCTGACTGTTCTTCCAGAGGTCCTGAGTTCAATTCCCAGCACCTACAAGGCAGCTCAGAACTGTCTCTAACTCCAGTTCCAGGGATGTTACACCCATGGACATTCAAAGAAATTAGTTTTACCAGACATTATTATAATACTTTGATGAACAGGGCGCTAGAGCTTCAAGCCTGTCAGCAAGCACACAGCTCCACAGAAGCCCACCAGCTTCTGGATCCTTTCCCACTCTAACACCCCGCCTTTTATAAGACACAGCCTCGACCGACTGAGAAAAGTAAGGAGCCGCCATTCTGGAACCTTCTCCCTAATATAGCAAGACAACTTTTCTCAACTGTAATCCTAGTCTGCATATGAGAAGAAAAAAGGCAAGCATACACATTTGGATTCTGTTTATGCATTGGCATCCAGAATAATAATAGAATTCAATGTAATGCCAATGCATATGAGTGAATCAAAACACAATTACAATTCTAAATGTCATGCATGTGTCAAAATATACAAATAAAACCTGAGGCTCATGGTCCAGCAGTTAAGAACTCTTGCTGCTCTTGTAGAGGACAGGGTTTTAGTTCGTAGCACTCACATAATGGCTCGTGCCTGTCCACAAGTCCAGTCCAGGAGTTCTGATGATGTCTTCTGGCCTCCTCAAGTTCTGCATAGACGTAGTGAATTATATACAAGCAGACAAAATACTCATATATAAAAAATAAAAATAAATACTTTTTTAAAGGTGAAAATAGAAGAACACACTTTTTAAAAATGGAATGAAATGAAATAAAAACTTTGGAGGCTAGAAAGATGTCTCAACAACTAAAGGGGACTGCCATCAAGTCTAACAGCCCGAATATTCCATCTCCAAGACCAACTCAGTGGAAGGAGAGAACTGAAGACCATGATACATTTGCACATGCATGAGTGTATGCATGCAGACACTAAAAAATTACAATAAAAATATATAAATAAACATAATTTTTAAAAATTGAATTACTTCAATTGTTCTGAAAAGTCTCCATGCCCATTTGTAGTTTGACTATATTTATTTTTTAAGGTTTTGTTCACTTAATAATTTTATGTGTATAGGTGTTTTGTCTGTATATATGTCTGTATATTATGTGTGTGTCTGGTGCCTGTAGATGCCAGAAGATGATCTCAGATCCCCCGAGACAAGAATTAAAGATAGCTCTGTGGGTGCTGGAAATCAAACCTGGTTCCTCTGGAAAAGCAACCAGTTCTCTTAACCACTGAGCCATCTCTTCAGGCCCAGTTTTGTTATACTGATAGAAGTTTCTGGTTTTATGAAGTCAACCAAGCCTGTGCTTCACACAGGAAAGTGAATATAAGCTATCATTTTCAAAATCTGATAACTTTTTATAACTCTTACATAGATGGCTTATGTCATCTTTGCACTAAAGAGATGCTGAGAAGAGATTTAATTTATTGAAATGTGATATTTGTTAGTTTTAAACTTCAAATAATCCTTTGTTTTCTTCAAGTAAATGCATTTCAAAATTTTTCACAATAACATTTTCTTCATTTTTTAAAATATTTATGTACTTTTATTTTATGTACATATGCATCTATTTCTTTGACACACAAGAATGTGGGTACTCTCTGAGTTCAAAAGATGGTATCTGGCCCATTGGAGCTGGATTAATAAGAAGTTGTGATCTGGGCATCGAACTTGGATCCTTTGCAAAAGCACCAAGCACTCTTAACTGCTGAACCACCTCTCTAATTCCCATATCACAATATCTCTTATTTTAAAAATTAAGTTACATGTTGAAAGTCTTAACCTTCCCATAAATAGCCCATTTCTCTATCAAACATTTGAATTTGACTAAATCTATTTCCATCAGAGTGGTACCATTCCAAGCGAATATCCTCCTAATTTTCAGGAGGACCATAAAAATATGGTCAAGAGGTAGTAGTGAAGGAACCTACTTTCTTCAGAGAGGAAAGGGGGCCGACTCTTAAGAGCAGTCACAGGAGACCTAACAATAAAACATCAAAAGGTTCTTGTTGCCTAACCAAGAGTGCCTGGAGTGTGTGTGTGTGTGTGTGTGTGTGTGTGTGTGTGTGTGTGGTGTGTGTGTGTGTGTGTATCACTGTGAGAGATAGCTGGCAGCACTGACCATGTGGAAATATTTTTTTCTACCATTATTAGTCAGTTTGCTCCACTTAGGCAATTCAACCCACTTCATCTTTGCCTTGATTCCCAGGAAACTCAGTATCCGATTCTAGAGAGAGCTCTTGAGCATGCTAAATATTGCCCTGCACACACATATATTCACAGCATGCTGAAAATTATATGGAGAAATACGTATTCATATATGTGTGTGTGTGTGTGTGTGTGTGTGTGTGTGTGTGTGTGTGTGTATGATTATACAAATGGCCAGTACACAAATGAAAACATTTAATATCATTAATCTTTAGGGAAATGCACATAAAACACAATCAGAATAACTTCACACCCACTAAGATCATTATAATTTTGAAAAGTGGAAAAGGAGTAAAAATTTAAGAAATTTGAATTTTCATGAGTCAATGATGGGAATAGAAAATTGTGCAGTCACTTGAGAAAGCAGTTTAGTATTCCACAATAAGTTGTCATGTGACTCAGCAACGGTGTGGTTTCAAGAGATTTAAAAGCATAAAACCACACAAAATGAATATATGAATATTCCCAGCATCATTATCCTTGCAGTCAAAAGGGGGAAAACAACTGATCATCATCATTCGACCGTCCATCTATAAGAAAAAAAAATGGATCTACTCATTCCACAGAGTATCAGCAAATAAAGAAATGAAGTATGATTCAGAGGACACCATGGATAAACCTTAGCACATTATGCTGGATCAAAGTAACAAACCACAAAAGGCCACATATTACCTGATTCCAGCAATCTGAAATGTCCTGGCATTCAGTTGACTTCGTCAGTTATTGGTGCTAAATTATGCTCCACCATACAAATAAACCACATTCACTTTTCTTCCCCAGTCAATATGCCTCAGGGCTGGTTTCCAGCATGGCAGTCCTACAGGTAACGTGGCTCTACATGGTCCTGTATATGTGCTTGACTGAACACATGTCGGCATTCCCACAGTGTTGCACCGAGGAGTGGAACTGGGGAATTTGCTATTCAGATTCTGTTGATTCTTGTAAGCGATAATCAGCAAATGCTCAGAGAACCAAGATGGTGATGGAGGCATCCTGAGGCACCCATGAAGCAATGGGATACGCCTTAGCCATGGAAGCTAAGGAGAAATGGTTGGCTCTGGGGACCAGAGCTAGAAAAAAATTATCTCGGCTGGATGCAAAAGCAACTGAAGAATGCAAGAGCAACAAAGGGTGCAGTGGGATCAAAGGGGTCAAGAAACAGGACCTAGTATTCTAGAGGAGGGCAGGAACAGAGCCCTTAGAGCACCTGTGACTTGCCTTCTTCGCTGGCAGAGAGCAGGGAGGAAACTGAAGGAGTAGTATTTAAAGAGACTGATTCTATTACCGTCCCTGAAATACACTTTAAACAAAACTTTTTTCCAGACTGAGCACTTGCATTGGCGTTGGCTTCATTACAAATTTCCGTGGTCTTCCCCACCTCCACACACCCCCCCCCACACACACACATTTGGTACAAGAAAGGACTATCCATAGAAAGGATATGGCTTCTGGTACTATTCCTTTTAAAAATAACTCAAACACCTCATTATAAGAGTTGACTTTGGCATGGTCCCCACGACAGCTTGACTCGCTGCGATGGGGCGCGGCATCTTTGGAAAACCGGCATCCTTGAAACCTAGCACCCCAGCACTTTTGGCTGGTTCCTATGTAAGCGTGATGAATTCTTCTGGAACTAGCATGCAAAATCCATTAGTTCTGGCACTAAAGAAACAGAAGCGAGGTGGATGATCCCGGGAAGATCAGCATCTCCTCTGGGGAGGAGGTTGGGGGGAATGATAATACAACATGGTTCAAGGGATGTGCGCTCACTGGGGTTTACTCTAGCACACCCCAGGGAAATTCTATCGTTGTCAGGATCCAAAGATTATCGAAATGTGGCTCCTTCTTCTCTCAAAGGCCTGACATTTAAATGAGAGAGGAGGCAAACCCTCAGTGAGCTCCAGAATGATGCAAAATGGCATAAATACGAATGCAAAAGACAAGCAGCAGGCTGTGGCTATAAACATGAGCGAGCTTCCTCCCTCACTCAGAATGACAAATGCGAGCCTCCTAAGAAAGGAAGATTATCTCGAATAATGAATGGAATTCTACAAATAGAAGGAATCTAAATAGCAAGAGAAAATGCCAGGATGTCAAGTCATATACCATACACATCTCCAAAGAGCCCATCCCTGTGCTTATGGGTGGCGCGGGTGTGTGCGCGCACATTTGCAGTCAAGGTCAACACCAGGTGCTGTTTTTTGGAAACCATCTACCTTGTTTTTTGAGATAAGATTATTCCCTTGGACCTGGGGTTCACCAATCCAGCTAGGCTGGCTGACCAGTGAACCCCCAGAACCTCCTGTCTCAACTTCTCTGCACTGGGATTACAGACAAATGTCGCCACACCCAGTTTTCCTGTGGGTGTTGGGGATGGCTTAGACAACAGACACTTTGATGACTGAGCCACCTCCCCAGTCCTAGAGCAGTGATTCTCAAAGTATTGCTTCAGAGCAGCAAGCAGCACGGGTATCACTGAACCCTTGGTTAGAAATGTGAAGTTTCCAGGCCCCATCACGACTCAGAAACACTGGATAAGGTGGGAAGGTAGACCCTCGTAAGCCCTTGGGGTCACTATGATCGCTTTTTGAGATCATATTACATGGAGAGCAACATACATGGCATGATGCGGTATGAGAGGAGACTAGAAAACATGGCGAATCTGAATTGTGGGAAGCAAATATGCAAACTCAGGGATTGGGGTTTTCAGAAGGTATTGGGAGTTTCAGGGATATAGGCATGAGGAAGCCATTGTGTAATTTTGAGCTAAGGAGAAACACGATCAGAATGATACACTTCAAAAGGAAAGTCTGAGAGTCAATAGAAACATCAAGAAAGGGCATAAGGTGCAGAGAAAAAATATCTAGATGCCTATACTGGAAAGTCCCTGAACAAGAACGTATGCTTCAGTTCAGAGATGTGAACATAAAAGTCAACATTATCCTTACGAGAGAATAACTTTAAATGAGCAAGCAGTCAGTTTGTCCCTGCAATAGAAAATCTCAGACTTTGGCGTTGTTGTCTTAGCAGTAAAAGAAGGCAGTCTAGAACCTACCCAGTGCCCTACATTTCCATAAGTGCCTTGCATACATTATCTCATACAATTAACAGTTACATGAAAGGACTAGAAACTTCCCAATGTTGTGCATGGAAGCAACAAAAGTAGAGACCTTAAAAAACTCAATCTGAGGGGGTCAGTAAAATAGCTACCCTGGAACTGTAACAAAACTTGTCTTTTTTCTGGCATACCATGCAGCTGATATTATACCTAACTTCTCTCTTGGAGCTTGCAAACTCACACATCCTCCACCAAATTCATAATGCCTCCTTCAGAAATAATTATGAGTATGCACTAATCATTATGCCAACCATAGAAGCAGCTTTCCCAAACTGTTTCAGTTCTGAACCTTAACTTCTTCCCGTGCTAAAACCAGCTATAGACAACGTTGCATTCTTCAATGACCTGGTGGACCCTGATGATACAGATGTATGGGACTTTGAAGATCATGTGATATAATGCCATCTTCACTTTCTAGACATAGAAGAGAAACCAAAAGGAACAAATTTACACGGAGTATTTATAGAATTTAAATTGGATTTCCTAATCCAGAGATCTTTCCATCTCCCCGTAATCTGCATTGTAACTCATTTTGCATTATTATCCGGCACAATAAACTTCTAAAGCAGCAGCTGAACACAAGAACTACAAAATAAAATATTTCTGACTGGATAAATGAAATTTTCATCAATGAATCTCGTTCAGTTCTTTCTAGCTAAGTCGCTCACCCATCATTTTTCTAATTGTTTTTATTGAGCTATATATTTTTCTCCATTCTTTTCCCTTCCTCTCCCCTCCCCATCTACCCTCTCTCATGGTCCCTATGCTCCCAATTTACTCAGGAGATCTTGTCTTTTCCTACTTCCCATGTAGATTAGAGCTGTGTATGTCTCTCTTAGGGTTTTCTTTGTTGTCTAGGTTCTCTGGGATTGTGATTTGTAGGCTGATTTTTCTTTGCTTTATGTCTAAAAACCACTTATGAGTGAGTATATATGATAATTGTCTTTCTGGGTCTAGGTTACCTCACTCAATATGTTGTTTTCTAGCTCCATCCATTTGCCTGAGAATTTCAAGATGTTTTTATTTTTTTTTCCGCTGTGTAGCACTCTATGGTGTAAATGTACCACATTTTCCTAATCCATTCTTCAGTCAAGGGCATTAGGTTGTTTCCAGGTTTTGGCTATGACAAACAATGCTGCTATGAACATAGTTGAGTAAATGTCCTTTGGATATATACCCAAAAGTGGTATTGCTGTCACACAACATTTCTTTTCTCATACTATACAGCCTGGCTGGTCTGTCTTTCGGTTACAAAGAGTTGTCTCCGTGGTTTTAAAAGCAAATGTTGTTACCAAAGTACCTGGGATGGGTTCCCAGTACCCACCTCGCGGTTCCACCTGCAACTCCAGCTACACAGTAGCAGACATCCTCTTCTGGCCCCTTCGGATGCTGCATGCATATGATGCCCATTTATGCGTGCAAAACACACATACACACAAAATGAAAAATAAATTCCAAGAAGTCTCTCGTTTGAGTAACTTTGGAGACTGCGTAATGATGTATGTGATTCTTTTAAAGAAAAGCGATGCTGTTTACAAGTGCCCACAGCGAAATGAAATGCAACATGATAAACAAGTGCTCAGGGGTCTACATGAGGCAATACTATGTTTATCAACTTGATTACTTGTGAGTAGGTTCTTCCAAAGGACCTAAAACCTAAGCTCCCTCCGGGTGGAGTCAACATCTTTGCTGGCAACAGCTTACACACTTGTTTACACAGCTACACTGTTTGACCTACATTCATTATAGTAACTCATTAACTGCAGTGTTCAGAAAAATAGTCTCACTTATCTGACTTTTCTGAGAAAGCAAAGAAAAAAATCTTCTCAAGTTTT
This sequence comes from Microtus ochrogaster, assembly GCF_000317375.1. Classification (NCBI taxonomy): domain Eukaryota; kingdom Metazoa; phylum Chordata; class Mammalia; order Rodentia; family Cricetidae; genus Microtus; species Microtus ochrogaster. The sequence continues at coordinate 19,410,873 of NC_022029.1, forward strand.
CCTTCTTAAAAGGGCTGGAGGCAGGTTTGGATATTACAGTGTGATTAGAATCTAATAAGCAATACATTAATTCTGCAGAGTTGTGTGGCTGTATGGCATGTGAGAATCCTCATCCTGAATATCTACTGAGGTTTTTTCCTTCTTTTTCTTCTTTGCCTTCCTTCTAGCCATTCACCTGAACAATACTCCTGAGCTGATATTGTCTGGCGGATCCTAGACTGGAGATGTGTCCATCTGTGTCTGCCTTTTGCTTCATTCACTTGCTACTCCAACTTGGTCCAAATCCTTGGAGCCATTCTGGCCATGGCATGACACCGATAAGAAGGTGGAAGAGTAGGGGGCTCCCAGTGAAGACAATTCGGTTTAGACACACTCGGCCTGTGTTCACTGAGAATCTAACTGCCCTGGATTTTTTTCTATTGTTGTGGTTAAGAAAAATGACCGAAAACCTCTTGGGGAAAGGTTTCTTTGACTTAATTATCCAATCACAGCCCATCACTGAGAGAAGCCAAGGCAGGAACTCTACTGGGTCAGGAACCCGAAATCAAGAACTGAAGCAGAGACAGTAGCAGAATGTTCCTTATTGGCTTTTCCCCCATGGCTAGCTCAGCCTGTTTACTATGCAACCTAGGGCCACCCAGGGGTGTCACTGCCCACAGTGATCTCGGCTCTCCCACATCAATCATTAATTAATAATTAATGCCCTACAGACTTGCCTTCATGACAGTCGGATAGAGGCACATTTTCAATTGAAGTCTTTTCTTCTCAGATGACTCTAGCTTGTGTCAAGTTGACAAAACATTAACACACTGCCCATAAGATAAAGTCTAAATATAAAGAAGATTAGACCTGAGCAAACAATTCCTCAGCAATTAAAAAAGAGCATTTGCCGCTCTTATAGAGGACACGGGTTCAGTTTCCAGCACCTCCATGGTAGTTCACAACCATCTAAAGCACCTTTCCTAGGAGATCTGACACCCTCTTCTGACCTCCCCAGGAACCAGGCACACATAAGATGAGCATATACATGCAGGCAGAAAACTCATATATGTTAAGACAATGAAATAAATGGGCATTAAATCTTGTTTTAAAGACGAGACTCATCGTCAGGTGACTCTGCAGGAGACCCTAGGTAAGGAAACAAGGAGCCCTGGGAGTTCTGTGCAAAGAAGCCAAGGAGGTCCTGAGAAGAGATGCCTGAGCTAGACCGAGATTTCTTCTCTGGGAGAAGGGTTGGGAAAGCTTCTCGGATAGGACAGCAATGATGAGGGAGTTATCTGAGTGCAAAGACAAGGTGGGGACAGTGTTCCGGCAAAGGAAAGAGCTGGGGAAAGCTTGAAGTCTGCTAAAGCAATTCTTGGCCTGGAAAGGTGATAGGACCTCAGGAGTTCCTGGTCATAGACCCACCACCCTGTGCCATAGCCCAAGGGATGTACAGTGCTTAGGCTATTTTTGCTCCTTGGAAAACGCAGATCTTGGACCAGAGAAGAGGCTAGCTGATTCTTTTGTGGATGTCCGAGCAGAATTCTCAAATGAAGCACAAGGACTACTTGCCTCAAAACTGTATTAGTTTGTTGTTTTGTTTAAAGTTGTCCCCACAAAGCACTATATACCTAATGTCATGTTCTTTACTTTGTTGTTCAAATTGTGCCAGCTTGGGCTATCGAGAGGTTTTTCCATTCATACCCAACACCGTTGTGTGCATGTATGTACAGGTATGTAAATGTTCCCGTGGGATGTATTCACATGTATGTTTGAGCATGGGAAAGATCAGAGGTCAATGTCGGATGTCATTATCATTTACTCTTCCACTTGTATTTTGGTACAAGATTCTTCACTGAATGTGGAGTTTGCTTCAGTTGAATCCACAGGCCAGCAAGCCCCAGAGATTGCTCTGTGTATGCCACTCTCGTGATAGAATTACAGGGCTGAACCATTCAAACTAGATTTTATACGGATGCCAGAGAGTTCACTTTGGTTCTCAAGTTTGCGCAGCAAGCGAATTACCCATGGAGCCATCTCCTTAGCCCTATCCTGTCCTTTTAACACCTGATGAATGGGATTGTTTATATCTGTTTCGCTCTGTGTTTTGATTGTAATGGTGGTAACAAGGGCACACACATTTGTCAGGTTTAAAGACCGTACATTACTAAAGAATAGGCTTTAATGGATTAAATTATATCTTAATTTTAAATAAAACCAGAACTATGAAATGCCAGTAAGTTAACACAGACTAATGCCTTGATGTACAGACAAACAGAAGAGAACATATGGTATGTTCTAACTGCTGGAAATGATGCAGGCACAGACAAGGGGATGAAATAAAAACAATTTTGACAATCACTTCAAGACTGGAAAACTGATCTGCCTCTTCTTATTTCTTTTTAATAGCATTTCATATGACTTCGTAAAAGTAAAAGCAATTTATTTATAAAAACTATAATGTTGTATATTCATATTATAGACTTTGTAAATAGCTATTTATCTAGTATCTTTGCATAGCTAATGCATCTAGCAAATGTGCAGAAAACAGTACAGATTCTACACATAAACAGAATCAAGTCTTCATTTTAAACACTAGCAAAGTCTTCCAGTTTGCGGTGGTGACTTCAGACCCATAGAAGACTATGATATCCTGTTAGACAGATTATTAAAACTAACTCAACTAGCTCATTATCTCACCAGAATCTGAATTTACATTTCTTCCTCTGAGTTTGGTATTTAATAATGTATTTTTATATCTAACCTTGAGGTGATATATATGTGTGTGTGATATATATATATATATATATATATATATATATATATATATATATGTTAAATGAGAGTTAAAGAGTATCATTTATTTTTATCATGTTTAGACACATTGTAAGAATGGGAACCTATTTCCAGAAACAGGTCTGTATCTACCAAGGACACTCTCTGCTTTACTCCTCTTCTCCTTGACACAGCGAGCAAATATTTACTGGGTAGCTATGGTCTAAGAAAAGATGCTCAGTCCTAAAGAACCTACATGAACAAAAAGGTGCTAGCCAGGGGACTCGGTCTCATACATATACGGACAGAGAGCAAGATAGGCATAGCCTCTCTGCCCCTCCTCACTCACACTCACACTCACACACACACACACACACACACACACACACAGATAGGGGGAAGCAACAGAGCAGGATGTACAAATGAGAATAACAGATAAGGACTAAAGAAAGCAAATGAATAGCAACCCCATGGTGAGACTCTGTTATTTGGGGGAGGGGGGTGTCAACAGGGCTCAGTGGAAAAGAATCGTTCTTCCAGAGGACCTGAGTTGGGTTTCCAGCACCCATCTGATGTTTGCAATCATTTGTAACTGCGGATCCAAGGGAACCAATGTTCTCTTCTGGTCTGTTTGAGGCACCTGTACTCATGTGTACAAACCCACACATAGACAGAGACAGATGCACACAATTAGAAATTCAACTCTTAAAAGAAATTCTATTCCAGCAGTCAGAGCCTTTGGATAAATAATAAAGATTAAAATATCGAAGAAATACTTGGTAAATAAAATTACTAGAGATTTTTCTGAAAATATTTTAGTTTGGTTTTGGTTGCTGTTTAATTTAACTTGCGTAGGAGAATGAGCTAAAACCACGCAGGGAGAACTGCAGCAACAAAGGTGAGAAAAAATTCTGTCATTTTGATGAGAGCCACATGCATTTAAGGTGTTACACAGCTGGATGAGCACATCAGACATAAGGTACAAAGGAATATAAGGGATGTAGGACATAAGGTCTGCTAGCATTTGGAAGCTAACTACAGAGGAATTCCCATGCCATAATAAGACCCTTGGACAACTCAGCATGTAATCCAGAGGTAATAGAGATCCTTCGCCAACTGACTTTAGGAAACTTCGATTTGAAGCCGACTCTGAACGTCTCACAGGCTCGTGGGTATTGGCAGAGCCCTGAAAAGGATGCTTGGCCCTCTCTGCACTTGCAGGATGATCTGGAGATTTGCTACAGCTACTCATGAGTCACATTCAGTAGAGCCAGCCTCTTCCCACACATGAAGTCTGGCTCTGTCCCAGAGGAGAGTCACTTCTACAAGTCACCCCTCGGCTGATGGTTCACAGGCCCGGCAAAGCCCAGCCCTTAGTCAGGATGATAGGCTCTAGCCGTGTTCCTCCCAGGGGCTGACTGTTTGAAACGCCAACTACTGTGTTTGAAGAATGAACTCAAGCAACTCTCGTAAACAAACAATTCCCTAAGAAGTGAGGTAAGAGGAATGCAAGCATCCTTACCTTCCATAGTCCTTGGGCTTGGGGAAAGTTGCTTATAGATTCAAGTTCTCTGCATCCATCAGGATTTGTTTGTTACAAGTGTGGGACCCACTCTCTGGGTAGCAACCAATCCTCTCACATGAGGGAGGTGGGAGTATTTAAGCAGCTTTTTGTGAATCCATCTGGAAGCAAACAATTCTCTCACGACTTATTTCAAAAGTTTGACTTCTTCTGTGCCAGGATTTTCCTTTTAAGTGGCAGAAGATGGACAAGGACTATATACTGTCAACTACGAAGCACTCTTAAGACCAAAAGGTGACCCAAATGAATGAACATAGCTCCCATATTCTTGAATCAGAAGCATCGATACTTTTAAGATTATGCAGTTTCCTGTATTCATCTATATGCTAAATATAATTCCAATTCAGAAGCCCAAGGAGAAGCCAGATACGGCAGCATATATCAGTAACCTTAGCACTTGGGAAGTAAAAGTTAAAAAAAAAAAAAAAAAAATCAGAAGGTTGTTGTCTTCCTAGGCTACACAGCAACATCAAGGCCAGTCTGGGCTACATGACACCCAGAGGTTTTATTTGTCTATACTGCAAAGCTAGCTCTAATAAATAGAGTAACATAAAGGTTATATGCACCACCGTAAGAGTTTTGGAGAAAATAAGCCTCTGACGTGCTCGTGTTTGTGTTTAGAAATATTACTCCATTAGAAGGATTAAAACGTGAATTTGGTAAATTAAAACTGGAGGTAGCAAGACCAAACAGGATGTTACCCTAACTGTTTTAGGAGGTGAGGAAGCACTGGAAGCTTCTCCCAAGGCAAAGGCAATCAGGGAGAGGGAGATGCTCTACCTAAACTGATCTTAAGACTTATTAGAGCCGGGTGATGGTGGCACACACTTTTAATCCCAGCACTTGGGAGGCAGAGAAAGACAGATTTCTTTGAATTCGAGACCAGCCTGGCCTACAAGAGCTAGTTCCAGGACAAGCTCCAAAGCTACAGAGAAACCCAGTCTCAAAAAACAAAAACACAAAAACAAAAGACTTACTCTAATGCCACAATTGTTAGGGATTGGAATATTGGCACAAGCATAGCAACAGAACATAACAGAAGGTCCATAAAAAGCCACACATGACAAAGACAAAGTTACATAAGACACAGTGTCTGCTTTCAAAAGGTTTTAAGTCTACTAGAGATTATGAATGACCTAAAAACGATAATGTAGTGTAATAAATGCTACCAGAAGCCGGATAGGGAGCCTCTTACACACCACAAAGAACCTGGGAAGTTTTACTAGAATAGCTGAATGAAAGAGCGATTGAATTTGCCAGAAGACAGGGTGAGACAGCCGCATTCTGGGGAGCAACATATGGGCAAGAGAAGAGGCGCAAACGGGCACAAGACGGTTGGGTAAATTGCATGTTGCTATACAAAGCGCTGCAAGGAGTGGAAAGAGATTGCATGGGAACGTGAGAGCTACCACACAAGCATTGCTGAGCTAAAGGGAGATTGGGATTTGTTCCACAGATTATCAAGGCCGTTAGGGAAATCTGGCACGGGCCTTTGATGTGCTCGTGTTTGTGTTTAGAAATATTACTCCATTAGAAGGATTAAAACGTGAATTTGGTAAATTAAAACTGGAGGTAGCAAGACCAAACAGGATGTTACCCTAACTGTTTTAGGAGGTGAGGAAGCACTGGAGGCTTCTCCCAAGGCAAAGGCAATCAGGGAGAGAGGGATGCTCAAAAGCTATATTGGGGGAGGGGGGTTGTAAGGGGTGACTGGATGTGGGGTGGCGAAGGAAAAAAAGGAACCAGTGACAAATGTTTCTCTCACCTTGTTGGGTTTAGCCTAAATAAGGTCTCTTTCAATAAACAACCTACCCGAGAGCAGAAGCTGGGGGCTAACGCTGAGTAGGGTGTTATAGAACCACCTGTGCCATCGTCATGCCACATATTGAGTCCAGTGCATGTTCTCTTTCCTCCTGGCATCCTTATGCCATAGCCACCAAGTACTTGAGAGAATAGATGCAAACAGAGGTACAGGATGCGATTCTGGTATTGAGTCCCAGCTGGGGTTAAAATAAAAGTCCTCTCAACCAATAAATGAGGCATGAGTCCACCCAGTCCATGCTTCCTTTCCCAGTCATTTTTCTGAGGCCTTCGCTGGTCTACAGATGATTTATCAGCTTCAAGTCCTGCCAAGCTTGAGCCTAGTACTTTCCAGACACTAGACCATAAATGGCTGGAGAAATAATGGGAAAGGAGCAGAGTTGAGAGGCCAGTGGGCAACTGTTTTTCTTTAGCTTTGTCTGGACTGAGTAACAGCCAGCTGGGGTCAGGCCACCCCACCCTTCATTACTCAGTGAGACAACTCATGTGACCTTATCTCTGAGCTGTCCCTGGAACCAGAAAAGTCCTCGAGAGCCCACAGCCCCGTTGTAGATAGTCTCGAGGCCCTATACCACTTATGTCTTGCTAACCCACCAAAAGAATTCTACTCTATAAAGTTAGCTTGTTTAAAAGGCTGGCTTTGGTTTTTAAAGGAAGGAAAACAAAAAGATACCAACTCTATTGTGATACAGATAGAGGAGGCAATGTCCTATGTGCTGGCCTAGGTGGTCCCTGAAAACATGGGTTCTGAGTATGTGTTGCTAAATCCCTTCCCTGGGGGAAGACATAAACAACATCTACCCCTCTTCCAAGACTCCCAACTTCATGATGAGATAAGATCACAGCAGAGTTCACTCTGAGGATCCAGTAAGTTTACTAGACTGACTTACAGAACAATGGAGGTAACCTTAAATCAGTCACTCTGAAAGTCACCCAGCATGAATGATGACGCCCCCATGACCGCATGGATGGAGCCCTCCTGCAACCCTTCCCAGCTTATATACTTCAAGCCCCTTCCTGAGGCCACATGTCATTACAGCAGAATTGAATACACCCAGTTGAGATACCTTAGTGATGGCACCATGACTGTCCCCACCCCCTCCTTTCTATGAGAGAAGGTCAAGTGTCAGTAAGCCATGATCTGGTAATCTTTTACAAGTCGGTATTGCTGAACTCATGAAGGTGGCTTCGAGTACAGTATGGCACAATGCTGTGACAGTGAGGGAACACTGTGACAGCTACCACACCATCTCTAAGTAACAGTGACACCATGAGGGTTTACAAATAAAACAATCAGCTATGCTAGTTTCTCCCCCAAATCTCACTCACTTGTTGCTCCCTGAGATAACACTGAGGTACATATTTTCATGATTCAACAAAGGCAAGATTTTTAGAAACACTTAATTCTTTCATATAATCTCACTTTTCATAGAATTTCACAAAGTTTTCACTATGTAGACCAGGCTGGCCTCAGACTCACAAGGATCCACCTCCCAAGTGCTGGGATTAAAGAGTTGCATCACCATACAAACTTGGAAGTCATTATTAACTTCCACACTTGGGACCTGTTCCCAGTGGGGAATCAACACACTCATCTTGAAAGCTCGTTCCAGCTTCTTTCTCCAATCCCCATAAAAAAAAGGCTGTGGTCACAGCCCTTACCCATTTTGGGGAATCCCTGATGTCTAAGTCAGTGATAAATGTTGATTTAATGTCTATTTTCATGTACGGTGGGAAGGGCAAAGGGACGGATCTAAACATGTGCATCGGCAAGAGATATGATTAGATGAGGCTGGGTCCTAAAAGGGGCGAGATCTGTTTGCAACTTTGGGTGTTGTTCACGAGGCAAAAAAGTCAAGACAGAGTCCAGTGGAGGCCTTGCAAATGAGAAGCTGAACCAATCAAAACTAAGTGCAAACCAGTCTCAAAGCCCTGTAGTGCTTCACTTCAGGTTGCTATGGGAAAACTACTGCATAGTAAGTAGTCTAAACAGTAGCAAGTTATGTTTCTATAGTTCTGGGGACCTAAAAGACCTAGACCAGGGAGGAAGCTTGGTGGATCCTGATGAAAGAGCTCTCGTAAGTGTGAGGATGTCAATGCCCTTGCTGTGTTCTCCTGGTATGGAGCAGGGAATGAGAAAGAAGTAGGTGCTCTCCTGTCCCATCTCAAAAGGACACCTTCTCCCGAGAAGGCTCTCCCTCTGCAAACGCCTCAGGTCTTGTCGGCCTAACCTTGCCTTTGTTGCTGGTTGAGTTTTCATTCCGTTTTCTATTTTGTTGTTGTTATTTTGTTAATTGTTGTTGGTGGAGTAAGATTTAGGAGTTTGTTTTGCATTTTTGGGTTTTTTGGAGAAAGGATCTCTGATCACCAGACTGACCTCAAACTCCTGGCAATTCTCTTACCTCCACCTCCCTAGTGCTAGAATAGCAGGTGTGACTCACCAGGCCTGGCCACCATCAGGTCTTAAATTAATGGATGAGTCTGCTAATTCACTGACTTACTCTAATCTCTGGGTTTTTTTTTTAATATTAAAAGGGAATCCTGCAGGTCAGCTTTCACTATTTGGTCTGGGTAGTGCAGCAGTGGCTGTTTTCACAGTGGAAAAGCTAAGGAGCCAGTAGCTGCTCACACCAAGAGGTTGCCTGTCTCAGCAGTCACAGTCTGGTACTGAAGGACTCGGAGATTCTAGAGAGCCACTGGCCTTCAGTTTACATTGGAAACCTCAAGAAGCTGGATTCTGGAATCAAGGAGGGATGTTCATGAGCAGGAACAATGGGACAGATGAACACACCAGAGAGACATGAAAGTCTCAATGAGGCAAAAAGTCAAAACCCTCATTCTCAAAGGCCATACTTGGGTTTCCTTGAGTGCTTGAGTTGGTTTCATTTTGTTTGGGTTAGGTTGGGTTTGTTTGTTTGTTTGTTTGGTTGGTTGGTTGGTTGGTTGGTTGGATGGTTGACTCATTGGTTGATTTTTTTTGGTCTTTTTTGAGACTGAGTTTTTACTCTACACATCATTTACCTAGGCTAATAACAAAATCATCAGAAGCTTTCCCCAGGGCTGAGTTTACAGTTTCTAAACCATCACACCTTACTTTGGATTTCAACATGTGGATTTAGGGGATACAAGTGTGCAGTCTATATTAGTTACATACTATACCAGCAAAGTTTGCTGCCAGCTGAATCTATCCATGTACCTAAATTCTCTAATACTCTTACAGTTAATAGACAAAATATATATTAGTCCAGGCCAATGGATCTTAAGAAGATGTGGCATGCATTATCTCCAAAGCATTCAAGAGATGGTGCTCGACCCTGCAGCTCACTTGTTTTCTTTGTGGGGATTGGCACTTCATATTTTTCAAATGGCAAAGATGCATGAGTCAAGAGACTGAGATCTTTAAATGATGGCTTGACAGGGAACTGCCCTCGGTGACTGCCCAAATCATGAGTGAGAAATGGATGTTTATGCATTAAGCTACTGAGGCTTAGGGATTTGCTTGTTACCACGCTAAAGCCTAGATTAGCCTGACTAACAGAGATAACAAGCAAGAAATCAAATCAGAGACTTGGGCCTGTGTGCTTACAAAATAGATTTCTTCACTGAGTCAGTGGTTGAACAAGAACTGAGGAAGAATTAAAGCCAGAGCAGGCCCGAAGCCAGCTTCCTGTGTGCGGAGTTTCACTTCACTACAGGCTTTCTACCATGGTTCAGGATAGGGGCGAGCTAGCTTGGAGGGTGCTAAAGCAGCCCATAGACTTGAGACTGCGGTGAAAGTGGAGCAGGAAAAATCAGAACTGCACCAAGTTTCAGAGTAGGCTTTTCTGTGTACCACTTGCTACCCTGAGTGCTCAAACACTGTCCCTTTGTCCACTACCAAGAACTCTGAGAGCCACACACTTCTGGTAGATGCAAGAGTACCTATGCTATGGGTGTCATGGGAGAGGGGAGAGGGGAAGAGGGGAGGAGATTAGAGAAAAATATATAGTTCAATTAAAACAATAGGAAAAAAAAGCATTCCTAAGGTAAATCCACCTTACTTTTGTAGGGCTGTAACCAAATATGCCACAAGAAGCAATATACAACAGGAATGAAGAAAATAAATAAATAAATAAACAAAAAACAGGAATGGTCTATTTTGGCTTATGGTCTGAACTATGATACATATAAAGCAGGGATATCATGCATGCATGCATACATACATACACACATACATACATAGCAGGGAAGGCAGAACAGCGGGTGTGATTAAAAGTTCTGCAGGCAGGGGTGTATGGGTGCCTGCTGACATCCCATCAAATCAGGAAACAGAGGCTAGGAAGTTGTATAAGACTATAAGGCTCAAAGGCCTGCCCTCTAGAGACCCACTTCCTCTAGTTAGGCCCTTCCTTCCCTTCCAAAATAGAGCCACCATCTGGGGACTAAGTGTTCAGAGAAATGATCCTGCAGAGAATATTTTCTATACAAACCGTAAGTATTCCACTCTGCCTTGAACTGGCATCCCAGACACGCTGTGCACTAGCAAGTTGTCCATGTGGTCCATGGCTTCAAATCCAATGTCTGAGTTTGAAGACTCCAAAACACTTTGCAAACTAGGTTTCCTTTGAAAAGACTGTTTGCTAACATTAAAAGAAATTAATTAAAGGGTTGGGGTTGGGGAGATTACTTGATGTAGACCGGCATTTGCTCTGGAAACATGAGGATCTACATGGGATAGCCAGGTCACACGGAAAAAGCTGGGCATAGGCAGCCATGTTGGTGAGACTATGGGTTTGGAGGGAGGAAAAGTGTGAACTGCTGTGATTATATTATAATCTCAAAATTGGCATTCTTTTTAAAAGCTGGGCATAGTTATGCATACCTGTGTCCCAACCTGGAGACAGGGGGATCTGGAGAGTTCACTAGCTAGGTAGCCTAGCTGAAGCAGCAAGCAGTGGTTCCATGAAGGCCTGTCTCAAGTCAATAGGTGAAGAATGACGGAGAAAACACCCGGAATCATGATCTGGCCTTCATATGTGTATACAGGGGCACATACATAGTCACATGCATGTGCCACACCACATAACACACACATATGCATATGCACACATGTAAAGAAATTATAGGACTGTTGAACAAAGCGGGCACATGCTAACATTATGCGAAAATCTGAAATATCTCCGAAGCCAAATAACACCACTGGTTCTTTTTAAAATGTTAGCTATAGGAAATACCCCCAAAATGAAAAATATTCTCTCCCGCGCACACACATCATAAGCTGACTGACTTTGAAAACATCTATTCCTGCCACACACCCAAAGGAGGACACCTTGAGGAAACACATGCTCCCGCTGGTTATATCAGATAAGTGGCTGCAGAGATGAGCTTATCTGTGCTAAACGAGAATTACATGCCCCGGAGTTCCTTTGTCTATTGACTGCTGCGCTCATCTTCAGAGACGCTTAACAGAAAAATACACGGCCTCCATAAAATGTTATGCTATTATTGATCTTTTTTTTTTCTGTTTGTATAGAAGTTCCATATTTCTCTATCACTCGCAGATCAACCTGGCCCTTTTTTTCTGTATGAGAGCAGTTCGAGGGCTTCACATCGAATTTTGTTTATGTTCCTCTAAAGGGACATTCTGCTTTTTATTAAGGGAGATTGCCTATGAAAATACAACAAGGGTGGCTCTTATAAGTGATCTACTACTGGAATTCAATTCGCATGCAGCCCTGTACCTATCCTTCTTAAAAGCACCGCATGGCACAGAATAAGATAAAGGATATGAGCTCTGTCACAAGGCAAGCCCAGTTTTTAATTTCCAGTTCAGAAACCCATCGGCTCTATGAATCCTAACTTAGCACGACACTTCAGCATTCTCGGTCTTGGGAAAAGCAGGGTATGGGTACCCTATGGGATTTTTATGAGACTGGTATACCCACCACATATTCAGTGACAGCTTATCAGATGGTTAGGAATGAAAGCATCGTAGTGACCTCGGGCTAATGTCTTACAGGGAAGGAACTACTAAGAGAAGAAAGGGACTCGCTCAGCTCAGTGGTTGGCCATCGAAGCTTTTGAATTCTGCTTTTGTGGTGCTCTGGCCCCCACCACTTACTCCTCTGTCCCAGATTTTATCAAAGACATCCTAATTAATAACTCCAGGGGAGGCGTTTTGATGGCTAGCTTCCTGGGCCTCCTACAGACTTCGGTAGGCTCAGTATTTCTAAGACTTCCCACCCTCTATACTCCCAGGATCCCCTACTCTCTCACAGCACCAGGTCCAGCTGATAAGATCTTGTTTGCCTCCTTAATGTTACTGTACCCAGAATATTTCCCCGGGCCATTTTCCCTTCCATTGTATAGTTACAACCATTCCCAGATTTGAACCTCTCAAACTAGACAGACAGCTCCAGTCTTTCCTGCCTGGATGCCCCTCGGCTGTCTCATCTTCCATCCCCAGCCCAAACCTTGATTCTGTGAACTCTATGCTAAGTTTGCCCATTACCCTTCCTGTGGGTAGAATTACCATCTACCCAGACACACAACAAATAAGCAGGATTTGCGTGCTAAGCCTGGTTTCCCCAAGACTCCACCCCTGCGCTTCGTACATCTAGAGTCAGTCTGCGTTGTGCATCAATATAATACCATCACGTCCCAGCTTAGATCTTCATCGCAAGCCCCGAGAATCACTTCCCCACTCACCTGTGAAGTCTCCCAGTCTCTGAAGACGCAGCCTTCACACAAGCAGAATAAACGGTCAGCGAGAAGGCTACTCCAAGAGTGACCCTCAGACCAACGGCCTGTTTTCTAAACATGACAAAACAAGGAGACTGGGCCATCGCTAAGCTTGCTTCTCGCTCAGCTGACCTTTGAAAATAGCAACATTTACTTGACGAGACAGGCAGAGCACTGACAACCAGCATTCGTTTCTTGCAGCGCTGCGATTCACCTTTGGAGCGGGTCTCCATTTCTAAAAGTCTCGAGCCCCAGGAGGTGCCGTAAAACACCTTCTGTAGGGCCTCCTTTTCTCGCCAGTCCCACCGGTCACTATGATCGGCGCCATCTTTTCTGTCTCATCAGTCCAGATCTGTGACTGGTCCTCTCTGTCTGTACAAACCACATGACGGGAAGTACACAGTGATGCGTTTTCATCCTTCCTGTGGTCACACCACTGTTACGTCCGTGTGCCCTGCCCATCATCACATCTCAGCACACGTACATTACAAAGGAGCCTGACATTCTTCTGCTCATGTTTCAGATTCATGCGATCACAGGTCTCTAAGGAAAAATGCTGACTCCTGGAAGACAGGGGATCTGCGCTGTCCTAGTCTTACTTCTGCTACTATTTCTTGGAGACTACTTCAAGAGAAGCAAATGATAGAAGAAAGTATATTTTTCTTTCTTTTTTTTTTTTCCTTTTGGTTTGGTTGGGTTTGTTGTTTGTTTGGGGGTTTGTTTTTTGTTTGTTTGTTTTTTGGGGGGGTTGTTTTGTTTGTTTTTTTTTTCGTTTGCTGTTTTTAGCTTACAGTTCCAGGTCATGGTCCATCATGGTGTAGAAGTGGAGGCTGGAACTTCCAACCGCTATTCTCAGTGCATCCACCGTACTGACTGCATCCATGCTCATTTCCTTGTGTTCAGCGTGGTCTCTCCACTCTGACACAGGCCGGAACTGGAACTTACGATGTCAATTAGTTTAATTAAGAGAGTTCTCCACAGTTACAACCAATAGGCCAACCCAATAAAAACAACCCCTCACTGAGACTCCTGCCAGGTGACCCTCGTTTGTGTCCTGTTGACAAAGTCACCATGCCATGCACAAAACGGCTGCTCCAGGGGTAAATAAACTCTCAAATCTCAGTCACTTGACAACACTGAAGTTCATTTCCTGCTCACGGGAGGCCCCGAGCATAAGGAACAGGTGACTGTCTCCAGCGGCTCTAAGGCATGGACCAGATTCTGCCATTTTGAGATGGCCCTGGCACCTAGCGCCCGGAATTCCTCATTTGGAGGTTTGGTTTTCCCCTGATGATGACAGAGGGAGAAAATGCATGCTCATTTCAGGAGGCGGGAACGAAGTGGGCTACAGCCCTTAACAGGAAGTCAGCCACACAGTCTCACCTGAACTCAAAAAGAAGACCAGCTACTCGCCTGGGGTTGGAGGTGGGGAAGAAATCACTTCCTAAGCACCAAGAAGAACCCTCCCCACACCATCCCTGGACCTGATGCAATTACCAGTGGTTCTAGGGACCGACTTCCTTAGTGAGTAAACAGCTGGCCTCTTGGGTTTAAGCAGTTGTTACTTTATTGTACACCAGGTCTGCGAGAGAGCAAGGAGAGTGACTGGTAGCATGAACACATGGAGGAGAGAGGCCTTCAGCGAGTGCTATCAAAGGCCAAGACGGACACAGGAAGACAGATAGGTAAACACAGAGCGGGTGGGGCCAGAAGCGAGGCTCATTTTCTTTGTAAGGTGAGCCCACCTCTGTTCTTCATGAGGCCTCCATCTAACCTCCCTGGGATCTGAGACAAGTTGACTACTTTATATATGAAAAAAAAAATTCTAAGGCCCCTCCCTCATTCATCCTTTAATTTATAGGTTTCATTTCCACAAGCTTAAAGATGAGCAATAAAAAGTCTTACATTCCATTTCTAATGACGTCACGTTTTCCCATATATTTCAGATCCCTAGAAAAATCTTTAAATGTTCTCATTAAACCCAAATAACTTTCTCATTTTTTAACTGAAATCATTCCCCCGTAATCCCTTGATTTCAACTTTGATGGCACCCTCTAAACAAAATGTAAATTCAGAGCTCACATGGGTTAACAAACATCCCTTTAAAGGAAGAGTATTTAATAATACGACCAATTGCATAATCCAAGTTCAGATGGTATTAATGGAAGATGGTATGAGATTCACCAAAAACATATCACACCGCTAGGATGTGAAACGGTCCATTTTAAATGTTAGGAATACCCACGGCCCACTTTTAGGAATGGGATTGAATCACTCCTTTGTTTATTTCCTGGTTGAAGATAACTATTAGATCTTTGTTACCTAGTAAGTGTAACATGATAAAACAGATAATCAAATGACCTACAACAGATGAGTTGCGGGAGCTTGCAATCAGCAATGGTGAGCTCTCAACTTCATGGGATACAGACTCCAGCTGAGAGGACTCAGCATCCTCGTCTTCAGAATCACAGGGAAACAGGAGCTGAGCAGACTGCTGTAACCTTTCCCAAGAAGGCACCAATCTTCCCTTCACCAGGTCCTCAGTCCACATACCAGCAGCAGGCTCAGAAGACAGGCTTACCATGCTTCGTCTGCTTTTTAATGACAACACAGTGGGATTTATGAAGCCAAGGATCATACCCGGGTTTGCCCTTACCCTCCAGCCTATCACTGATGACGTGTAGGTAATGGATTTTTCCTCACACCTGTGGTCTGACCTGCCTTCTTTTAACCAGAATTCAAGTAGTGCTTGCTTGCTTGCCTGCTTTCTTTCTTTCTTTTTATTTAATTTTTTTTTTTGAGACAGGGTTTCTCTGTAGCATTGGAACCTGTCCTGGAACTAGTTCCTGTAGACCAGGCTGGCCTCAAACTCACAGAGATCCTCCTGCCTCTGCCTCTCATGTGCTGGGATTAAAAGCGTGTGCCACCACCGCCCGGCCCTGTGCACTTGTCATTGATGCACTGTAATACTCAGGGCACTGGCCTGCATTCTTGTTGGCTGCTATAAAGTAAAAAATATACTCAAGACACTGATAAGTTGAATAAAAGATATACCTCAAAAATATTTATTGTACTTAACCTGAGGATTAAGATATATGAAATAAGGTGTCTTAGTTAGACTTACTATCACTGTGATGAAATGCCATGACCAAAGCAAATTTAGTGAATGGCCACCATGTTATCCTATGGTGGACCAGAGAGGAGAGAAGGAGCCAGTTTGCCACACAGGAAGAGTCTGGACATGATCCAAGCAGGAAAAAAAATAGAACATTAAAAACAACAATTAAAAAAATCATCCGTTATGCTGATTTTTTTGAATAATTACAGACAAAATCTAGCTCTAGCTCTCTAGTCTGGCAGAACACTTCTACTGTAGCCCTGTCCCTTGAGTGTCACTGGGGTGTCCAGCTGATGGCTAGGTTTCAGTGGGATTTAACTCCTCTGCCTTTGTCACTTTGGTTAGTGTTACCAATCAGACAATTATCAGAAAACAGTCCTGGCCACTGTCTTCTGAGCAGTGTCCTTCTGAACTCGAGAAAGACTCCACACCAATCTCTGGTTTCAGAAGATGTGTTCAAAAACATCAAGGGGCACTCCAAGCATTCCGGAGGGCAAGCTGCTTTTGCATGTTTCCTTTTTGTGTATACCAAAGTGAAATGCTAGAAGCTAAGGGCCTTGAATCACTGGGGGAAGGAGAGATTAAACATGGATCAGTCTGACCACAGTGTGAGCCACAGCACTCATCCTGTTGGTTGGAAAGGGACCCTCCACTGCACAGGAATGGGTAGGTAGGAGACGAAGTGAAGGAAGAGGAAAATAACTGTTGTATGGATTAAATATTAAATGAATTAAATAAGCCAGTATCCTACAGTGGTTTATACCCATGATCCTCTGAAAACTGTGACTATGGTGTCCACAGCCCATGAAGAACCAGGGGGACATCTGAAAACCATTTCAAATGATTCCAATTTATTTCTCTGTTATATACTGGGGACTGAACCTAAGGTCTTGTATATGCTAGACAAACTAATTCTCTCTCTCTCTCTCCATCTCTCTCTTTCTTCTTCCCTCCCTCACCCCATCCCTTTCTCTCCTTCTCTCATTTGCAAATTACCTAAAGAAATGTCTCTCGCATCTCTCCTCATCCCCCTCCTCTTCCTGCCACCTCTCTCCATTCTCCACCGTAGACTTTAGTGCGAAAGAAAACTTCTAGGCAGCAGATTGGAAGGTGGGTGTCACACTCAGAGCCAACAGCAGATTTCATCTGCGAGGAAGAGGTCTGAACACTCCCCAGTTAATCATTTCTAGCCTTTCCCATCCTTCCTTAATTACGTGCTAACTGAATTGCGGAAGAGTAAGTGCCCTGGGAATATCAATGGAACTGAAAATGCTCAGTGACTTGTACTAATCCTACTTCAATCAAAATTTTCCCAACTAGTAAAACTAAGGGCCACTTTCAGGGTCCTACAGAAACCTAATACTGCAGAAGGTTCCTAAAATACACACATATGTGAAGGTGATCTAAATGAAATCACCAAAGAATAGGGCAGCAACTGGACAACTCTTGTCAACAAACAAAGCTTCTGGTACCAAGAATGAATTACATCTAATTGAGTTGTTGGTCAAAGAGGTCCCATAGGAACCCCCAAACAACCCAAGATATTGCCTAGGTTATTGCTTGCTCTCCACAAATTTATGGCAAGGACCTATTGCTGGAGAAAACACTTATACAACTCATTGAATGTGGAAAAGTCAAGCCGGTGCCTAGCTACCTAGGGCCTTCACATCTGCAGCCCCGTGTTCATGGTATTGGAAGGCACTCTGTATGCTGCCGAAGGACAAAGGTAAACACCAACCCAGCTCCAGACACTTCAAGCTACAATGGTGACTTGCCTGCAGGATAGGCAGATACACTGGCGACACAAAGTTTGAGGGGATAACCAACCAATACCTGATTTTACTTAAGGCCTACTCCAGAGATGAAACCCATACCTGACACTGTTCATGTGTCCAGTATAGGTGTCTGCCTAGTCTATAGGTGTCTGCCTAGTCTCGGAGAGGCCATAGACTTAAGGGAAAACCAAATACTATTGTTCTGGTAAAGAAAGAAAGAGAGAGAGGGGGGGAGGGGGGAGGGAAGGAGGGAGGGAGGAAAGAAAAAGGCAAGGAAAAAAACCCATCACAAAAAAGACTCCTAATGATATTCTGCTATGCTCATAGGTCAGCGCCTTGCTCAGCCGTCATCAGAGACACTTCCTCCTGCAGCAAATGAGAACAAACTAAAATAAACAAAGAAAAGAAGTCAGAGAGACAGACAAGAGATATATAGATGCAGAAAGACACACTTTTGCACACAGAGGAATCCCATAAAAACACAAACCAGAAGCCATACTCTATTCACAAAAGGCTCGGCCAGGTAGGCGAAGGGAAGCCCTGACAAACTCTTATGAGATAAAGAACCCAAAGATGCCATTGAATTTGTTCTGTGTTGACTGTCTACTGCTGGTTTGTATCCCCAGTTAGACTGCATTGGAGAAAACCAATTTTTTTTTTTTTGAGAAGTGATTATCAACTGGAAATAGTTTCCGAGTAAGAGATAGGGGCTCATGTCCTCTTCTCTCTGCTCTGAGACCCCACCTGGTGTGGACCCAGACGCAGGCCCTGAGCGTGCCACCACAGTCCCTGAGAGCTCACATGCGCACTGGTCCTCCTGTGTTTGGAAGACCTTGTTTCTTTGGTGCCCTCTGTCCCCTCTGGCTTGTATGTTCTTTCTGCCTCCTCTTCCACAGAGTTCCCTGATCCCTGAGAGGAGGGATTTTATGGAGACATCCCATCCAGGACTGAATGCTCCAAGTTCTCTCACTGTCTGTACGTTGTCTGGGTGTGGGTCTCTGTACTTGTTGCCATCTGCTGGACAGACACCTATCGTGGCCACCTGGACAGTGTCAGGTACGTGCTCCATCTGCGGAAATGAGCCTTAAGTAAACTAAAATATTGATTGGCTACTCCCTGCCTAGGTCACGGTCAGAGAAGCAGAAAAGCGGCAGACCTATAGAACAGCCACCTAGTCTCCCCGTCCCTTATCTTCAGTGTTCTAGTTGGGGTTTCTATAAAAACACCATGACCATAAACAAGTTAGGAATGAAAGTATTTCTCTTGCGTACACATTCACGTCAAAGTCTATCATCAAAGGAAGTCAGGAAAGAAACTCAAGCCAGGACCTGAAGCAGAAGCTATGGACCAGTACTGTTTTCTGGCTTGCTCAGTTTGCGTTTCTTCTATCATCTAGGACCACCTACCTGCTCAGGAGCAGCACCTCCTCTAATGAACTGGACCCACCCACATCAATCTTCAATCAAGAAAATGCACACCAGATTTGCCTAAAGAGAGCCATTTTCTCAGTTAAGAGTCTCTCTTCCCAGAGGGAGGAGAGATTATATGAGCAAAGGGATCAAGACCATGATGCAGATACCCACAGAAGCAGCTGACCCATGTTAGTGGGAGCTCACTGACTCTGGACTGACAGTTGGGGGCCTGCATAGGACTGAACTATGCCTTCTGAATGTGGGTGAAAGTTCTGTGGCTTGGGTAGTCTGTGGGGTCACTGGCAGTGAGACCAGAATTTACGCCCAGTGCATTAACTGGATTTTTGGAGTCCATTCCCTATGGAGGGATACCTTTCCCTGTGGAGGAAGACCTTGCTCAGCCTCCATACAGAGGGGAAAGGCTTGGTCCTGCCTCAACTTGAAATGCCAGGCTTTGTTGACTCCCTGTGGGAGGTCTTACCCTTTCTGAGGAGTGGATGAGGAAGGGAATGGAGGGGAAAGTAGGGAGAACAGGAGAAGGGGAGGGAGGGGGAACTGTAGATGGTATGTAAAATGAAAAAAAAACTTTTAAATAAAAAAAAAATTTTAAGTCTTCCCAAGTGATTCTAGTTTGTGTCAAGTTGATGTAAAACTAACCAATACATTCAGCTTTGAGGACTCATCGCTTTTAGATATAGCTTTCTTTATACTAACCACTTAGTTTGTTTTTGTTTTTATTGTTAAGATTATTTTTAATTTAACCACTTCGAATTATTTTTACACTTTAGGGCAAGGCAATGGGTTTCAGTGCCCTTACCTCAAAATGAAAAGTCACCATTTGATTATCTATACAATTCAGTCTCAATAAAATAAAGTAAATGAGATCACGGTTATAAACTAAAAATAATGGGACTTACAGAAGTTAACACTAACATTATTATTATTATTGAAACATGTTTTATTTTCCTAAAAAAAACTGAAACTGATATTTTTTGTATGTTGTTTGCTTTATGAAAATGTCACCAGTTGGTACATTTTCTTTAAATCCTACTCTCTTTTCTTTATTTTAAATTTTTTATTCATTTTATATATCAACCACAGTTCCCCCTCCATTTCCTTCTCCTGATCCCCCCACCTTCCATCCACTCCTCAGAAAGGCAAGGCCTCTCCTGGAGAATCAACAACACAGAAGAACCAAGTCCTTCCCCACTGCACCAAGGCTGAGCAAAGCATCCACCATAGGGAATGGCCTCCAAAAAGCCAGCTCAGGCACCAGGGATGGATCCTGATTCCACTGCCAGGGGGCCCAGAAACAAACCAAGTCACACAGCTGTCACCCATATGCAGGGGGCCTTGTTGGATCCCATGTAAGCTCCGGTCCAGAGTCTGTGAATGCCCATGGACTTGGGTCAACTATCTCTGACCATCCATCTAATTTTGATTCATACATCAGAAAAATGTTCATTAAGTACCAGCCCCATGACTTGAGCATCTGTAGAGTGCCAAGGACATCTTCCCTCAAAGGAGACCAGGACACTGGGTTTAGATCCATTACACCAGTACTCTCTCTCAAATCACCCATTTGGCTTCTGTCTCAATGATACTGCGGGTCTTTGTAAATAGATTTTTGTTTTCAACCAAAAACAAGAAATGCCGAGTTGTGGGTGTGGAGATGACTCCGCTGCTAAGGCACTTGGTATCTATGCTTGAGGACCTGAATTCAATCCACAGCAGCTAAAAAGCCAAAGCACTGCTGTGTGAACGTGGAACCCTCGTGCTGGGGGAGTGACAAGACCTAACTCCCTAAGGCTCTCCAGTCAGTCACCACAGCCTAAATGGTGCCAGGTCCCAGTAAGAAACCCTGGTACACAGCTCCTGGAGAATGGCGCCCAAGCTTGATCTCCTGCCTCCACGTGCACACAGCTGCACATCTCCATTTCCAAACATACACATTTTACACACATGCACACAAGCAGGAAAGGGGGATTCTGTAGCCTTGTAAAACTTTGCACAATAATTCTGGTGGAAAAGCATGACATGGGTGATACGCATACGGGTTGCTCCTCTGAAGACTTGTAGGAAAAATAATCCTAGCGGTTCCAACATCCAGCCACAGCCCAGACTTATGTGTATCTCTTCTTTTCTTCAGCCACTTAGAAATGCTCAGGAAGTTTTACTAGAGAGAGCCAGGCATTGGGCACTGAGAGGCACACTCCAGGGCATCTCAGGAAGAGTGGGCCGTTTTAAATATTTACAGCTGAGCCAAGACACAAAACCCACAACAAGGAGTCTGTCAGATGTGTCTTCATTTGTCTGCATTGAAAAACAACAGAGGAAGTAGTTTTCAATTAGCCGATGGCACAAGCCATGACTATGCCCTCAGTGATCATCACTCAGAAGTAAATAAGGTTTGCATGATGGGCAAGATGTCCCTCCGCAAAGCCTGTTTGGAGTGAAAGCTACTCTGTATTGATGAAGCCACATCCATGTGGGCGAAAGAGTATAAGTGCCTGGACTGATTTGAATGAGAATGCCCGCCCCTATAGGCTCGTGTATTTGCATCCTTAGTCCCCAGGTGACCCGCCTGTTGGAATTAGGAGGTCGGGCCTTGTGGGTGGAGGGTGTGCCACTGTGGGTGGGCTCGGAGGTTTCAAAAGCCTGCACTGCACCAGGTCCAGTCATTGTCTGTCTGTCTGTCTCTCTCTCTCCCTGTGTGTATCTCTGTCTCCCTGTCTCTCTCTATGTATCTCTGTCTGTCTCTCTGCTGCTGCTGCTGCTGCTGCTGCTGCTAGCAGACCTGTATATAAAGCTGCAAGGCCCGCAGCTACTGTACCAGCACCATGTCTGCCTGCATGCCAGCATGCTCTTCTCTGAAACGGACTAATCCTCTGAAACCATTAGCAAGCCCCCAATTAAACCCTGAAACTTTTTTATACATGTTGCTTTGGTCATGGTGTTTCCTCATAGCAATTGAATACTGACTAAGACAGTGCCGTCCCTCACCCTGGGCTGCTGATACCAGGATTCAGAGTCTGAGTCACAAAGAACAGAGACAGCGGAGAGTTTATTGGAGGCAAAAATCATATTGGGGTGCAGAAGGGGCCCAGGAAGTCAGAGAGAGTTAGAAAGAAAACAAATACATCAATCCCAAGGAACAAATCTATCGATCCTTCATTCCCCAGGAATGTTAGTTCACTAGTGGGTTAACAAAGGCAGAGAAGTCATACAAAAAACCAACTGTCAACAAAACACCACACTGCCTTGGAGCCCTCCTGGCTTCTATCCCCAGAGCAGAGAAAACCTTCCACTCGGTTATCCATCTACCTCTACTCACTGAGCTAACAGGAGTGTGTCCAATCAGGATTCTCTTTCTAAAAGCATAGAGACACATAAACTTCTTGAAGGGTTGCCATAACACAGCCAGCATTCTTCCAGAATAAGCATGGCCTGTCGCCTCTGGAGATTTTCCATGGGTAGGTCACTTTGCACCAAGGACTTCTTCATGGCCAGCTAATGGCTCCTTTTGGGTTCTTCTGTTCAGAACTGATTTCTGATTTTTGCTTGAGGGAGAGTGCTTGACCCCCTCGAAGGCATGATTCTTTTGGAGCCTAGTAAGAATAGCTGAGGGGAAAGTCAGCCATTTTTGGTGGCAGCATCACAGAGTTAATGACTGTCTTTTCATCCTGGGACTTCACAATAAAATCCTGGGGCAGGGGTTTTCGATTTTAGAATGTTTAGAAGTACCATAAAGAAAATGAAGGCAAATGAAGAAACTCGGTCCTCTGTGTGGGTCTTCCTGCCCTGTGCCCTCAGCCCAGAGACCACTATTTGCTGTGTTAAGCCATTTAAATGCATTCTAATCCATACGTCTGAAGACCATGCTCACTAGATCCTGATTATTGTGGTATTTAAATATTATCTGATGCCTTATCCGAATGAGAATAGAGAGACCAGCACCAGATTTGTGCACACACAATGTCCAGTTTTTTCAAATACACATTGCCACATTGCCAGTAAAGTCATTATTCAGTGTTCACATTATAAAAAATATGAGACTGTTATTCACAAATGAGAGAGGGGAGGGCACCATGATCCTGACCCCTTTCCCTGAGAAATCTGCATAATTCCTGAAAAAGAATAATTACTTTAGGTTTTCTACATGTGTCTGTCATAGCTTTCCCCAGATGCTCCAACCATGAGGAAGTGTTCTTCTCAATATCAGATGCCTTCAGTGGTCTCTACTTTCTTTCCAAATATTTCACACTGTAGTTTAAACAGGTAAGTAGCACCCCCAAAAAGGTACTGGCTGTTTAAGATTTGGTTCCCAGGTTGAGGTTCTATTGGGAGGTAGCTCCATCATAAAGGTGATTACTTCATCAATGGCTTGCTCTGTTGATGAGTTCATAGTTGAATACACTCCTGGGCTGGGACTTAGAGGAAGCGAGTCAGAAGATTCTTGCCATTGATGGCAATACCTTGGATCCTATCCAGTGTTGCATGTTTCTGATCTGCTACCCTCACACCATGAGGCAAGCAGCTTCCTTCCCCTCCCAGCCATGATGTTCTATTTCACCACAAGCCTAACAGCCATGGAGATGGTCATCATGGACTAAAACTTCTAAGTTAAACAAACCTTACTTATGTCGATTTTCTTTTATATTTTAGTGCAGCGATGAAGAAGCTGGGAAACGCATGCACTAGAACACATAAGTGTTTCCATACTCCTTGGCATCACCTCTGAGGTGCCTGCTTCTTGCTCTGTCCTGGCTTGGCTGCCCTATAACCTGAATCACTCTCTGAGCTTTCCCCAGCAAAGCATTACTGGAATCATGCTCTGTGTTCTTGCTGTACAACTCTGGCTCCTGTATCTCATTTATTTCTCTCTTCCTTGTGATTTATGCATTTATCTTTAGGGGCCTATCTTTTTGAAGTTCCCTACAAAAAGAATACACTAAAACCAGAATGTATTTTGGATTTCAATTTGCCTTTATTTATCTTTATAATGAACTGGCATTTTAGCTAGTTGTATAGTTGTGAAGTCGAAATCACTTTTTCTCAAAATGCGGAAGTTACCCCATGTCACCTTGGCATTTCCCACTAATACTGAAAAAGTAAGTTTTTAGGCCTGGAAAGATGGGCCCAGTCTGCAAAGCAATTGTCCCTAAAAGTGTGAAGACCTGAGTTTAGAGCTCAGCATGTATGCAAATGCTGGTTGAGTGTAATTCCCATAGTAGAGAAGCAAAGAAACCAAGCCTAAACCAGCCAGCTCAGCAAACTCTGGGTTCAAGTTCTCAATATGGTATGGTAATTCAGAAAAACATCTGATGCCAACCTCTGTCCTCCACAGTGTGCTCGCTCACTCGCTCACTTGCTCACACACAGAGAGAGAGAGAGAGAGAGAGAGAGAGAGAGAGAGAGAGAGAGAGAGAGAGAGAAAGGCATGATACACACATGTGTACAGATACATATACACACACACCAAAGTAGAATGTTTTAATTCTTATTCCTTTTTAAGGTAAACTGCTCTTTTCCTTGGAAAGAAATTCCCAGCACCTGAGATGGGTTTTGCCTCTCTGAAAACTTCTGTCCTTGAAATTTGCCAGACTGGTCTATGGCTTCTTAAATAAGAGAGCAAATTTGGTTCATCATTTCTGACCAGTTTTCCCGAATTTTGGGGTTTTTGTTTGTTTGTTTGGTTGGTTGATTGTTTTGGTTTTTTTGTTTGTTTCGTTTCATTTCATTTCATTTGTTAGCATGTTCTGTTTTCTCCCCTCTTCTTTCCTGGCTGGCTAATAGATTCAGCTGATGCTTTAGAGGTCTTACACCCATTCATGTCTTTTGTTTTTCTGTTTTTCAACCTTCTGATCCAGTTCCCAGGACATTTACTTAAGTTAATCTTCTAAACCTTCAAGTGCATTATTAAGAGTTTGCCCACCATAGTCTTAATTTCTCTATCAGGAGATGGCAAATAAAAAGGAAGAAAAAGAAGAGAGGGAAAACAGGAAAAAGAGGAGGGAAGAGGAGGAAGAGGAACTCCACAACATTCTGTCCCACTTCCCAAGGCTTCTACTGCCGGTAGTGATAGAAACACTTAGCCAAGATTTTACCATGGCCAAGTACCATGGTATAAACTACAACGCTAGGAATTTCCATGTCCTCACATGATTCTTTAGTGGCTTGGGAGATGTCTCAGTGGTAAAACACCGACCACACAAAAGTGATATCAGAACATAATATATCACAGTGATAATACAACATAGTGGGAGCATGGAGGGGGGGAGAAGGGAGGAATGAAAGGAGAGAGGGAGAGAGGGTAGGGAGAGAGCGGAGGGGGGAGAATGCATGAAGCAAAAAGCTAGAATTGGAGGGGCAAGTATTACTCTATTGATTTTTACAATCTAATTTAGGGTCTCATGAAAACTGCCTTACTCTTTTACCAAGGGCATGCCCACGATGATCTAATTACCACATATTCACTATCCATAGTGGTGGGTTTCATGGAAATATTTTCATGCTTGAATTTGCAATTTAACCATGTTCACATGCCCACTCTCTTTATTCATGGTCATTCCGCCAGAGGGTTCTGCTTCTACTTTCATGTCCTAAATATCACGTATGATTGCATATATATATATTTTACATATATATATATAAAATCTTGGACTCCAAAACAAGACAGAACATGACATATTTGTCTTTCTGAGCCTCAATTTTGTTAATATAATCCTCTCTAGTTACACATATTTTCCTGCAGAAAACATAATTTTATTCTTTATCTAAATAAAATTCCATTATGGAGAGTGACCAGATTTTTTTTCTCCATCCATTAATGTATACCTAGACTTATACCATAACTTGGTTATTGTGAACAGTGTAACAATAAACATTAGTGAGCAAGAACATCTGTTCTACATTGGTTAAAGAGCCAGCCTGTGAGGTACTACTTTTATGTCAACTTAACACAAGTTAGAGTCATCAGAGAAGAGGGATCCTCAGTTGAGAAAATGCCTCCTCAAGTTTGGACTGTAGGCAAACCTAAAGGCATTTTCTTAGTTGGTTAACTGATATGAAAGAACCCAGTCCATCCTTAGGCTGGTGCTATTGCAGTTCTATAAGAAAGCATGCCAAGCAAGCCATGCAGAACAAGTCAATAAGCCCGATTCCTCCATAACCTCTGCATCAGCTCTTGCCACCAGGTTACAGCCCTGATTGTGGCCCTTCCCTGACTTCCTTCAGTAATGGCATATGATGTAGAAGTGTAAGGCAAATAAACCTTTTCCTCCCCAACTTGCTTTAGTCAGGGTGTTTCAGCATAGCTATAGTGTCCCTAACTATGACACCCAGAAACAGTATTGCTGGTCCATAGGATAATTCTAGCTTCATATTTTTGAAAGTCTTTCATACTAATCGACCTTCCTAATATCAGTGTATAAGGTTCCCTTTGCTCTCTCATCCTTGCCAGCATTTATTGACATTGCTGCCTGGAAGATCAAACTTTCCAAAATGAGTCCTTGGGACACACACACTCTCCCACAACAATAGTTAACAGCATGAATCTTTGGGACACATATTATCCTCAGCAGTAGATAACAACAACATGGACCCTGGGGCCACACACACTATCCTATAGCCATAGATAACAGCAAGATGAATCCTTGGGGCACAAGCTATCCTACAGCAATAGATAACAAGATGCATCCTTGGGGCACACACTACCCTACAGTAATAGATAACAAACAAGACCAGGAAACCAGCAGAGCTCCGGAAGTTCAGTGTCCCCTCAAGCCTGACTTGAACCATCCGATCTTCTACAGTACCAGCAGCTGGTGTTGCTGACTCTGCACTATAAATGCATCTGCACGTCTGTGTGGACCAGGATGACTCGGTTAAGTTGAGATGTTTTTAAATGCACTTCCCCTCTCCTCATCCAGTCTGGACTAGCCACTGCATTCTTTCATTGTCTCTGTGTGGAGCATGTGAGGAATGGCAATTATGAGATTTTGAAAGATCCATTGGCACCATTAGAATGAAATTCATCTTCCGAACAAAGAAGACTGCCTTGCTTTTGCATACAAATAAAACCTGCACAAAAGCCTGGGCTAGCTCCCATTTTTCTCCTTGGTAGAGTTCCTGTCTTGGAGAAGTGAAATTTATTTTGAGAGATAGCTTTCAAACTTTGTTCTTTGTTGGAAATACCCTGAGCCCTTTGGAGGAACAGATAGTGCCATGGGAGGCTGAGAATCAGCCATGCTTGTCACAATAATTACAACATTTATGCAATGCCTACTGTGTGTTGGGTGCATTTACTTCATTATATCATTCAGTCCTCCAGTAATCCTTTGAGCTAGGAATTATTGCCATCCCCACTTCTATAAAAATAAATAAATAAATCACAGACGCATGAAGGGATGAATTCATGTATTCAAGGAATACGATAATGACACAGAACTCATAGGCTGCTGTGATCCCAAGCTGCGTCATATCCCACACACACCCCAAACACACAGAAAACCTTCTCCTAGCAAGAAAGGGGAGAAGACTTGGGAGGCATTCCCCACTGCAGTGTGCCAGGCCATGGATGTCTAAACTTCACAGATGGTCAGGTGGGGCTTGCTTTAGGGCTCCCTACATGGACCAATCTGTAAGAGCTAGCAGATGAGGCATCTTTCAGAATGACTTCTTTACAAACCAATGCAATCCTAGCAAACTTCAGCTAAGTGGCAATGTTGAGTATGTTCCTCTGTCTCTGTTAAGTGGTAAGCTTAGGAAATGTCCCCCAACATGAAGGCAGATAGACAGACCTCAGCTCCACTGTCTATTAGCCACATGACCTTGGGCAAGGCATTTAGCTTTCTTGTCTTACCAGGGCTACGGGAACGATCAACTGATCAACATAGCTAATATATCATCTAGCTCCAAAAGGGGTCCGGAGAAAGAGGGCTTGTGAGATATATCCACCCCACAGGGAAGGACATCTTACCCAAGCCCACCCATGTCGTAGCTGACTCTCAAAAGCTAGCAGCAAGGGCACAGCATGAACATAAGGACTCTACCCAGTCTTAAAGAGTCCCCAGACACTCATTAATTCATTCTGTCACCACAGGACAAGGAATTTAATATTTTGGTGAGTTATCGCTGAAATCCAAAGCCCAGCACTGACAAAATAATTTGGAATGGCAAATAAAAGACAACTAATCTGGCTTTTCCATTAAAGTATAAGTTAGGAATGATTTAAAAAGTGAGGGATCACCTAAGTCACCCTGACTAAGGACACTTTGACCCATCTATCAACCCTACACATTTCAAACCAGGAGCATTGCATTTTGAGCAAATCATCTGGGAGAAGAAGAAATAAAAGCATTCTTCAACTTTAGTATTTCCTAGTTTTTCTGTTAGTTGTAGTACGCCAAATGCCAGAGAGTGAGAGAGACTGCGCATTGTTTTGACGGCTCGGGGGTATTTGAATATATGACACAAATAACCTGGGACTTGAAAAAGGACAGGAACTCTCTCGCACACGAGATGAGACTGTGGAGCAACGGAGCTGCTAATAAGTAAATCCATCACAGACTTGATTTTTGACTCTTAGGCAGCTGCTGTCTGGACAGGTTTGCCCTGCAATAAGCTACAGCTGCTTAGAGCTTCGGCAACATCGTGGCTGGTAACTGTCTGCCTCTCCACTCTCTTTTCCCATTGAGAGACGCCCCATTGAAGTTGGGGTTTCCATTGCTGCAATGAAACACCATGACCAGAAAGCAAGTGGTGGTGGGGGGGAGTTTATTTGTCTTACTGCATTGCTGAGCATCACTGAAGGAAGCACGGCAGGAATTCAAACAGGGCAGGAACATGGAGGCAGGAGCTGCTTATGCCTTTGCCTCCCCTGGTTTTCTCGGGCCCCCACCTGTTTACAGAACGCAGAGCCAGCAGCCCACGGGATGCACCACCCTCCCCTCTTGATCACTAAAGGAGAAAATGCCTTACAGCTGGACCTCAAGGAGGCATTTCCTTGGCTGAGGTTCTTTCCTCTGATGACGCTAAAGCTTACAGTCAAGATGACACACATAACCAGCCCATACACTCCCCCAAACTGCAGTGTCTGGTCAGCTTCACACCTCCCTCCAGGATGCACTGCACCCAGTTAAATGGAATTGGGGTAGCTATTCCATTCGTGGCTATACCAACATTGACTAAAGCACGAAACAATCCCACACCAGTTTGGACTTATTATTAAAAAGGTTATTTGAAGGGAAAAAATACTTACAGAACGCCGTCCTACATGACCAGGAAAGGAGTCTAGCCACCGGAACCAGAGTCCGAAGCAAGAGAGGGAGAGGAGGGCTGCCGCTGCTTTTTTTTTCTTTTTTTTTCTTTTTTTTTTTTATTGAGAAAAAAAATTTTCCGCCTCCTCCCAGCCTCCCACTCCTCCCCCCCTCCCCCCCCTCCTCTCCCCCTCCCTCTCGAGTCTGAAGAGCAGTCAGGGTTCCCTGCCCTGTGGAAAGTCCGAAGTCCTCCCCCCTCCATCCTGGTCTAGGAAGGTGAACATCCAAACTGGCTAGGCCCCCACAAAGCCAGAACAAGAAGTAGGATCAAAACCCAGTGCCATTGTCCTTGGCTTCTCAGCAGCCCTCATTGTCCGCCATATTCAGAGAGTCCGGGTTTATCCCCTGCTTTTCGAGTCACAATCCAGCTGGCCTTGGTGAGCTCCCAATAGATCAGCCCCACTGTCTCCGTGGGTGGGTGCACCCCTCTTGGTCCTGACTTCCTTGCTCATCTTCTCCCTCCTTCTGTTCCTCATTGGGACTTTGGGAGCTCAGTCCAGTGTTCCAGTGTGGGTCCATCGCCAGATGAAGGTTCTATGATGATATGCAAAATATTCATCAGTATGGCTATAGGATAGGATCATTTCAGGTTCCCTATCTTCAGCTGCCCCAGGAACTAACTGGGGACCTCTCCTTAGGCACCTGGAAGCCCCTCTAGGTCCAAGTCTCTTCCCAACCCTACGATGGCTCCCTTAATTAAGATATGTGCTTCCCTGCTCCCCTATCCAACCAGCATTATTTGTAATAGCCAGAACCTGGAAACAACCTAGATGTCCTTCAATGGAAGAATGGATGAAGAAAGTGTGGAATATATACACATTAGAGTACTACTCAGCAGTAAAAAACAATGACTTCTCAAATTTTGCATGCAAATGGATGGAAATAGAAAATACTATCCTGAGTGAGGTAACACAGACCCAAAAAAATGAACATGGGATGTACTCACTCATAATTGGTTTCTAGCCACAAATAAAGATCAGTGAGTCTTTATTTTGATATCCTAAAGAAGCTAAATAAGAAGGTGAACCCAAAGAAAAACATATAGCTATCCTCCTGGGTAGGGGAAGTAGACAAGATTGCCAGGCAAAAAATCGGGATCTTAAGGGTGGGGTGGGAGGGGGGTAAGGGGAGATGGGGAGAAAAAAGTGAGAAGGGTAGGATGGGGAGAACGTGGGGCAACGGGCTGCCGCTGCTTTTTAAAGAGAACGAGACCACGCCCCAGTGGGCTGGCATCTCAAAGGCTATTGGCTGAAGGAGTTCCCCGCAGCAATTGACCATGATTGGACCCCACGTCAGATGAGGGCAAATGTGCTTTTGCTTTTGTTATTTAACTTTTTACTTTGAATATAACTAAATTTGCAGAAACAAAAAGCATTTTCTTAGACAATAAGAAACGTTTCCTTCACCCTGCTTGCCTGAATGTTAGCTTCTTACTAACACACACAAAAAAAATAATAAGTATTATGTATGTGGGAAATTTACATGGATTAAATATTATTAATTAAACCCAAGGTCAGTGTCTTAAAGCTGAAAACCATATTGCAATGAAAAACTCATTTCACAGGTGACTCCACACTTAGCAGCTGCATCCGCAGGTGAGTGTGTATGATCCGAAAAGAAAAGGAGAAGGGTTAGGAAAACAACTCTATGGGAAGGGGGCTTGCTGTGCAAAACATGAGGAGACTCCCTGTCTATGAAAGATAGGGAACTCTAGGTTTAGTATGAGCACCTCCCTTAAAAACTAAAGTGGAATATGATAGAGTAAGACACTGAACATTTGCCTTTGGCCTCCATACAGGCACACAGGGACAATCAGACACATGCGCACAGTCTCACGTATGCGTA
Source organism: Microtus ochrogaster (assembly GCF_000317375.1). Lineage (NCBI taxonomy): Eukaryota > Metazoa > Chordata > Mammalia > Rodentia > Cricetidae > Microtus > Microtus ochrogaster. Next base: position 19,442,222 of record NC_022029.1, read on the forward strand.
CACATTCACATGCGCGCACACACACACAGTAAACGTACAGCTAGTTCTTACTGTGTGGTGCTGCCAGCTTCTAGCCTAGTGACCTGTCCGAGCTGCTTCCCACCAGCGGCACATTGTACCTGCCCCATCCTTCTTGTTAAGGGGATATGTTGCTACACTTCTGAATCTTCGTTCCTCTGATACAGGAGAAGAAGTATTGCAGGGTTTCGTTTCCATTTCTCTAATCACTGATGAGTTTGTACATTTTTCATCGCTTGAGAACCATCTGTCCTGCTTTAATTAACATCCTAAGGAATGGCACAAAAGACACTTGGTCAAAACATCCATTCACCCCAGCTGCACGTAGGCAGAAAGTAAGGGTCACAGGTTCTCTGCCCCAAAGGTAGCCCTGTTCTTCTGGCCCTCTGTCTCAGAGCCCTGGAGTGCACTCTGCTACCAGACGCCAGGCCCCATCTTCTCCCTCAGGAAACTCTAATCACAGGCTCAGAAATCAAATTAACCTGAAGTCTTTAAAGCAAATCACCTTTGGGACTCTCAGTTTCCTTATTTCTAACATGAGAAAAAGTGAGTCTCTCTATTCCATACAAGAATGACTTAGACAAAAGCATGTGAAATTTCTCCTCAGTACCCAACAAGCAAGAGACCCTCCTAAATTGCTAGCTCTCCAGGACTGTCTTCCCCACCCACACAGGCTACCAAACAGCCCATCATGGACCCTGACACCTTCTTGTGCAAACACTCATGAAAGAAGCTTTAATAACAGGTATTTCTTGATTATGGAGCAAGTAGATAGGATGGATTCTTGGGAACCAAAATGTAGGCACTGTGTCATCTGGAGCAAGCAAATAATCGCGGTGGGTGGTGGCTAAGGTAGCCAGATTCAACCGATAAAAATCAAAGATACCTTGTTAAGAAAGACACTGGGATATAATGGTTTCCTAACCTTAGAAATCTCAAGCATTAGAAATCTTAAGCATTAAACTAGTTAACGTTGCATGTTGCCTCATGGTCCCAAGTTGACATGGTCCATCACAATGAGGAAGGTATCGCAGCAGGAGCAGATGGCGGTTATATTCTATATCTAGCCCAGAAGTAGAATAAACAGGAAGTAAAGCCTGGCTACAAAAATATGAAGGCCCGCCCCCGTGACGTACTTCCTCCAGCAAGACTCCACCTCCTAAAGGGTCCACAAACTTCCCCAATAGTGGCCAGCAGTTGGAGAGCATATATTCAGATACATGAGCCCCTAAGGGAACATTTCACACCCAAGCCACAATAAGCACGCTCACAAAAGACAGCCATTCAATGAGACTAAGTTTCCCAGGTGAAATATTTGACCCTTTAATTTGCGTTTTGGGGTGAACAATTAGCTGAGGGTCCTAAACATAGCCTACATATTCAGCTATTTGAAATTCAAATTTAACTGACTTATGTTTTATCTAGAGACTTGAGCAGCAGGCCTTTCCATCTTTCCTGAAAATCACCTGCCTGTTTCCTTACATAGAAGGTAGATGTCCCAATCTGTGTGGACTCTGCATAGACTATTACAGTACCTGATACGCGAAGGCAAGAGAGAAGTGAATTATACAGGGAATTGTACCAAATAAAGAGATGCTGCCATGATGAAGGCTTAGCAATTGTACTAGGCAGACTCTTTCAGACACAAACAGTGAAATTTAACTCAAGCATGGTCTATGTTATCCAAGATAACAAGCTGAAAGTCCAGGAGCTACATTTGGCTTAGATGTGTCAAACAAACGGGTTTAATGATGTCATTAAGAGCCATTGGTGTAGTGGTATTCATCTATAATCTCAGCACTAGGAAAGTGGATACAGGAGGATTCAGAGTTCAAAACTCCCCTCAGCTACATGGCAAGCCTGAGGCCAGCCTGGGACTACATGAAAATTTGTCTCTAAAAACCAACACCAAATAAGATTTGCTTTTCCTCCATCTCCTAGCTGTGCTTTTCTCTGTCTTATTTAATCAAAGTTTGTTACTTAGTCACTCCTCCAGTACAAGAGAGCTTCTCATTGTTAATGAGCCAAGAATAACAGACGGAAAGAATCAACACAGAGATATGATGACTCAGTAGTGATTGAACTATAATCTTCAAAATATAGCAACCCGACCTTGCACCAGGCCGAGGAAATAAGATAAAGTCTAATAACCCCTTATTCTGTCTTCCCAAAACGACTATGTAGGAAAATATCTTTATAATTTGCTAGACATTAACAGAAAACAAAATGATCCTAAGATTCTATTAGTGCCAATAACCAAAACACAAAGGTATTATCATATTGAAGGAGGTGACTGAAGTCTGTAAAACTCCAAGAAAGAAAGCAAGTATGAGTCTGAACTCTTCAAGATACCCTTGCTTTCGTAGACACATACTCTACAGATGTCCGCTTTTTCTAAAGTGGTCTTCTAACTTAACAGTCATATCCTTTGGAGATTTGTCCAGTCTAAATGGAAGAATTCTATAATTAATAAATGCTGCAAGCCTAAAATTACTTGCTTTAATGGGGGAAGAAAAAAACATTTCCGGAGACCAGTCAGCCCTGAAAGCAAACAAAATAGCTTAAAATGATGGCAGGACATAGACGCTAGGATGGAGAGAAGGGAGTCATGCCTCTCAAAGGAAAGATTGATGGGAACGGACAGCAGAACCCAGGCAGGCGATTATGCAAGTCTGATGCACAGATATCCCTCTAGAAGAAGTAAGGAAAGTACTCAGAGGGTCATCAGTAAAGAGCATCGCACAGAGCAAAGCCATGGTGCACAGAGCAAGCTCAGGAACTCCTGAACCACCCTGGGTCTAGAAGCTCAGGTCTCCTTTGCTTCTCTATTGCCGAGAACTCTTTCTCTATAGTAGTGTTTAGGGTATATGAAATCAAACAGAAGGCAAGAGTTGGCCCAAGTTCCTGATCCCAACTGCTCAGAAAGATAGAATGTAGGAGATGCACTTTATAACCAGGAGCATAGTAATGGTTATGAAGTTCAATAAAGGGAAAAGTGGGTGAAACCACATCCCCAGGTACCTCAGCAAAGCTGTTCATAAGTTCTGAGGAGCCCTACATAGGCAAGTCTCTGCATGGAGTTGCATCCAAAGGAAATGGAAGCAGAATCGTGGTAGCATCAAAGAAAGATGCAAGTCTTTAAAGTGAGAGATGAGCACAGGGGTTCCGTAGAGATTCCTCTCCCAAAACCTTCCCTAAACCGTTTGTACCAGCCATGTAGGCTCATGGCACTCTCAATCACAAATGCCAACCAAGGCAACCAAAGTAAGAATAGACAGTTAACCACTCCCTACCTGCAAACTGGCTCTGCAGATTGAGCAGGAATGAGCCGGAGTTCAGATCCCAGTATTGGCAAGTCCCGCGGGCATGCATGCTATGACACCCTAATATCCTTGTCCTCTGTGGGTTTGCAAATCAACCAGTCATGAAGACAGCAAGTGACCCTTTCCTGTTCACATACAGCTGGGGCTCAGCCCCTTCATCTATGCGTTGCCCACCCCCATTTCCTTTTTTTGTTAGCTGGAAGCTTTTGTTTCCCTTAGAACCAGAGGAATCTCACTGGATACAAGATGCTTCTTCTTCGTGTCCACTAAGGCTCCTAGACCTAAGAATGTGAGCAGAACTCGGGAGAAGCGCACAAAGGGAAGAGTCCTTTGTCCTAGGGATGAAGGATAATCTAGTTCTCGCTTTTTCCTGAGGAACAGTGTGACGCCATATGATACCAGTCAGTGTATCTTGGGTTCCTCGTCTGTGAAATACTAAATGATTCTGCAAGGCTTTCCAATGCTGACAGCTTATAATTTTATTTTGAGCTCAGAAAGGGCTGATGGATGTGTTTATTTAAAATTGCTCTGCTCATGTTCCACTCGTACCCTGCAATCCTAAGAAGCTCAGTGCCAACCCCTACGATCCAGCCAGAAACGGAGCAAAGAAACAATCCAGACATCGGCATAGGTTTGGAAAGCAGGGTGTCTGGGCTTCTTCGAGCCATGCTTTTGCCTCTCCATCCCTGTAATACATGAAGCGACCTAACTGCATAGGCAGGACCTTGAGCACCAGCGGAGAACATTTGCAAACTCAAAGCAGAATTACTCCATAGGACATAGGGAAAGACGCGCCCTGACATCTTTTTTATTGAATTACTCTGTCTTTCCCCATATTTGGAAGCAAAGGTGTCTACTCATTTCCCACTGTGCTTGCAAAGGAGCTCCTAACATCACTCCTTCTCTGTGTACCACACCTAAGCAGTGCTCACCAAGTCCTTCTTTAGATTTAAGGTTTCCCCAGTGGGCTCTGAGTCCATGTGTCCTCTACTTCCTGGTTCCGCATACGTTCTGCAAGGTTTCCTGAAATAAATGACATACTAATTCAACCAAAATTTACCAAGGGTAATGGTTCGCTTTGTCAACTTGACCCAAGGTAGAATAATATGAGAAGAGTCTCAATAAGGAACTATGTAGATCAAGTTGGGCTGCAGGGGTGAAGAGCAATGTTTTGATCAAGCTAACTGATGGGGGAGGACACAGCCTGGAGTGGCCAGTGCCTTTCTCAAGATTTTGAGTCCTGAACTGTATACAGAGAAGACAAACTGAACAGCAGGCAGAAACGCATGCGTTCATTTCTCTCTCTCTCTCTGCTCTCGGCTGTGGAAACGACGTGAATAACTGTTTTCAGTTCCCACAACTTTGACCTCCCTGCTGTGGTGGGCCATGCCCTAGAAAAGGGAGGTAAAATAAACTCTCTCTCTCCTGAGTTACTCTGTGTCAGAGTATTTTATCCCAGCAATGGAAGCAAAGCAAAGACGCTGGGCTCTTTAGAGGGTACCACTGGGAAAATGTGAGAAACCACACTTCAGTTATAGAGTTCAATGATTATAAATGCATGCACTCATCAAGCATGTCATACCCCCTAGGCTTGAAGTTAAAGGTGATCTCCTATTACCCACACTGCCTGTGACTCCCTAGCTGGACCAGTGGTGTCATTGTATGGATGCAAAAGGGACAGCTACTCATCTTGAAAAGGTCAAAGAGGGTCTCCAAACACTGATGGTATTCAGGGTAATTTTTTGGAGGGGGAAGGGGTAGTGGGGTTCTTCTGATCCTCTCCAGAAGCAGGTTAGTGACTGACATCAGTCACTGGCTCATGCAGTCTGACGCGTGCCATAGGTGGTAAAGGAAGAAGGAGAGAAGCAGCTTTTTATCCTCGGGAATTCCATGAAGTCCCCTGTTCTGAGATGAAGCCTGAGTTTGAGACGGCACAGTACTCCCCACACTGCCAGGTGCTCAAGTGACCTTCAGTCTCTGTTCTTGGTGACTGTCCCGCTAAAGGACCATCCCATCTACATATCCACCTGATCTCTGCCTTTCACTCTTCTGCACACTTGAAGGGGAAATTCAAATTCTGTCGTGTGACTTCCCAAGTGCTCACAGGATAAAGATCAGGATGCTAACTCATCAGACCATGTCCAGTCTGCCTGGCCACCTCTCAGACCTCACTCGTTCCTATTCCCAGGCAGCCACCCCAGTCTGACTCAGCAATGCCCTGACTTCTCCTGCCCAGGCCCTCTGTATGTGCTGTTGCCTCTGCCAAGAACATTCCCCTTTAACTACCGTTAGCTACCTCTTAACTCACAGTCTTCTTCCAATCTGGTTGTGCACCTCACTTCTCGTGGGAAGAATTGTTACTGCATGTTCTCGTGCCAACAGCGGTCATAAATGAACTGCTTCATTTCTATTTACGGTCCCTTGATTGCAGCCCATCTTTGCCATAGAAGAGCAGAGGTTGGTACCTTGTTTTGTTGCTTCACTCTGTTATCCCGCCCTCTAGCAGAAAGTGTAAGAAGTACGAAAGAAGGGAAGGGAAGACTGGAATGTCGATGGCTGTACAGTGATGTAAGAGGATGCAGTTGTGTCAGGAAAAGTGAACAAGGAAACAGGAGCAGCCAGCAGATGGAAGCTGGAAGAGACCACTGTGAATCACGGTATAGAACGTGAATGACCAAAGCACAGGAAGAACTGGCGGGGCGGGGGAGATGAGTCAGCCATTAAGTGCTTTCTATGCAAACATGAGGACCTGTGTAAGCCTAAAGACCTATGTCAAAAGCTGGGTCTGAGAACATGTACTCGAATCCTAATACTGGGAGATAGAGACAGGTGACTCCCACAGGCTGGCTAGCTGGACAGCCTAGCTGAATCAAGCTAATAAGAGATCTTGTCTCGAAAAATAAAAGGGATTGTGACACCTAATGACACCTGAAATCATCTTCTAGTATCCACAAGTATGTGCACAAGCATACCTAGATACATACACAACACATGCAACTGCATACACACATGCAAGACAATGACCAGACGATCATAAGGAGAGAGTAGCATTATTGCACAAGTTTCTAAGAGTATGGGCACAGACGTATTCAGATGTATTCAGGGGTGAGACTTCAGGAAAGTGGCAGAGGTGAGAGGCTCAGCCATGAGGACTAGAAGGGACCATGCAGAGAGGAAGGGAAGGTTTTCACTGCTTCCCATCTTTGGGAAGCTTGGGTTAGCACAGGAAAGAAAAAGTGATAGGGGTAGACGAGACGATCATTTTTAAAGCTGATTTGAATATACCAGAAGTAGAGAGAGAGGGCACATCGGTAAGAGGAAAGGGGAGAAGTAAATGTGTGATGGAAATGCCGAAGGGAAGGCAGGTGGCTAGTACCAAACAAGAGGCAACTATTCTTCAAGGCGTGGAAGACTGTCTGGTCACCAAGCACTTGGCCAGTAGAGAATGAATGAATGAATGAATGAATGAATGAATGAATGATGATGAGATGAGATGAGATGAGATGAGATGAGATGAGATGAGGTAGGGTAAGGTAAGGTAAACATGAACAGACAAAGGTGCAGGATCTAGCTCTGAGATACACTGAGTGCTGCAGTTTGGCTCGAGACCACCCCTCCCACTCCAGGCCCAAATGAAAGGTTTGGTTTCCTGTTTAACACTATGAGGAGATGATGATGCCTTTAGGAGGTGAGAAGTCTGAAGAGCTGGCTCTACAGTGAAGAGCATCTGCAGAGGGCCCAGATTTGGTTCCCAGCCTCCACATAACAACACAAACCCCCATCTCCAGTTATTCTTTCTGGTTTGTTAAATACAGGATCATGTCATCTGCAAATAGGAACAATTTACTGTCTTTCTTTCCTGCTTGAATCCATTGTATCTCTTTTCCTTGGCTTACTACTCTAGCTAAGACTTTAAGGAGTGTATCGGCTAAGGGTGGGGATAGTGGGCATCCTTGTGTAAATTTAGCTAAAGTCAGATATGCATATAATAGTATTATTGTAGTACAGCTGCCATTCCATATGTGGCACACTGCAAAAGATCCAAAGTCCCTAGAGACCCCTAAAACTATCTTCAGATGCACCATCAGATGTCAAGGATTTAAGTTCAGCTTATGTCATGAAGCCTTACCTGCAGGCATATAAGTAATTAATAAAATCAGGGGGAGAAAGTAGCATGTGTTCAACTCCATCGGTCAGATTTCTCTCACTTAGACAAAATAGCTGATTATTTTGGCTGAATTTCATAGACTTCAGAAGACAGTTGCTTGGTGCTATCACTTTGGACCTTGGTGAGACAGAACACTATACCAGGGACCATTTGGTGAAACTGAGTGACTCACCTTGTAGCAGTCAGGAAGGTAAAAGAGAGCTGGTGGGAAAGGTGGAGAGAGGGAGGGACAGAGGCAGGGAGTGAGGAATAGAGAGAGAGAGAGAGAGAGAGAGAGAGAGAGAGAGAGAGAGAGAGAGAGAGAGAGTAGAGACAAGATATGCACTTCAAGGTCATGCACTCTACATCCTCCAAGTAGCTCCTACCCCTGACAGTTTCCATGTCCTCCCCTAATCCATTCAATTATAAACATATTAATGGAGCAATGTATGAATATCATCAGAGATCCCTGTTGCCAATCAGTCCCAGTCAAGTCTTTAGCTGTCAGGAGACACTTTACATTCATATGTAATTAGTGCCTACTAAGTACTTGGTATATGAATTACCTTAACCTTGAGAACTGGACCTTGATAGCTTCTTTCCTAAAGTTGAGGAAAGGGAGGCTTCAGAGAAATTAGCTAACCTAATCTTAGCTATCTATTGAGACGGTGGGAAAACCTGACCCTGAACCGCCTGACTCCCAAGGCCCGTGCTGGTTTTATTTGACTCACACACATCAACCTTATAACCACTCTATCATATTCTAAGTTTCTCATCCACAGGCACTGTTTCCTTTGCACTATCGTCAGAGCAACACAGCGGCATAGAGTATAGGCAGCCTGTATCATATTTCTGTTGAGCAAAGGAGATGCTCAAGCCCCTTTCTATGGGGCTGTAGCAGATTGAGCTCAACCCCTGCCAGTTGGAGAACCTGGGGTCAACACAAAAAGACTCCTAAGGGTGGAGTCCCATAGACAGTGATCTAAAATGGGGCCACAGGTAGACTGTTGATGAGGGAATGAGTGGGAACCGGAGTGAGAAACAGATGATTTGCCCACGACCCAAGGGCGAATGATGGATGAAAGTTGGACTCCAGATCATACCCAGATGAAATGGACACAGAAATGGGGCCTGTGAGGAGAGCTTGGCTTCATTCTGTGAAACTTGTGGAGAGCTTGCAGTTCTTTTTTCATTGTGCTGCAAAACTATGAAGCAGGCCCAGAGACTAAGGGTATGGGTAAACATGAGCCCCTTTCTACCAAAGCCAACACCCTTGAGAACCTAGGAAGGGTTTAGAAATCCTACAGACTCCCAGCCATGAGGTAATGCTGTGCCTGCACTGTCTCTTTGAGATCCAGGTACTAGGCAAGAAAAGATAAAGATGAGGATTCTGAGTACTCTGACTCTCATGGATCCTTTTCTCTGTGACACCAGGCTTCTCGCACCAGGGCCCTTTGCATCTAGAATCAGCCAAGTTGGCCCAAAGAAGGATGGAGCAAGTATCCGACCCAGGGTCTTGCTTTCTGCCTAGCCTAAGATTGAAATTGCACATGCTGGAATTATCATCTACAGAGAGACTTCCCAGCAACGGTGGAGCTGCTGACAGAACTTATGAATCCATCATTATCTCTTCGGAAACGAGGAGGTTATTTCTTACTGACTCTCAGCAATGAATGTGTGCACCACACATGCTGACAAGCATCTTTCTCAGTTTATAAATACCAGAGCACATGTTCCCACTCCAGTGGGAATAGAGCCCGTTTGCCCGCTGCAGACGAAGCACAATTTCATCAGCTAATTGCTACTGGAGCAGCAGCTCTGTGCGTGCTCTTGTACATCTGGCTGTACAGTACCATGAACTTCTCAATACAATGCACACTCACGCTGGTGGCTGGCAGGATGCTCTTGAAAGGAAAGCTGGACTCCGATGCTACACATGTTGCAGGAACCACATGTTCTGTTTATTGATAACTTTTGTTTATTTGTTTTCAGTGATGCACTGAAGTCCACTGGGAACCCAACATATAGCTGTTTCTCTTCTTTGTCTTTCTTATAAGCAAAAAAGGTCCCTGATGGAGTAATACCAAGTGTTTACAGGAATACACTAGAAGCATGATCATATCTTCACAACTATGATCCGATATATATATATATAAAGACACTGAAGCTTGGAGAGGTGAAGGGGCTATGCTGAGCCTACTCAGAGAAAAATAAACACATCTAGAACAGAAATAAAAGATGAAAAGATGTTCTGCCCCTTGATTGAGTGATCTTCCCCATCTTTAAGTCAATTGCATTTCTAACGGCTTTTGGTTGGTTGGTTTGCTTTTTAAATCTTTCCAATTCTCTCTACAGTTTATATTTCTCTAATGGTATTTGTGATTCTGCTCTCTGGGGTTTTGTATTTTGTAATTTAAAACCTGCATCAGTGGTTTTTCATACAGTTAACCCTATTCAGTTATCTTTGTCTTGATGCCTGTAATAGTTTCAACAGGTCCTGAGCCTTCATGAGCACCATCTGAGATAAGCTAACTGAAGCTATGTATTATATCATGTAAAGCCATTTATGGATATATATTGTATGCCAAATACTACATTGGGTACTGTAAACAGGCTACCCCTTTAAATTTTTTCTCATTCTTATAAGATGATTGGTATTATCCCTATATACAAACCAAAAATACTGGCTCATAGAGGCTAAAGAACTCGCCCATCACTGTGCCCACTGGTGTAACAGAGGCATGACTATTATGGGGTTAACCAACTGTGAGTTCTGCTTCACAGGAGTGCACACACACCTGGTCAAAAGCCTATGGTTGAGGATGTCGCAGGCATGCGGCTCATGCTTTCCTAATAGACAAGCAGACTAACTGCCTCCTTAACTTAACACGCACACTCAACCCACAGACTAGTGCCGCTGCCGCTGTCGGCCTGGACCAGAGAAGCTTCTTTCTGCAGGGGAAAATCGCTGATGAAAAGACTCGCAAGTGCTCAGATGCTGAGGACAGGTGAGACTGAGTGCTCGGCCCTAAACAAGACATCTGTATTGCCCCCTACAAGGCAGGGCCAGAGGGCATCACAGAAAATGGGTTAGAAAGACTTCAAGAGCCAGAGAATGGATATGAGCCCTATGAAATGCTGCCTTCTGGACATGAAATGACCATTACAATAGGGAGCACGCAGAGGTCCTTACCTGCACAAAACCTGCACACACAAAAAGACACAGGGGAAGAGGAGAAACTGGTGGGGGAAGACAGGAGTCAGAGTGGAGAGGGATAAGGGTAATGGGGGTGAATAGGATCCTAATCAATCTTACTAAATAAATAATAGCAAAGTTTTAAGGAGAACTTGCCCATGATCAAAGAGAGAGCAAATATTCAAATACAGATTGTGCGATACAAAAACCTGTGTTCTAATTATCACTGCTCCCACTGTTTGACGTTTCTAATAATTAAGATGCAGAGATGCTAGCGCACCCCTAGAATGCAAGCTGCTTAGTGGTTGCATATCTGCCATGAGTGGTCCTCAACTCCGGGTGTAGGAGCCTTTAAAGACATCCAGGTCCCAGTCTCTAGTAGCTGTGACTGTCACCCTAAATCACGAAAAAACTGCAGATGGGGTTAAAGTTTTTAGGTAGGAGAAGTAGCAAGGGGGCGTGACAGAGAGATGTGGAGGCAACTCAGCCACGGAGGAACAGACTAGTGTCACATGGCAGCAGGCCAAGGATGCCGGCAGCTGTTGGAGGCTGGCAGAGGCAAGAAGCAAATTGTCCTCCTAAAGTCTCCAGCAGAAGAGCACCTTAGTTTTAATTCCTACATCTCAAGTTCAGAGTCACAAAACAAATCTCCATTGCTTCAAATCGCCCAATAAGTGGTAACTTATTATGGCTGTAATAGAAAACACATAGGCTTGGGGAAGTTGGGAGGTCAGCTGAAGCACTGACTTCACTTTGGGTGTTCAGAAAACTGGGGAAGTTTGATACTTTCGCCCTCCTTTTTGAAAAAAGAATGAAAATACTGGACATCAACCGTGAGGCACGACACATGTGTGCAAATATGTGCACACACGCAAGAACATGAACACATCAGTGTATAATGTGTGTGTATGTGTGTGTGTGTGTGTTTTTAAATAAGAAAGAAGAGAAAAGACAGGAACTAGAGTTGTGTCTATGAAATAACTAGATAGTAAGTGTCATACACTACCTAAGACTAGTAGTCACAATATCACCGAGGAATTATTACAGTTTTCTGTTTTGTTGATAGCATTGCAATTTTGTTCAGGCCAAAAGAAAAGAATTCTTTACAAGAAGTTCACTGAAATGGTTATGGATCAAAGGATTCTTGCTTCAAAATAAACACAGGAAGAAAGAAGTGTTTATTTCATACCATGGGAGGTATGAAATAAGTTTCTTTTATTTTATTTTATTTATTTATTTATTAAAGATTTCTGCCTCCTCCCCGCCACCGCCTCCCATTTCCCTCCCCCTCCCCGGATCAAGTCCCCCTCCCTCGTCAGCCCAAAGAGTGATCAGGGTTCCCTGCCCTGTGGAAAGTCCAAGAATCACCCACCTCCATCCAGGTCTAGTAAGGTGAGCATCCAAACTGCCTAGGCTCCCACAAAGCCAGTACGTGCAGTAGGATCAAAACCCATTGCCATTGTTCTTGAGTTCTCAGCAGTCCTCATTGTCCTCTATGTTCAGCGAGTCCGGTTTTATCCCAGGCTTTTTCAGACCCAGGCCAGCTGGCCTTGGTGAATTCCCAATAGAACATCCCCATTGTCTCAGTGTGTGGGTGCACCCCTGGCGGTCCTAAGTTCCTTGCTCGTGCTCTCTCTCCTGCTCCTGATTTGAATCTTGAGATTTCTGTCTGGTGCTCCAATGTGGGTCTCTGTCTCTGTCTCCTTTCATCGCCTGATGAAGGTTAATATTCAGGAGGATGACTATATGTTTTTCTTTGGGTTCACCTTCTTATTTAGCTTCTCTAGGATCACGAATTATAGGCTCAAAGTCCTTTATTTATGGCTAGAAACCAAATATGAGTGAATACATCCTATGTTCCTCTTTTTGGGTCTGGCTTACCTCACTCAGGATAATTTTCTATTTCCATCCATTTGTATGCAAAATTCAAGAAGTCATTGTGTTTTACTGCTGAGTAGTACTCTAATATGTATATATTCCATATGAAATAAGTTTCTAATGAACTGACATGATTGCTGAAGTTGGATAACAGGCATGAGGAAGCATTCCATGTCATTCTTGATACATCAAAACACACGAAATTTTCATAACAGAACGAAAAAAAGGTGGGGTGGAGCTATAGCTCGATGGAAAAGGCACTTGCTGTACAATCATGAGGGCTAGAGATTGGATCTCTATAAGCAGAGAAAGGATAATAGGCACCTATAATCTTACACTCTGGAAGCAAAGACAAGGGACCCTGGGGAAATCTGGCTAGCTGGACTAGCCAGAACTGGTGAGTTCTGAGTTCAGTGAGACAACTGCCTCAAGAAACAGAGGATAATTGAAAAGACACTGGATGTCAACTCTGAGACCACACATATACAATATATGTGCATACACACACACACAAGAACATGCACACACTTATACCATATATATACCTATGCGGAATATTAACTTAAGATGTGTGATGTTCGTTTATGCTGTAGAATATTTGTTTTAATGATGCAAAGATGTATTGCGTTCCTTTATTTTGCATTTGTTTAACTCTGTGAAGTTGTGTTACTCTGCCTGTCTAAAACACCTGATTTTTTTCTAATAAAGAGCTGAATGGCCAAAGCTAGGCAGGAGAGAGAAATGGGCAGGGCTGGCAGGCAGAAAGAATAAATAGGACAAGGAAAAGAAAGAAGGGGAGGAGTGGGGAAAAAGGAGAGGAAGATACCACTGACCAACCACCCAGCCACACAACCAGCCATGGAGTAAAGAGCAAAGAAAATATAGAGAATAGAGAAAGGTAAAAGCCCAGAGGCAAAAGGTAGATGAGGTCATTTAAGAAAAGCAGAGTAGAAACAAGCCAAGCTAAGGCTGGGCATTCATAAATAAAAATAAGTCTCAGTGTATTTATTTGGGAGCTAGGTGGTAGGCCCCCAAAGAGTTAAAAAAAAATCAACTAAAGTGTGTATGTGATATAATTTTGTGTGTGAACAAAATTGCAATGCTATCAATTAACAGTAGGAAAGGACGGGAAAAGGCAGGGGCCAGAGCTGTGACTACGTTCTAGTATGGATTTGTCTTTATGTTGCTATATGATCTTGAGCAATTCATTTCTGTTCATCACTATAAAATTAAGAGTGGTGTAACCACTGACCCCCTCCAAACTGCCCCAAGTAGTCAAGTCCCATGGCCTTAAGCAGCGCTTAACCATCTAAGACCTTTTTTCTCCCAGCTCAGCCCTCCTCTCTCCTACTCCCCTAGATGCTCTGGCACCCGGCCTGCGAAGGACAAAGTTAGCAGATGTCGCAAATGATCAAGGTCAAGCTACCAGTGATGCGAGAACAAATCAAAGTCATGCACCCGTGGTTTCTCACGAAACTTTCACCCAGCCTGGCTCCCAGAACTCCAGAAGCCGTCACTCCTGCCGCCAGATGCAGAGGTGGGCAACCTTCGGCAAATGCATTTGACAGCTGAAGCCTTAAGGTAGCCAACTCCCAGGGCTCCAATGACAGAGGACAGACCTCAAGGGCTAGGACTCCACTGGCCGAGAGAGAGAAAAAGATTAAAACTGATTCTTATTATGCAAATCTATAATGTAAACAAAGTTGGAAAGAACAAAGCCAGCTTGGAGAGATTGTAAATCATCAAGTGCACAGATAAGAACTCCCCTCCAGATAAGAACACAAGCCCTGAGTGTTCCTCACCTCCTGATAGATAGCACAGCTACGAGCCATGGGGTAAATAGGAGACTCCAGGCTTACTATGCTAGCACCCACACTTTGTCTGAGAACTTAAGAAGTGCTTTTTTTTTCCTAATAGAAGGCAAATTCACAACACTAAATTGAACCATATTGAAACTGCTGCTATCCTATATCAGAAATAATAGATATTGACAATCCCATAAGGTACAAACCACCCTTTTCTGGATGGTGGCCAACATTGCTTAACAGTGCCGTGAATCAACCCTTAAAAAAATAACAGCAGAGGTCTCCAAGCCCCAAGGCAATCACTAGCGTAGTCAGATGGGGACAACAGCAAGTGCTCCCCCAAAATCGGTAGAGTTAAATATGAAATTAACACAAGATGGAGAACCGACATGTACATAGCATGCGAGAGACTAAACAGTTTTGAGGAAACAAAAGCAAGCAAAACCAGAAGGCCAAGCAATCAAAGCTCTACCTACAACTGCACAACCGATCCTCCACCAGACAAAAAGGAGTGGGAGGTAGGAACACCACAAGGTGAAAGATACTGCCACAAAACCGGGGGTTCAGAAAAAGGGGAGAAAGAGAAAAATGGAGGTAGAGATTAGCAAGCCATGTATGCAGCGGGAGACAGCCTATGAGGGAACAGGGACCTTTGATGACACCAGTAAGGGTTTGGTTGCCAATTGAACTCAGCCAGGCTCAGGACAGACATCCCCAAACAGCTCTGGTGTATCAACTCCTCCGGGAAGCTGCCCCCTCCCTCCTTCCTCCTCTCTTACCCTACTCATCCTTTTCCTCTCTGCCCTGGGGAGGAGATGGGCCCTTCATGGCCATTCACATCCCTAGTGCTGATGATAAAACAAACCAAACCAAGCAGAAAGAGTTCATAGAGTAAGAACAAACAAAAAAAAACAAAAAACAAAAAAAAAAAAACACTGAGTGAGTTATAAGGTCACAAACACTCCCTGAAACCATCGGCTCAAATGAACCTCGGGGTCATCGACACAGAAACAGCATGGAGTTTGTCTGGTTTCCTTTGCTGCTAGCTCAGGCCCTTGGTCATCCTGTGAGATGGGTGTTTAACCACCAAGTCCACCCTTCCAGAGAGAACAGGCCTCTGTCTCTCTCTATGGGAACAGGGAGATCTCTGAGTGATGTGGGAAGACGGGAATGAATGAGGTGAGGGAGTACAGGGGAGCTGGAGAGAGGACCAGAGGGGAGTCCAGCAGACACTCAGGCCACAGGGTAACCACCGCAGGATGCCTCGGGAGCGCAGGCATGAGCAGTTCCACTTCATAGAGACTCAGAACCTCCCCTCGGCTCCCGCCGGTTGAAATCTACTCAGATTCCCGGAGAACCAGACTTTTTCACTGTGTCTCCTACTCGATGCTCCTCGGGGCCTGTTGTAGCATCACAGTTATTTTAGAAATGCCTGTAAATAACTCTGTCTGGTTTCAGGATAAGCAACGGAAAGGTGCACAGGCCAGGATGCGCCTTTGACTCGGGCCCTGGAAAAATCAAACTCTGGGGGCCGTTGCTGCTGCTCTTCTCTTCTTCCCTCTTCCGGAGCGACCCTTCTGTGGTTACAGCAAATGCGCTGCCCCACACCCCACGGGGAGGGGGGGTGGCATTTCAGAGGTCAGCTTTGAAATCTGCGTCCAAGCCCAACTACGTTACCCACCATAAAAACTTACCAAGCCAACCTCAGCTTCTGCATCTTGAAACGAAGGCAGAAATAAACTCTAGGTGCTGGTAAAATTGCAAGAAGATAAAATGAGATTACTTCAGCAAAATACTCACTCAGGTCCCCTGTTTTTGCTGCTGATGCTGCTGCACCTACCATTACTGCAACAATGGCCATATAAACAGGCTTTGGTTAGTTCACAATTAGTCAGAAAATCTTTCATAAAACAAGATCCCAACTTCTACTTTTATGCTATAAAACTGTATTTATGACATCAAAAAGGCATTTTGGTTGAAAAGGTTTTCCCAAATGAGTAGAATTCTGACAACACACTAGTGTAATAAACATCAAGTTCCAAAGCAAACTATTTCTTTGTGTCTGTCTCAGACATCACAGACATAGTAAGTAGAACAAGGAGTTCTATAGGTTCTGACAGACTATAGATAGGCTTTCAATGAGATGCATCTCCATGCATAAAATGCTGCCCAATAAACCCCTGTGGCTTCCCCATTCGAAAGATTTCAGCCAGCCTGCCAGGACCAGTTAGCTTCTTGTTACATCTCCAAAATGGAGTCTGAGGTTCCATTCCCTCTGCGTGGGATGGAACTATGCTATTGGTCTGGCAATGGTTAGTGTGCCTCCTTTTGTGGTGTGGAGTTTCCGTATAAAAGCGGTCTATGGCCCTTTGAAAATGCTGGCTCATTTTATGGCTGCGGGCACCCCTGCCTTAGAGATCCGGCGCTCACTACTCTGCATGATGTCCATCTGTGTGTTTGTGTACTCCTCCCTTCCCCCAGGTCCCTTTCATTTTCAAGTTTTATCCTGAAAATACAAATTATTATGGAATTCAAACTGCACTGGAAATACACCTAGATAAGGTATATCGTTCATTTATATAACTCAAGCACCTACGTGTTTAATCATTTTAATTACTGTACATGTGGCAGAACAATTTGATTATTAATGCGTTTTTCTACCTGCCTAACACAAGCATCTGGAACAAAAAACTAGCATATCATTGGGTATATTCAAAACAAAGCACACATGCACATGAAGATACACACATGGGTACATATGTATGTAAAAGTCAGAGGACAATCTGGGGTTTCATTCTTCAGTGCCATTTGTCTTTCTGACACAACGTCTTTCACTGTTCTGTGGTTCCTCAACTAAGCTAGTCTGCCCAGTCAATGAGCCTAACTCTGCAATCACACACATGTAATACCATGCCTGGCTTTTTTTTTTTTTTTTAACAGTAGGTTTTGAGGCTAAAACCCAGGTCCCCATGAGAGCACATTACTGAGCTATCAGCTGCCACGAAAACATTCTTGATGTCGCAACAGAAGCATTTCCCTTCTGTGGTGGTCGGAATGAAAATGGCCCCATAGGCTCACAGGGAGTGGGAGGTGTGACCTTGCTGGAGTAGACGTGGCTTTGTTAAAGGAAGTGGGCTATTACTGGAGCGGGCTTTAAGATCAAAGAAGCTCAGGTCTTGCCGGTGTGTTTTAGCCTCCTTTTGCCTGCAGATCAAGATATAGAGCTCTCAGCTCCTTCTCCACCACCACGTCTGCCTGCATGCCACCATGCTTCTCGCCATGATGATTCTGGGCCTAAATCTCTGAACTGTAAGCCATACCCAATTAAATGTTTTCCTTTTTAAGACAACCATGGTCATGGTTGTGTCTTCACAGCCATAGAAACCCTGAGACACCTTCCGATATTTACTGGGATAATAGAATATTTTATTCCGATATTTATGGGATAAAAGAATACATTTACTTGACATAAAACATACAAACACAACATTCTCCATACTGAATTAGAAGTTTATTGAGCTCCCAATTCCCATGTCTGGAACATGAACATGGATTTACATGCATTGTCTCATGTTGTAGATCTCACATGCATGTCGTCTTCAGTCAGCTGGGCCTCTGCTCTATCGTCAGTAATTTAGAGTTAGCTCAATGTGAGTGAATGGTAAGTACAGAATGATGCATAAGCCGTAGCAATAAATCCTTCCCAATATCATTTACTTTTTTCCCCCAAAAAAACCATATTACAACTCTCTCTTGTAAAAAATAAATTTCAGAACAAGGCATTTAATTGACCTCACTTGAGAAAAATAAAGATAATTTCTATCAGTTCAGAATTCAGCAATGAATGTCCAACTATGGCTAAAAGGTACACCCTGAGAATTAAATGATTTATTTGAACAAACCCATTAAGGTTTATAAAGCTGTGTTAACCTAATGTCAGGAAGGGACACAAGATATCGGTGCAAATGCCCCTGCTCACTTTGCGGTGGAGTTCTCCAGGGACGCAGTATTGTAAACATCCTCATTGTCTTCGATGCTAGAAGCGTCTGTGGAGTCAGGCTCGCTGACCACAATGCCAATGGAAGACAGACTGGTAATGAAGGCATGGACTTGCTGTGCATAAACGTCCCTGATGTTAAAGTAGGGTAGCTCGGGGCACTTCTCCGGTGGGTCCTCACTACACTGGTCCACATCCATGTCCTTCTGCTTCTGGTAGTACTTGGAAAACTTGTTGAAGATGATGGTGATGGGAAGGGCCACCACCAAGATGCCACAAATAATACACGTGCTTGCAATGATCTTCCCGGCTAAGGTGATCGGATGGGTGTCTCCATAGCCCACCGTGGTCATACTGATAGTAGCCCACCACCAGCAGATAGGAATGCTGGTGAGACTGGATGCAAGTTCATCCTTCTCCACAGAGTAGATGAGCACGGAGAAGATGGAAATACCCACCGAAAGGAAGAGAAGCAGTAGCCCCACCTCATGGTAACTGTGCCTCAGCGTGGCCCCAAGAGACCGAAGCCCGACCGAATGCCGGGCAAGCTTCAGAATTCGAAAAATCCTCATGAGTCGGAGGATTTGGACCACTTTGCCCATGTTCTCAATGTCCTCACTCTCTTCTTCCTTGGTGTCCACAGCCAACGTAGCATAGAAGGGAATAACGGACACGAAGTCGATGATGTTCAGAGGGTTTTTCCAGAACTTCTTTTGAGAAGGGGCAGCGACCAGCCGGATGGCCAGCTCACCAGTGAACCAGGCAATGCATGCAATCTCCACTCCCTCCAGCACAGGGTCATCCACTTCTCCATCCTCATTCTGGAATTCGGACATGCTGTGCACGCACATGGCCACGATAGACGCCAGCACCACACTCAAGGAGGAGATGGCGATGAGCTTGGCGGACAGGCAATAAGCTGGGTTTTCCATTCGAATCCAGATTTTCTTTCGGAGCTGACCAAATCTCAGCTCATCAAACTTCTCCAGCTCTTTCTCAAAGAGAGAGGATTCTTCGAAGGAGGAGTCCGTGCTCACATCGTTGCTTTTCTGGTCCCAGTCCTTGTCATGGCTTTCTTCCTTCCGCTCCTGGTACCGGCTGCTGCAGCAGGAGTCAATGAAGAGCTCGTTGATACCCCAGTACTCGATCTCCTGGCAAAAGGAGAACACGCACAGCTCCTCCATGACGTGCAGCTTCCCCGTGTAGTAAAAGTTCAAGACGTATCTGAACAGGGAGGGGTTCCGATCAAAATAGTACTCTTTGTCGGCCACGCTGTAGTCATCACACAGCTCCAGTATGGCCTCCTCAGAATGGCAGGTCAGCAGCTTCCCCAGCCTTGTGTGAGGAAACCGCAGGAGGGTACTCTGGTCCACAGACTGCTTAAAGCCCCCCACGTTCAGGTTGACAAGTTCCTCGTCTTGTCCAGGGCGATGGAAAAACTCACCAAACACCATGATGGATAGAGGAGGCAGAGTGCTGGCCAGGAAGGGAGATGCCCAAGATCACATTGCACCTAGAAGGAGCACAAGACAGTATTAGCCTGTGCCCAGCCCTGCGCCATCGGGACTTATTTTTAATCTGCCCTTTCCAGAATGATGAGCTGACTGAAGGCAAAACAGGAAGTGCATTGAGAAGAAGAAAAGCACATTCTGGGGGTCTCTGGAAGGGCTTCAAAAACTTGAGCTTAGAAATCTAGTTTTATAAAAGAAAACCTACCGCATCATTTCATGAAGCCTAATTCCCTTTTCTCTATTAAACACTCAAATTTCATCTTCTGTCTCTTTCTCATGAGCTCTCTCTCTCTCTCTCTCTCTCTCTCTCTCTCTCTCTCTTTCTCTCTCTCTCTCTCACACACACACACACACACACACACACGAAAAGAGAGACACTAAAAAGCAATGTAATTTTGATCATTTACTTGCACAATATAAACACGTCTACAATCTCGACCCTGACGTTCTCGATACGTCAGTTGCTGTAGGGCTTGTAGCCTACATCTGTCCATCCTAAACTTAGCTGCCCACCCAGAGAGCACACTCCTCTTCTCCACATTTGATCCATGGGAGACAGAGATCAGCTCTTACAGAGACTGTGAGTTTCACTTTATGCTCCAGCGATATGCTGTTTTAGGAGAGCCCATTATTTATGTTTGGACACTGACACTCAAGAGGATATAATTATCTCCCCGTAATTAAGCACCTTATATCTTGCAGATATCATTACACTTTCCAGGATGGGGTTTCGGGGCTATCAGTGTGGAAAGAAACTGGCTGGGGAAGACCTTTTAAAGTTAAACATGCTTTGTTTCCTGACGCACACAGCTTCTTCTCCCATCTCTGCCCTCTTCTCATAGTTACCTGCACAGCATCATCCAGAACTATCGCTCCATCGATGGTCTACACTGGTTGGGCAAATGACCCACTTCTAGTTCTAACAGTAAAATATATCAGATCCATTTTTCGGAGAGAAAATATGGGGAGGGACTAGAGGAGTAAAGATCTGTTTTTAATTTTATGAATATGTATATGTGTCACAAGTGCACAGGTCCCCTTGGGAGCCAGAAGAAGGCATGGATGGCCTGGAGCTAGAACGTCAGGCAGTTGTGCACTGCCTTCTATGAATGCTGTGAACTGAACCCAGGTCCTCAACAAGAGCAGCACAGCTGATTAAACAGAATGGGAAAAGGAGCTCTCAGCAGAGGATTATCAGAGGTGGGTAGCAGGAGGGCTAGGATTTTATTCTGTTGGCAAGACTATAATGAACTGAGCTCCCATTACAACCTGACACTGTCACCTACAAAGTTTATGCTCAAGAACCATGGAACTGAGTTACAAGGGGAAAAAATATATATATCTCAGTGTTGGTAACGGAGCCACTCATAGCTGTCTTGAATTGTGTGCAGCCAACAGGCTGCAGGTTAGACATGCCTACAAGTAAAGGGTCTTGCTTGACAAGTGTGCTTGTGACCGTGACTTAGACCCACTCAGACTCAGCCTTCCGAGAGCAGTCCATGACACTGTACACAGCCCTCACCAAGCTTCTTGGACACCAGATCCATAAGTAAAAACAGCTTTCTTTAAAACTTGAAATCCAGTAATAAAATATGGGTTCCACTGAGGGAAAACTGGAAGATCTCGACAGGAAAAGGTGACGTGCATGAGAAAGGGGTGCACAGCACCAGGGTAAAGTCGGGACGTGAAATGGATGTGCTGGGGACACTGAAAAGAGAAAGCATCAAGTTCTGGAGTCTACAAAACAAAAGTGACAGGACACAGCAATCGGTGGAAGAGAAGAGAGAAATGCGTAGGCAGGGCGAAGGAGAATATACTAGCTAATCTGCTTCCACTTGGGGACGGTCGTGTTATTCAAGGAGACAAAGGTCGGGAAGGAATTTCTTCTATGGTCAGCAAAAGCTGCCAGCCAGAGGAAAGGCTCCTGATCTGAAAGAGAGAGGGATTCAGCACAGGTCATGTCACAGCCTTGAAACAGGGCCTCTGCCATCCAGTCCAGGAGAAAGTCTACAGTCACAAAAAAAAAATACTCAGGTGTTTGCCTCCAAGACACCAGCGCTTCATGAAGCCAAAGACCAGGGCATGGCTAATGTATCTTTAATAGATCTGCTGACCCCTTCCAAAAATTCAATTTGCCTTCCTCGGCTTGCTGTTTTTAATTAGGGATCTTCTTTGAAAGGCCTAAGTCAGGGCTGTTGCCTTGGTCCAAATATTTATGTAACGTTAGGTCTCCGCTGGCCAGGGCAGGCTAATGGCACAAAGGGTTGGAAAATGTTCCTAGGAGCTAGTTCAGCTAAGCTGACACTAAGACTTTAATGGAAGCTGTCTTCTGGCGGATTCTTTTTCATCTTAGCTGTCCTGGAATTTCACAGTGACATAACGTTTCATGACACTACGGGCATATAAGGGTCCCTTAATCAGGGACTGTGATTCACCTCTCTAGTCTCTCCCGAGTGACTTGTCTAAAGAACATGATCATCCATGATGCCCATATTCCCACCATGTCCTTCTGCTTTGTCCTCCCTGGTGAAGGACACCTTTAGTCCACACTGGTGAAGGAAAGCTCATCAGGAAGTCCATCCATCCGCTCCATCATTAAGAGCAACACACGTCATAAAACCAAAGATCTCACTGCGGAGAAAGGGGCTTTCAAAAAAGAGACAGAAGAAAGCATTGCCGAAACAGCTCTAACACAGCAGCTCCAAAGGCAAGTTCGGATGTGCAGAGTTAGGACTGGATTCCTGCAATCGGACCCACAGCAGCCCACTTGGAGCAGGGAAGATGAAGCTTCTACCTTTACAAACTGAGAAGCCATTGATAAAGGCACTGGGACTTGTTTCTACTGCACTTACCGGCTTTTTGGGACCCTAGTCTATTTGGATGCAAAGCTTCCTAGGCTTGGATGTGGGGGGGAGGGCCTTGGACTTCCCACAGGGCAGAGTTCCCTGCCCTCTCTTAAGGAGGGAGGGGTAGAGAGGAGGGGGAGTGGGGGAGCGGGAAGGGAATAGGAGGAGGGGAGGAAGTGTGAATTTTTGAATGGAAAAAAATAAAATTAAAAAAAAAACAAATTGCACATAGTTAGAGTCTCTATGTGCACACAGTCTTTCTTCCAATTATGGTACATCCTTAAATGCCTTTTTTTTTCATCCTAGGAATTAACAGATAAGGAAACAAACTGAGTTGAGAAGCAGAGGCCTAAACAGGGAGCTTGTTAATCTCCGTGCTTCCATGTTCCGGCTTGCACGCTCAGGATCACGTGGATAAAGCGTGCTACTGGGGCTGGAGAGATGGCTCAGAGGTTAAGACCATTGCCTGCTCTTCCAAAGGTCCTGAGTTCAATTCCCAGCAACCACATGGTGGCTCACAACCATCTGTAAAGGGGTCTGGTGCCCTCTTCTGGCCTGCAGGCATACACACAAACAGAATATTGTATACATAATAAATAAATAAATAAATAAATAAATAAATAAATAAATAAATAAATAAGCATGCTACTGTACAGCATCACTTCCAAGGATGCTGTAGTCAGGCTAGCATTTATTATTTTAATTAACTTTTTTTCTTTATTTTACATACCAACCACAGTTTCCCCTCCCTCCTCTCTTCTCGTTTCTTCCCCCAACTCCCATTTCCCTCCTCCCCATCCACCCTGTGTCTCTATTCAAAACTGGGCAGGCCTCCCATGGCTTTGACTATAACATGATACATCAAATTTGAGGTAAGACTGAGCTCCTCCCCCTGTATAAAGGCTGGGCAAGAATGGGAAGCAGGTTCCCAAAAGCCAGCTAACCACCAGGGACAGGTCTTGATCTCACTGCTAGGAGTCATACAAATATACCAAGCTACACAACTGTCACACACATGCAGAGGGCCTAGGTTGGTCCTATGCAGGCTCCCTAACTGTTGGTCCAGAGTCCATGGGCTCCCATGAGTTTAAGTCAGCTGTCTCTGTGGGTTCCTCTGTTGTGACCTTGAACCCGCTGCCTGGTATAATCCCTCCTCCCTTTCTTCAGGAGGACTCCCAGAGCCCAGTCCAGGGCTTGGCTGTGGATCTCTGCATCTGCTTCCATCAGTCACTGGATAAAGGCTCCGTGATGAGAATTAGGGTAATCACCAATCTGATTACAGTAGATGGCCAGTTCAGGTACCCTCTCCACTACTGCTAGGGGTCTTAGCTGGGTCATTTTTGTGGATTCCTGGAAGCTTTCCTGATACCAGGTTTCTCCCTACCCTCTGTCCCACCCCCAAACTGCTTCTTACTCCCAGCCTGCCCAACCTGCTCCCTCAAGTTCCCATGCCCCCACCCCTACCCCCAGTTTACCCAAGAGAGCTCTTCTATTTCCCCTTCCCAGAGAAATCGATGCATCTCTCATTGGGCACTCTTCATTATTTCAGCTAGCATTTATTAAAATCCATTCATTTGCTCCTTTCAGAAAACATTTAGTGAATCAAAGGTATACTCTATACTACGTGATAAAGCTTATGTTTATATACATAGGCAGTTACATACACTTGGCTCTCCACATCTATAAAGTTCCACACTGGAGAATTCTACCAAGTTCAAATCAGTGGGTGAAAGTACTTGCTGCTAAGACTGGCGATGTTATTTAATCCTTGGGACCCACATAGAAAAGAGAATCAGCTCCCAAAAGTTGTCTGCTGACCTCCATCCACAAATGATGGCATGTTTGTGTGCACACACTAAATAAATAAGCCCTTTTTAATTAAGAAAAATGCATGTATTACAGTGCTATACACAATGAAAGATAATTTAAATTTAAGGTAAATATAAATTATATAAATATAAAACTCAATTCAAATATATCAACTTGAACACATTTCCATTTTTTTTTTTACACTGGCACAGTAAAATGTCAAGAAATATGTTTAATCATGTAAGATTTGGATTTTATGTCCCACTAGTAACATCTGCTTTCTTCTTTCTTTTTTATTCTTTTTCTTTCTTTTTTTTTGTTTGTTTGTTTATTGTTTTGGGGGTTGGAGGGGTTCGAGACAAGGTTTCTCTGTAGCTTTGGAGCCTGTCCTGGAACTAGCTCTTATAGAGCAGGTTGGCCTCGAACTCACAGAGATCCGCCTGCCTTTGCCTCCCGAGTGCCACCACTGCCTAGCCAATATCTGCTTTCTTAACCATGACAATGTCATCAAGGTGCTGGGTTTCGAGATTGAGGAGATGGCTCAGCAGGTGATGCACCTGCCTGAAAAGCACGGGTACTCAGGTTCAGATCCCAGCAGCCAAACAAAAGCCAGGTGAGTATGGCAAACCATCTGTAACCCCAACTGCAAGAGAAGCAAACATGGGGAATTCCCCAGAGCAAGCTGGCTAGCCAGACTATGTAAAATCGTGATCTCGGGGCTCAACACGAGATCCTGACTCAACATGTAAAGGTGGAATTTCATAGAGGAGGACACTTGGCATCAACTTTTGGCCTCCATGCACACACAAGTGCACATGTACCTGCATATATGGACCACACACATAAACAAGTATATACACTCGCACAAACATACACACACATAAAAATATATGCAGAAGGAAGAAAGGAGGGAAGAAGGGAGGGAGGGAGGAAGGGAGGGAGGGAGGGAGGGAAGCAGTTCAGTGTTTTTGGTTCTGTTGGTTTTTGAGACAAGGTCTTCCTATGTAGCCTTGGCTGGCCTGAACTCACATAGACCAAACTAGCCTTGAACTCATAGAAATCCACCTGCCTCTGCCTCCTGAGTGCTGAGATAAAAGGCCTGGCCCAGAAGGTAAATTTTTTTTCATCTAAGAGTAATAATATCTTAAAATTAGGGAAGTGTGAATTTTGATGTATGGTTGGGAATTAAAACATAGACTAAGAAATTTAAAACTGCGTGTACTGGATATGTGCGCAGCTTTCTCCTGCCACTGTTCTCTGAGCAATAGAGCAGAACAATGATTGACCCAGCACTCACAGCATAGGAGCTGTCGATCATCCCCTAAAGACCATGCAAGGCATTCAGGAGAGCATGCATGGGCTCTATGCAAATACTACACCATTGGTGAGCACCTGAGGATTTGGGCACCCAGAGGAGTCCTAGAAACCAATGATGTCGTTATACAGCGTGTATGTGCACACGTAGATATATAGTGAATCATACATCCACTAAATACAAATACGGACCAACTAATTTATGAGCCATAAATAGGTAAATTTTTCTGATTCAAAAATTCTAGTTATGTGAAAGTAATTTTGTATGGGGAATCACAGCAACATAAAAATGAATTATAGGAAAGAATGCCACATACCTCACACAGAAGAGATGTAATGTGCTTAATATATGAAGAGGGCTTACTTTTTAGGAAGAAAATGAACTATGACAATGTGGGAAACGGACAAGAGATGGGAACAGACAGTTCATAGATGAAAACCACACGCGAGACTGAAGTCAGGAAAATGCAAGTTCAACCTTCCTCAGGAGTGTGTGTGAAAACCACACTGAGGGCTGGAGAGATGGCTCAGTGGTTAAGAGCACTGGCTGCTCTTCCAGAGGTCCTGAGTTCGATTCCCAGCAACCAGATGGTGGCTCACAACCATCTGTAATGAGATCTGGCGCCCTCTTCTGGCGTGCGGGTATATATGGGAGGCAGGATGTTGTCTACATAGTAAATCTTAAAACAAACAAACAAAAAAGCAAAAAAAAAAAAAAAAAAAAAACATACTGACACATCACATCTAATGCACCAAACCTGAGCAAGATCCAGAAGCATGTTGTCTCCATGGAGTGTGGGCCAGTCTGTGAAGCAAGCCTCTTCATGTTGTGCTGGGAATGAAAAATGAAGGGGAGCCCCCAGGGAGGGGAGCTCTTCAATATTTGACGGACTGGTGTAGGCTTTTACCCTCTGACCTGGTAATCTTGTTTCTAGAACTCTCTTCCTGAAGTTAGACAAGCAAAGCACTTGTGTGTAACTGGAAACAGTCCAAATGTCCATCAATAGAGGAATGACAGAAAATAAATTATGGTCTACTTCTACACACCCGTGCGCATGCACACACAGACACACACACACAGTTTAGATGTTTTAGGTGAGAGGGAGAAAGCAAAGCTTGGAAAACTGTCAGCAGTATGCAGCAATTTATCTAAGAAAGAAGGTAAAACTGGGCCTGAGAGCTGGCTCAGCCAGGGGAGCAACCTATCACCAAGTCTTACAACCTGACTTTTGTAGATGATAGATAGATAGATAGATAGATAGATAGATAGATAGATAGATAGATAGATAGATAGATAGATGATAGATAGATGACAGATAAATCGATATTTTAATAAAGAAATCAAGAGAAAGTAGTGCAATTATATACATACATGCATGTGTGTATTTACATATGTATGTGCTTATAAAAAGGAAACAATAGTAATGTAAACAAAAACATAAAATGTCTATAAGGCATAATGTGAGAAAGTAAACTCAGGAACCATGTTAATGTCTACCAAATTATGAGACAAAATTAATTTTAAATGAAACAGACATTTTTAAAAAAAATCAAAGGTTACTCTATATCAAATTGGTAGCTTAACCTCACATAGATGAATTACTTCAACGAACTGACTGTACATCCTGTTGGTGTGTAGTCTAGGACCAAAGTAAACACCAATATTAAAATATTTGTAGCAATCACAGTTATATACTTATTTTTTTCAAAAATATTTTATTATTATTTTATGTATACAGGTGTTTCGCTTGCATGTATGTCTGTGTACCCAGTGTATACCTGGTACTCCCAGAAGCCAGAAGGTTCTTGGAACTGGATTTTTGTGGGTGCTGGGAATTGAACCCAGGTACTCTGGAAGAATTCCCAGTGCTCTTAACTCTTAATCACTGAGCCATCTTTCCAGCCCTATATACTTATTCTTAAATATTATATATACATAGGATCAAGCACAGGAAGTATTCTGTTAATGTCCTTAAGCACCCCAAGATTTTAGGTACAAAAATAAAAATAAATATGAATATAAGGATCAAAGAAATTAAAGCTCTCTGCTCCTGAGTTTGAATTGGAAATGACAGCATAAATACACGATTTACTTTTTGTACATAGAGTCTTATTTCTAGCTCTGTCTACCAAAACAACAACAACAAAATGAACAAACAACAACAAAAAAAACAAATAAGAAAACAACCTGAAACAGATGACCATATGATGGATGCTACATGGGGGCTCATCTCTCTCTCCTTAAAAGTGAGGTACACCGTCTCACCTCTGCAGGTGTTCTAAAAGTTGAGAGTTCACAGCTAAGTCAGTCCCCGCTTGGCGCTTGGTAATCACCCTCAGCCAAAAGAGAGCTGCTTCCCAAAGCCAGAAACACAGCCAGTGACTTGTCTAGAAGAGGGTAGTAGTAACCTAGCATCTTATTATATAAAGGCGGTCCACCCAGGTCCAGAGCTCTGTGATTACTAAGTGAGGTTCCTGTTTAAATCCCGCCAAAGTTAGACACCTCGCTTTACTGAAGCCTCTCTTCCTCACTTCTTCACAGATGCTGATCCCAAAGATGCCTAACAAATTCTTGTATACATCTGCGTCTGTCTGTTTTTAGAAAGTCCATCTAGAAACACTTAGAGGTACTCTAACTTAGTGAGACTGAAACAAGTAAATACAATTTCTCCCTAAAAGAGCAAGGGTTCCTTGGATGAACAACCAACTCCCAGTCTGGGAATGGAAATATACAAGATGAGCCTGGAATTTCCTTCTACACCAAGAAACAAGGGAGGCTGTCAAAGACAAGGGAAAGTCAAAAAGATAAAAAAAAAAAAAAATCTAGAGATACTTCCACATGCTGAAGAGAAGAAGCATGAGTCTCACAGGGAAAAGCAAAGATCTTCGACAGATTATAGCGTATCAAATAGGATAAAATTCTTAAGTTCACAGCGATAATTTCCATGCCAGTGCACGTAGGCGTGTTTTGTGTATACACAGCTAGCTGTATGCATGCACAAGAGTGTGAAAGACACTTACTGTCATTACTGAGCATCAACCAATGTCTTTTGAGACAGGCTCTGTGGCTTGTGCCTGGAACTCACAAACTCGGTCAGGCTGACTGGCCAGAGCCTCGAGGATCTGTCTGTGTCTGCGTTCCCAATGCTGAGATTACAAACACACACCACCACGTCTGACCTTTTAAAATCGGTTCTAGGGACTGAACTTGGCTCCTCCTGCTGGCATACCGCGCCCTTTGCTGATAATCTCCTCAGCCCCCATAGTAATAATTTTTAAAAAGGAGCACAGTACCTAGGTTACTTTTGGACCCTACTCAAGAACCAACTCACTATTTTGTGAAAGTAAAAAGGAAAATCTAAAACTTTATCCCGCCTTCCTGTGAGAATTATACTTTAGAAAAATAATACAAGAGTTAATGAGGGAAATTTTTCTTCATAAAAACAATCCCAATAATTTGAAAACACAGCAGTGGAAATAACCTAATGGCATAATAAAAAGTAATTATTTATATTTAAAAATAAGTTGAGATTTTAAAAGTTGACAGTAACAACTGAAAAGGAGTTGGTGTGACTATACTTAATGTCACAAAAAAATAAAATTTAAGATAAAAATTGTTACCACAGTCAAAGAACATTTCTAGTAATAAAAATGCCAATCCATCAAAAGGAAGGCACAAGTACTATAAACATACTTAGCAATAGAGAAAAAATATGATGTAAAAAATAATGGCAGAACGTGGGGGAGAAATCATTGGAATTTCTATATCCCACCTTCAATAACATATGGAACAATTATACAAATATCTGCAGGGAAATAAAGATGATTCAAACATGATGATAATCCAACAAGATCTGACAGAGACTGAGCACTCCAGCTAGTAAGAGTTCATACTCTGTCTCTCTCTCTCTCTCATGGACATAGAACACTCTCTACTACAGACCGCAGCAGCTAAGTCATGGAACAGCCTGGATAGATTTTAAAGGGCACTAGCCGGCTCTCATCACTCTGACAAACTATTGGAAGTAATCAACTTAAAAAGAGAACAGGTTTGTCTAGCTCACCATTTCAAACATTTCAGTACATCATCACTTGGCCCTGGTGTCTTGGACCTATGGAAAGACAGACAGCATAGCATAGTGGGATGACATAGGTCAGCCTCAAGGCAACCAGGAAACAAAGCCAGTAAAACTGAGGGGGTGTTAATATAATATCCTCATCAATAGCACAACTCCAGTGTACTGCCTTCCTACCACCATCTCACTTCCTGATGATGACATTACCTCTCAATAGTTCCATAACCAAGGACCCAGCCTCTATCTGACATATACATGGTCGTTTGAAGACATTCAAGATTCAAATTACAGCATAGACAGACAGACAGACAGACAGACAGACAGACAGATACATAGATAGATAGATAGATAGATAGATAGATAGATAGATAGATAGATAGATAGATAGATAGATAGATAGATAGATAGATAGATAGATAGA
>NC_022029.1:19472662-19476663 GCF_000317375.1 Microtus ochrogaster
ATAGATAGATAGATAGATAGATAGATAGATAGATAGATAGATAGATAGATAGATAGATAGATAGATAGATAGATAGATAGATAGATAGATGTACAGATGGACGGATAAACGGACAGACAGAAAAGTACACCAACCACAATGGGATACAATTATACATCAATAACAAAAGAAAATCTGGTAATGATTTTTCAATGTGGAAATAACACTCCTTAAGGACCAATGAGTTAAAGGGAATTTTTTTTAAAAAAATGCAATAAACAAAAACAAAAAATCAACAAAATTACAGGGTGCTATAAAACAATGACTAGGAAGAGCATACAGATTTATATACCTATATTTAAAGAAAGAAAGAACTTATATTAAGAACTCTCTCCCTGAAAAACCACAGGAAAAGAGGAACGTTAAGGCCAAATTTAGTACAAATAAGAAAATGATGATTACACTTGAAATGAATGAAACAAAATAAGAATAGGAATACAGAAGATTCAGAAGGCCAAAAACTGGACATTTTTTCCCAAATCAATAGAACTGACCAATCTGTAGCCACACTAACCAAGAAGGAAGGAAGGAAAACCCCAATTAGCAGAACCAGCAGTGGAAGAGGGTATGCCGCTCACTGTTGGCCTCCTAGAAGTAGGAAGACCTGTGAGAGTATTCTGTGAACAAATTTATTGCCACACATTAGATAACCTATGATCTATAAAAAGTAAATTGCTAGAAATAGACAACTTCCAGAATATAACTCAAGATGAGAAAGCGAATCTTAATGAGCTTGTAAGATACTTAATTGGCAACTTTGCAACTCTGCGTAGAAAAGCTGAGCATCAACAGCTCTGTTGAGTCCCATCGCTCCTTAGCATGGATTCTTGAGCAAACTTTTCCAAAACCACGAAGAGGAAGATGCCCTCCCCAACACTATAAAGTCAGTACTCCTGACTATACACAGACATGAGAAGGAAACTCAAGACCCTTGTCTCTGTGCATACGGATGCAAACATAATCAATAAATCACTAGCAAACCAAATCCAGTAGCTTGTCCTGGTTAGGGTTCCATTGCTGTGATGAAACACTATGGTCAAAAGAAACATGGCTTCTAACAGTGATGTAAAAAGCAGCATGAGTATAGGAACCCAGAGGCAGGACCTGATGCAGAGACCATGGAGGGGTGCTGCTTACTGTCTTGCTCCTTGTGGCTTACTCAGCATGCTTTTCTGCAGAACCCAGGACCACCAGCCCAGGATGGCATCACCCACAATGGGCCGGACCCTCCCATGTCAATCACTAGCACCATACAGACGTGCTTACCATCCGATCTTATAGAGTAATTTTCTCAACTAAGGGTCCCTTCTCTATGAGGACCCTAGCTTATGTCACGTTAACATAAAACCTAATCAGCACAACATATAAAAAGGATTCTACACTTTAGACTATTCAGGTTTAGTTGAATGCATGGCTAATTTTTATATGTAAATCAGTCAGGATATTAAAACATACTGCCATGTATATAGTCCATTGTCCATAGAAATGCCATAATACATTGCATCATCAAATATGAAACATCCTCGACAAATAACACATACAAACAGGAAGTGCATTGCTGGTCATTTGGAGTTGGGAGAAGGGAGGAGAATTGGGATTGTTAATGGATATGGATTTCTTTTAGGAGTGATAAAAATATTTTGGATAAGAGAGCCATCCAACCTTATGAATATAGTAAAAACAGAATTATACATAAAAGTAATTTTGTACATATATTATTGCCTAGATTCTGCATATGAGAATCTCTTCTCCACCTGAGCCATCTTGCATGGAGGGACACTCATACAGATGTCTGTAACAGTTGATACTCCAGGGAAAGAGTTTTAGAGAATTTGAATGGACTGGGTCAAGCTCCCAGTTCCCTCCTCCTGGACTCTCTTGCTCTGTTCAACTTCAACAGTCCTTTGTGTCCACTTTATATGAGCGTTTATCACACGGTAGTGTCACGCCTTCTGTACCCGCGCCTTGCTCTGCACAAACGCTGAACGTCTAGCCCGTCCTCAGCACTCGGCTATCCTTTCTACATGATAGCCTCTTTTGTTAATGACCTGTCCTTGTCTGGTAAAAGACACTCATTTTTATTTGAAAGAGTTCACAAGAGCTATTTCTGTTCTCAGGAAGAGCGATAGCAGAAAGATCTAGATCAGGCCTGGCGAAATTCGGAGGCTCCAATGGCCAACCAGTGAAGCCAAGCAAATAAACGGACAGTTGGGGGATTATAAGGCATTCTTCACAGTTACACAGAGAGACACTGCACAGCATCTCAGTACTTTGGGGGAATTCAAGGATAGACTTGTCAGTGTTCGTGGAGAAACAAAACTCTGGTTTGTATGTAGGATAGCTGAGCTGACCCGCTAGGCTTTAAACACTATACAACTCTAAAGAACTGTGTTTCTGGGCACACTTTGACCTGAGCCAGTCTCCTGACAATTCCAGTTCTGTGATATCCATGTTAAGTTAGACATAATAGGACCCTTACTGCAAGAGTAATAGTGATCTTTCTTCAAGTCCAAAACTGCAAATGTTAAGAAAAAAAAGTGGCGCATGGAGGAAGGAATATGTGTAACACACTAAGTTGCTTTTTTGCTGTTGTTTTGTTTTTCTGATTTAAGATACTAAGGTAGGGCCTCATGTAGGTCAGGCTGACTTCTGACTCACTAAACACCAAGGAAAACTGAACTTCTCATCTTCTTGCCTCTGCTCTCAAGGGCTAGGAGTACAGGAGTGTGCCGCCATGCCGGATCTGTATGCTGTGCTAGAGATCCAACCCAGGGCTTCGTGTATGACAGGCAAGCACCTTGAACCATTGCCCGAAATTTTTAAATCTGGCTTTTGGTATGATCACAAGCTGATGTAACCTTTCCAGACCCCTGTTTATTTCATCTGAGAAGAACTTCGCCATCTGCGAGGAAAAATAACTTCCTCTTTTTCGCTACGCTGTAAAATACTTTCCCTTCCTCTGATGACAATGACCGACTGCCAGAGAAACTGATGCAGAAAGACAGCTCTTACCCTCGTGGTGGTGATGTCACACACTCTGCCCTCATCCTGCACAGTGGAACGTCCATTGTCATCCGAGAACCTTCTCCCTTCTTCCCTTGCTGGAGTCTGGGGTGCACACAGGCATTGAGCGGCTCAGAGAAGAGAAGCGTGTGGTCCTCAGGTTGTACACGCCAAAGCAGATGCTGTGAAGTCAAGTTCACCTGCAGAGGAAAGCATCAATCAAGCTGTCACTCCAAAGTGGAAACAAAACCAAGCCATTTGATGACCAGCTCAGTGCTCTGGGCATGTTTTACTGCTTAGATGCAAACCTTCAAGCCCCATGGAACTTCCATGGAGGAACTGGTCTTTTCCTGTGATGGAACTATCGCTCCACCGGAACTTACAGATAGAAGGAAGGACTCCTAGAACTTGACCACAGCAAAACATCTGGAGCATCACATCTGTCACAGGCCATGAAACATCCAAGATAGGCAGGGCACTGGAGTTAGGGCTTCACTCACTTCCCACATAGCTGTTTCTACGAGAGTTATTCTCCTAGCCAATCCATGAAGGGTGAGCTCGTAAACTTCGAAATGAATATACTTTAATCCACTTCAGAGGTAAATTTATAGGGGTTACTGTTCTAATAGAATTAATCCCAGTGCAACAATTTGAAATCAAAAGATTTTCAAGGGCTTGCCAAAGTCAGTTCCTCTTTATTCGTACATTGCTATATGTCACAGATCAGAGATGGTTTCAGGTCCTAATGCAGAGTCCTCCACAAACATGAGGATGTTCCTGCATGGACCAGGGAGTCAAGTTTATGTCAAAACAAACAAAAAGATAACACTGTGCGCTCTCTCTCTCTCTCTCTCTCTCTCTCTCTCTTTCTCTCTCGCTCTCTCTCTGTCTCTCTGTCTCTCTCTCTGTCTCTCTGTCTCTCTCTGTGTCTCTCTGTGTCTCTCTCTCTGTCTCTCTGT
>NC_022029.1:19476763-19498877 GCF_000317375.1 Microtus ochrogaster
TGTCTCTCTCTCTGTCTCTCTGTCTCTCTCTGTGTCTCTCTGTGTCTCTCTCTCTGTCTCTCTGTGTCTCTCTCTCTGTGTCTCTCTCTCTGTCTCTCTCTCTGTCTCTCTGTGTGTGTGTCTCTCTCTGTCTCTCTCTCTCTCTCTCTCAGTTAAAGAATGCAAAAATAAAAACTCCCAACCAAGTAAGCCTTGCCTCATGGTGAAATTCTCCCATAGGTCTATGCTGGCTGTCAAGCATCTATCCCTTGATTTTTTTTCATGCTGGAAAGTCAACATCAGTTCTAAAGGGGGAGCGGGTAGTCATGGAGAAGAAACTACTGATGTAGAGCAGAAGACAGGCAAGAAGTGTCTGCAGCTACATCAGGCATTAAACAAACGCTCAATGTGGTTGAAGACCTTCTAAGGCCCTGGGATCTCACAGGGCACATAGCAACCACTGCAACACCCCCAAGAGCTCACAGGCCCTAGACCAAGTAAACATGTGAAAACAAACATGTCTGAACAAGATCCTGGGGACAGTGCAGGCGGAGCCAGGGAGGAACACAGTTTACAAGCTGGCCCCAACGGGGACACAGTTCACCCTGACACTCTACGGGGCTAAATTTCCCCTTGTAAGAGATAGTCATGAGAACGAATCCGAAGTGAAATGCAGATCCACGTCAGGTGAACGCCTCAGGCAGATCTCTTGATGGGAAAGCAGAGAAATCTCTTTAAGAGGCTGGAGAAGAGGGCTTGAGAAGTCAAAGGCTCCTTTGTCCTCCTCATGCCCCTCAGCCTACACTTCTTCCTCTTCCCCCTTCTCTTCCCTGCCTCCTGGCAGTACCTTAGACATTCACCTCCCAAACAAAGGTAGAAATGCTACAGGGCCCAATCTTTCCACTCGGATATCTTTCAAACTTCAACATCCTTTAAGAGAAAGGAAAATTAACCCCAAATAGCTTTCATACTCTATACTCATTACCAAAGGAAGATAATCAGGAGGACATGGGCTCTCGGCTAGAAGTCCATTGCTTTGGCCCAGTACGGAACTCTCGGGTCTGACCCAGGGACACATGGGGAGGTGAGCCAAGCCTATCCTCTAAACAGAAACCTGTACCCAGGGAGGCCTTACAGTTGATATGTCATGAATAAATGACATCCCAAACAGCAACTTCCTCCCTGCCATCTAAACTCCAAATTTGTGTGCCTTCCTAGATTTTTCTATCACCTTAATCACTGTCGAATGATGGAAACTGGGGTGATGGCTCAGCTGGTAAAGCCACTTCCATCTTAAGCATGAAGACTTGAGTTTGATCCCTAGAGGCCATGTAAAAATGCAGGATGTGGTATCCTATCTTTATAATCCCAGCAGGCCGAGATGGGAAGATCTCTGGGCAGCTCCCGGTCAATAAGAGCCTCTACCTCAAAGGAAGTGGTCTGCATTTGTACCAATCCATACCATTCTAAGATCATTTGTGTTCTACATGAACCCAACAAGAAATGATAGCTAGCATTTTCCGAGTCCCCCACACGACATCAGGTACATTTGTAAGGCTTTTACAAACGTCTCTGCAACCTTCAACCACGGCATATGCCAAGTATTATTCTCGATGTAGAGGTGGGACATCCAGACCCAGAGATGCTACCTGTCCACAGCTCACACAAGAAATGACAGGACCCAGGTTCATCTCACTGTGGAAATCGAAGCTCATCTAGTTATGGTCAGGGTGTGCCAAACATAACCCAAAGCATCAGACTTGGGGGAAGGAAGTGTGGACTCACTTACTCTCCCCTTCCTGTTTCACAACCCCACCCCACGTTAGTTGTGCCTACCAAGGTCATCAGGGTTGACACGTTCGAACAAAGGTGTCATAGGTTGTGATTTAGCACAGAACAGGCTTCTGACTTTGCGATACAGTCCGATCCTGGCAAAAACCCATCACACTCCCTCAAGGCCCTATTCTCTCTGCAGAATGTCTCTTTTCACAATAACTGAATTATCTTTGCCATTTCCTCCAGCCTGGCTATATTTCCTGATGAGTTCGCTACAGCATTCAAAAATGTACACAATGGCAAACTCCATTATTGAGGGGAAAGGTGAAGAGTAAGAGACATAGTAGATGCGTGCCTCATCCAGACCCCTGACATCCAATCTTAGAGCCAAGGCCAGAGAAAAGGAAATGGATTGCGAACAGGGACACACAAAGGGCTCTACGGATTCCCTGGCCCTCACCGTAGATATGCAAAATTGACCTGGTAAATAAAGAAGAAACTCCTTGTGGCACTGCAGTACTGGCCTGTGTCCTCTATACCCATGCAGGACTCCGTATGTCCCCATCCCTGCTACACCACATTCTTCTGAACTGTTATCTAGACTGAGAAAGCCGCCAGTGAGGTATAGCAGCCCACGAGCGAGCTTCATGCTAATTATCCCTGTCATACAGTTTTGCTTCACACATTTTGTTCAAACCAATCCCCCTCTCCCAAGCCAACAAAATTAGAGTAAATTAGAAGGGAAAAAAGTCAATACAGATAACGAAAAGCCACTAGGCAGAGACAGAGGAGGTAACTGGGCAGGACAATATGACTGCCAATACTATACACACACACACACACACACACACACACACACACACACACACGAAATGCAAATGAAATCATCCCATCCTGGGTGCTCAGCCCATTCTGCCCCCACAAAGGAGCATCTCAAGGCATGATCAAAGGTCAAAAGTCAAACTCTCAGAGGTTCGGTATTCTTTTTTATTTATTTATTTAATATGCATACAATATTCTGTCTGTGTGTATGTGTGCAGGCCAGAAGAGGGCACCAGACCCCATTACAGATAGTTGTGAGCCACCATGTGGTTGTTGGGAAATGAACTCAGGACCTTCGGAAGAGCAGGCAATGCTCTTAACCACTGAGCCATCTCTCCAGCCCCAGGTTTGGTATTCTTAAATACTCCCAAAAACTCCCTTGCACTGACACTAGGCTCCAAGAGGCACTTCCTGGAAAACAGAGACCCGTGCGCCTTGCCAACAGGTAACATATGAGCTACGCAGACATCCTACCCTTGGGATTTACCAACGCATAGAATTTAGTAAAGCGGAAGGAGGCTTATTTAAGTAAGTTTTGATGTAAGTCTGTGTCTTCGTCAGGGTTTCTGTCGCTGCTGTGTTCCCCTGACAGTGAACAATTTGGGGAGGAAAGGGTTTATTTGGCTTACACCTCCACATTGTAATTTATCACTGAAGGAAGTCAGGACAGGAACTCAAACCAGGCAGGAACCTGGAGCAGGACCTGAGCAGAGGCCATGGAGGGGTGCTGCTTACTGGCTTGCTCCCCATGGCTTGCTCACCTGCTTTCTTATAAAAGCCAGGACCACCAGCCCAGGGGTGGCACCACACGCTGAGCCTTCCCCCATCAATCACTAATTAATTAAATGCCCTACAGCTGGATCTTATGGTGGCCTTTTCATTTTCCCTCCTTTTAGGCGACTCTTGCTTGTGTCAAGTTAACATAAAACGAGCCAGCAGGGTTTGATCAGGTTTTTGATACCAGAAAATGAGTTTCTGAAGTTACACAGCTGGCCTTGATCTGTGACAAGTGTCCGACTCCTGGTCCAGACAACATCTTGATCTCACAAACTTCCGCAGTAGACGCTTCCACCTTGGAAGTGCTGCTTCTAGAGAGTCGGGTGATTGTTTCTTGGGATAGCGCCCCACAGATTGTAGGATATGTCACGGTACTGATACCAACTACTGTATATAATACCAAGGTTAGGACAGTGTGGAATCTCTCCTGAGTTGGCAAGATATCGTAGCAGCTAAAGGTACTTGTCATGGAGGCCAGTGATGTGAGTTCACTTCCCGGGACCCACACAAGAAAGAGAGAACCAGCTCCCACAAGTGGCATATGCATGTGTATACACACACACAAACACACACACACACACACACACACATAAATAAATAAATAAATAAATAAATAAATAAATAAATAAATAAAGCCCAATAAGACATGCTCTTAAATGTCTCCAGTCCCTGTCAAGTGCTCTGCTTAGGAATCAAATTATCTCCAGTTGAGACCAGAACTCTAGAAATGAGCTAAAGGTTCAGACCCCTGTTTGCAACTGGGCATGCAGTGACCTTCCCTAAGGACAGGACCCAGGGACTGTGCTTCAACACCTATTCCTTTAGAGTCAGTCATGTCGTTTCATGCCATGATGTCAGTCAACAGAAACTTTAAAAATAAGGAAAGATAAGAGATAAAGGCAGGGAAGATGGCTTAGTAGGTAAGGTTCTTGCCACACAAGCATGAGCGCACCTGCGTTTGGATCCCAAACACACACAGAAAAGCCAGTCATGAATGACATATACCTGTAAACGCAGCCATGGGGAGGCAGAAACAGGCAGGTTCCTGGAGGTCACTGGCCAGTCAGCCTAAACAAATAGCTGAGCCCTAGGTTCCGTGAAAGACCCAATCTCAGAAAATCAGGTGGTAACACCAGCCAGGGTCTGAGTTGATGTCCGTGGTTCCCGTTACCATGGAGAATCATGTGGATACCCGTGTCTGATCAGCCACCTGAGGTCATGCCGGTGTCCTAGAATCATTCTGCTGCTGGGGCCATACTGATATGGGTGGCCAGCACTGCCACCAGGGCCATGGTGACATCCAGGCCTGAGGTGCAGCCAAGGGCCATATGTAGGCCTGTGGACCTGCTGCAACTGAGGTCTGTATTGATGTCTGTAGCCCATGTTACCACAGGAGACTATAGGAACCATGCGTGTTGAAATCCGAGGGCTGTACTGAGCCAGCATTGCCCTTCGATGGCCCTGGAAAAGCTGACCCTGTCCCTCACTGGCCACTGCAGCTGAAAAGTTGTCCCCACCCCTCACCACAAGAATGGGAGAGCTAGCCTTGATGGCTTGGGTGTACAAGAGCTGGCTCTGCCTCTCGCCTGAGTGGGAAGGCAGTCGCAGTGGCCAGAATGACCAAATCAGCTACACCCAGACGCACATCCAGGGCTTTGAGTTGGCACACCCCAACATCTACCCCATCTATGACTATGGCCTGTGGGAGCACACGAAGGGACTGGCCCTGTGGAACTATAGTCACAGGATCTCCATGACTCAGGGATAAACAGCAGGATATCAGAGAGGAGTTTCGGGGGACGTCGAGCACTGACAGTGTACTGGAAGCCAAGGGCCTTGAACTTGACCAACCATACATTACAGTGAACATCTGCAAGTAAGGCTGACTGTCCAGGGGGTGTCCTGTGTGACACATCGCAGCTTCCAATGACACGGGGACAGTGAAGAGGTGTGGAAGAGGCAGTAAAGATGGAGGAGCAAAGTGTGGTTTTGTTTGTTTGCTTGCTTGCTTTGTTTTGTTTTTAGGTAGTTCTTTTAATTTTCTTTTGGGGGGACACTATGGGGTAAGGAGCAGATATGGAAGGACTGGGGTGCATGATATGAAATTCCCAAAGAATCAACTGAAAGAAATTACATTTAAAAGAAATAATGAAATGGTAAATTGGTTTTTTTTTTTTTGTTTTTTGTTTTTTTTGGTTTTTCGAGACAGGGTTTCTCTGTAGCTTTGGTGCCTGTCCCGGAACTAGCTCTTGTAGAGCAGGCTGGCCTCAAACTCCCAGAGATCCGCCTGCCTCTGCCTCCCGAGTGCTGGGATTAAAGGCGTGCGCCACCACCGCCCGGCGAAATGGTAAATTGTTAAGGATAGCTTCTAACATTGACTTCTACCCTCTATCACACAATCACACAAGTGTTCATGTACCCACACACTCAAACATGCATGCACACATGTGTACACACATGCACACACAAATGCACACACACATAAATACACACATGCACAAAGCAAATCTAAGCTTCCATTAACTCTCTAAGTATATGTGACTTAAGTATAAGAATAGAGGTTTCTCTCTATGAGAATTTGCCCATTCCTAGGACGACATCCCATGCCCATATACTCATATGGCTTCGAGTATATAGCCTGCTTTCTGCAATAACACCGTTCCTACTGAATATACCCACTCCTGGACAAAGCTCTCACCTTGTAGAAACTCAGTGAATATCTTGGAGGGGAAGAAAGTTCAAACACATGTTAGTTTTCTGGCCTTGCTGCCACCATCAATCACATACCTATTTTTAATAAAACCTAAGGGTAACAAAATTATAGAAATAATAATGGAAGATGAAATTCCATCCTGCCTGTATCTTGCTTAACTAATGAGAATTTTCATCCAGTGCTTTGCTCCAATAATATTAAAATATCACAATCAGGCTTCCATAATTGGATTTACTGGGCTCGGAGAATTGGACTGCTATTTAAATCCTGTAATCCAAAGCCATCAGAAGAACACACCTTCCAATCCATGCTGACAGAGGGTCACCACTAATATCCCTGAACTATGATCTTCCTTCTAATCATCAAATCTCAACAAGTATTTTAATAAGAAAAACTCTTAAATTCACATGATAAAAAAAAAAAAAAACTCTGATCAGCCCCAGAAGGAAAATGAAAGCTTCTCAGGGTCTAATATATTCAAGGACTAATAATAAATTCATAGACATTCTGGTTTCAGTGAGTATCCTATTGAATGCTTCCTAAAGCGACGTCTCTAAATTCTGCTTGAGAGATGAGTCTAAGTTCTGTTTCTCTCTTGAGGATGTGGAATGAGTGAAGGAGAAAGCATCTCCAGCACTCCCTAAGGCCTGGAGCATGCGTAACTAAACACCGCCTTCTCTCCTCGGGTTCTGTTTCCAGACAACCTCCCCTGTGGGACAGAGGAGCAGCAGGCACACAGCTGAGTCACCTCCCCAAGACAACCTGGGATAGAAAAGCCGAGACCACCAGGCCAGAAGCTGCCTGGGGAGGTGTGCCCACATAGATAGATCATCACACAGACACTGACCCTACTCAGTCACCCCTGGGTAATAACAGGGCTCTTAAGTCACTCTGATAGTGGTCTGTGTGGCTGCCACCCTTCCACTGGCCTCAGGAAGGAGCTCTTTTGGCTTCATGTAACCAACCCTGCCTGGGGTGGCTGAAGAAAGAGGTTCCCACTGCAGGCAGGAAGGGAAAACAGCCCGAATGGAGGCCTGAGATCTTGTACTTCTTAATCTTAGCCTGGTCTCTCTCCCTTTCTGTGCTATGAATGACAAACCACGGTGCTGAATCACTGAAGAACAGAGGAAGGGAGAGACAACAGTTCTGCAGGGTGCAGGGGAACAGTTTAACACGAAGGTAATAGCAGTGTGTGTTTACTGTAGGGAGGCTTTGCCTGGGGGCAGTGTAGCCAGAAGGCCCACCGCTCACATTTCCCAACAGCATCCTGTGCAAATAAATCATCTCAGTGTTAAAGATGCGTTAGGAAGATGTCCAGCGCGTCATTTATTATTCATAAGCTTATGCCAAGAGCCACCTAGATGTCCATCAATAGGCAGACCCTATAGCCTGGAGACAGCCGTGGACTAGAGCCCTCTGCGCTAGTCAAACTCGCTGAGAGAAGGGTAGTAACCTCTGGGATCAGGTGAGCCCTGCTCTGTGATCTTCCATTCTGGGCTCACTTACTCTCCATCGCTCTCTGATCTTGGTTTTGAGTTTTAGTTTCTTTGTTTCCGAAGACAGGATCTCAGTATCTAACCCTGCCTGGTCCTTTAAGCCACTCTGAGTTCCAATCTGGCCTTGTCCTTGTAATGTTCCAACTCCACCTCCCAAATACTGGCATTGCAGGTATATAGGCACAAAGACGCACGGCCTGTGAGTAAATGGGGCTTTTGCATTCATTTTACAGGTGTGTGCAAAGCAGTGAACAAGGAAGTTCCTAACTCTCCTGAGTCAGTGACTACTTTGGAAAAATAAAATAAAAACAAAAACAAAAAGAATCTCATGAAGACAAAGGCTGACATCAAACTCACTGTCCAGCTTCCAGCTTCTGATCCTCCTGGGCTGCACTAAGGTGCTGATCCTCTAGACAGACACCGCCTTACCCAGCTCATCACAAATCCAGAGTCTGCTGGAGGAAAGTCAC
Organism: Microtus ochrogaster; assembly: GCF_000317375.1. Lineage (NCBI taxonomy): Eukaryota > Metazoa > Chordata > Mammalia > Rodentia > Cricetidae > Microtus > Microtus ochrogaster. The sequence goes on from NC_022029.1 coordinate 19,484,797, forward strand.
TCCCCCTACCAATGGAGCTGCAAACCCACCCAAGAGGCAGCAATAACTACTGCATCATGGCTCCACGATCTGAGCTCAAGCCATGTTCCAAAGTCATTCTCCTAACCACTACTACAATCGGCCCTGTCAGAAAAAGACAACTGAGATACCCTGTATGGCGTGGTCCTGCTTTGGAAACGATCCCTGAGTTGACGATAGAGTGACCAAAAAATCCGTGATAACACACACCAAAACGATGTGTGCATTTTTCCTGGATGATAGAATTTGGCACGATTCTTGCCTTTGACTCTGCGCTTGTCAATATTTTGTAAATATCTTGAAGAGTGTTAAGGCTTATAAAATACTTGGGAAATGGTTACATCAACATGGAAATTTAAAAGGGCACAAGAAGCCTGGGCCAGGAGTTGAACAGGAAGGGAACGAGACATAAACTGGGGGAGATTTACGGCATGAGGGTAACTTACAGATGTGCCAGTGGTAGACTCCTCCACCAGGGTGTCCCTGTGTCCTGAGTAGAATCGCCAGCTGCTTTAATTCATTGAAAGAAAGCTGCTTTCTTTACCCCATGGGCTGCCTGGGGAGACAGAGGACAAAAGGCAGTGTGGAGCTCACCCTCAGAGCTTACAGGAGTCAATCACAAAGCAATCAGGTAAATAAGGAACTGCCACAGAAGGCAGAGGCCTGTCAGTTCAGAAGGGGGATCATCCCTGCTAGAGGAGGGTGGGACATTGGGGCCAAACCTCGCTGGGCACAGCAGGTGTGATCAAATGACACAGGATGAAAGGCAGGTCCAAATGGGAGAGGAAGCTCCTGCCAAATCAAGGAAGAGGAAAGCCTCGGGTGGGTATGAAGCGCAGGTAAGCATGGAGTTCAGCCGTGATGGAGCCATGAACTCAAGACCCTGACACAGTTTCTCTTCTTAAAATGTCCAAGGAACTCCACCTGTGTGGGTCACCGCTTTCCTGAGCTAGGATGAGGGATGTCCCAGGGAGAGAAAACTGGCTTACTTGAAGCCAGACAGACTCCCATGAAACAAGGAGTCCATACTGCAGACCTCCAGGAATGCCTATCCATAAGAAAAATGTCAGAAATGGCACACACACAAACAAAAAAAAATTCTCCAGGCATAAGTGCTGTTCCTTATATATCTAGAATAGAAAGTGCCCTTGGGTACCTCAGTCCTCAGGAATTCCTGGGATCGGAGACGGCCAACGACTAATTCCAGGAGAGCCATCAAAAAACGCATGCAGCAACAAAACCATGAACTAGTTTCGATAATCCAACCCTCTTCCCATGGCCTCCTCTGTCCACAAAAGGCAGCACAGGGATCTTAGACGGGGTATACCTTGACTTTTACTAACTCTAACTGAACATGAGTGATTCCATTAAAACAGGCTTGCCGTAATATTAACAATATGGAGCCTGCAACAATAGACATTCTAGATAAACCCCAGCACATAAGGGTTGCTGCAGGCTCCAAGAAACACCACTCAGGCTCATAATTATTCACAGCCATCACATACCTACTCCTAATAATGACTTCATAAAGAAGCACAAATATTGCTCAATCATAAATTGGTTTTAGTATTTTGATGAATGCGTTTCAATAGGTTGGGAGTCCTTTATATCCTGTGGCTTTTCTGTTTTGCATCTTGTTTTGCATTTTAAAACACTGTTCCAAAGAATGATCCGTCACTTCTCTGATGACCCTCCTTGACTTATTTTACTCATTAATATTTGTCAGTCCTTAGAATATACTTAGAAATCGGGCTGGCTAGGTGGCTAAATAAGTAAAGGGCCTGAAGCCAAACCTAAAACCCTGAATTTTATTCCTAGAACCCATGTTGTGGAAAAAAAAAAAAACAATTCTCACAAGCCCTCTGATCTCCATATGCAAGCCATGGCACACATGTATGGATGTGTGTCAAATGCAGGCACGCGCGCGCGCACACACACACACACACACACACACATACACACACACTAAATAACTAAAAATGCAATGAAACAAAAGCTACAGTCTATATACATACACTAAGAAACACATACTTTCTACTTGTTTATCTTGTTCATTAGAATTCTTAGTTTCCTGTAGACATCACAACACAGCAGGTGCCTGCACCCCCATCTGAAACAGAATAGGCTCTTAAAAATGCCCTATCATATGACAAGAGCATTTGTTCAACTATGTTCATAGCAGTATTATTTGTAATAGCCAGAACCTGGAAACAACCTAGATGCCCTTCAATGGAAGAATGGATGAAGAAAGTGTGGAATATATACACATTAGAGTACTACGCTGCGGTAAAAAACAATGACTTCTCGAATTTTGCATGCAAATGGATGGAAATAGAAAACACTATACTGAGTGAGGTAACCCAGACCCAAAAAGATGAACATGGGATGTACTCACTCATAATTGGTTTCTAGCCATAAATAAGGGTCATGGAGTCTACAATTGGTGAACCTAAAGAAGCTAAGTAAGAAGGTGAACCCAAGGAAAAACATATAGTTATCCTCTTAGCTATGGGAAGTAGACAAAATTGCCGGGGAGAAAATTGGGATCTTGGGGGTGGGGTGGGATGGGGGTAAGGGGAGATGGGGAGAGAAAAGTTAGAAGGGAAGGAGGGGGGAACATGGGGAAAAAGGAAGATTGGGATAAAGGAAGGTTGGATAGGGGAGTACGGAAGCACAATTCTTAGTTAAGGGAGCCACCTTAGGATTGGCAAGAGACTTGAACGTAGAGTGGCTCCCAGGAGCCCAAGGCGATGTCCCCAGTTAGTTCCTTGGGCAGCTGAGGATAGGGAACCTGAAATGACCCTATCCTATAGCAATACTGACGAATATCTTGCATATCACCATAGAACCTTCATCTGGTGATGGATGGAGATAGAGACAAAGACCCACACTGGAGCACTGGACTGAGCTCTCAAGGTTCCAATGAGGAGCAGAAGGAGGGAGAACATGAGCAAAGAAGTCGGGACCACGAGGGGTGCACCCACCCACTGAGACAGTGGGGCTGATCTATTGGGAGCTCACCAAGGCCAGCTGGACTGAGACTGAAAAAGCATGGGATAAAACTGGACTCTCTGAACATGGCGAACAATGAGGGCTGATGAGAAGCCAAGGACAATGGCAAGGGTTTTGATCCTACTTAATGTGCTGGCTTTGTGGGAGCCTAGCCAGTTTGGATGTTCACCTTCCAAGATATGGACGGAGGGGGGAGGACCTAAGACTTACCACAGGGCAGGGCACCCTGACTGCTCTTTGGACTGGAGAGGGAGGGGGAGAGGAGTGGGGGGAGGGGGAGAAGGGTGGGAGGAGGGGGAGAAAGGTGGGAGGAGGGGGAGAAAAATGGGAGGCTGGGAGGAGGTGGAAACTTGGTTTTTTTTTCTTCCTTTTCTCAATAAAAAAAATTGAAAAAAAATTGAAAAAAAATATTAATTTATAAACATTTAAAGTGATTACTTGTCTAATCATATCTAAGTGTCTAGATCATGACCAACAATGTAAATTTTAAAAATTTTCTGAATAAAGTGTTGAAAATAAAAAAAAAATAAATTATTTGCTGAATCAATTGACAAAAATTTTTGGTGAACTGGCACTTTTCACACAGCTTGGTTATAAGCTACTGCCATTTCATGTTAACTTTTAAAGTTCTCTTGCCCCTTAAGTTAAATGAGAGAAAAGAAGGGAAAAAAAAACCACCACCAATGTGCTTTTGAAATTATGGTCACAACTTCAAATAGAAAAACAGCTTATTTATCAGGTACTGCAGATGGGAAACACATTTTCCCTTCATCAAAGGCAAGTCGATTGTAATGCACGCACACATATACACACATACACACACATACATACAAACACACACACATACACACATACATACAAACACACACACATACACACACATACATACACAAAAACACACACATACCCACGCATCATTGAATCAAGTGTATTGTCAAACAAATTCAAACAAGTAAAAAAATCAGTAATAGGAAATAAAGCCAATAAAAACACACTTGGCATTTTGTAGCGAAACTGGTTGACAAAATCATCACACAGAATCTAGCTGGACATCATAAATGAAAACAAGCAGTGTTTAGATTCGCGACGCTGGTAATAAACCATCACCACGTGCTCACGGGTTCATATAAATTTATAGTCACCACAGTGAACTAGAGATGCCATGGGAAGATCTAAGCCAGCAGCATGGGAACACAAAAGCACCTCGTCCCATCTGTCTCCAGGATGGTTTTGTTTTAATAGCAAAAAAGAAAGGAAAAGAAACACTTCTCTTGGAATTCTCCACTAAACCTTGCTAGGTCTGGACTCCTCCAATTTTCTTAGAAAACATAGCCAAGGGCTTCGGGTTGACTCGGTGATGGAGTGTTGGCCAAGCACTCACAAGGACCTAGGTTGAGTCCTCTGGACTATCACACCCCCAAAAAATTGTTACTCAAGGACAAATAAAGTACTAGATGACATCAGTCACAGACCTGCTGATGAAGATGTTCTCAGGTCCTTCAGATATGAAACACACACACACTGAAACCTCACAGCAATACACCTATGTAGATGTGTGTCTACATGGGTGCACCTATGTGGTCAGAGGCAAATTTGGGTCTCTTCTTCAGTAACTGCTCATCCTGTGTTTTGTGACAGGGTCTCTTATCAAACAAGGAACTCAACAATTCAGCTAGGCCTGTTGGTGAGGGAGCCCCAGAATCTACCTATGTCCACCTCCCAGAGCTGGGATTATGTGTGTGCACCACTATGCCCATCACTGTGCCCGTCTTTTTATCTTGGATTCTGGAGTTTGAGCCTCCGTTTGCATACTTGCTCAGCGAACACCTTCCCGACTAAGCCATGCCCGTAGCTCTGCAACACAGCTTTCTGAAGTCATTCTCTATACTCAACCTTCGCTCTTCTCCTGCGACTCCACGCGGGTTTTTGCTGAGGGCGTCTCCAAGCAGCCAAACCCCAAAGCTGCTTCCCAGCCTGCATGGTTGACAGGACAGTGGCATCCGTCACTCTGGAACTCCCCAGGCCCTGCCATTGCCTAACACTAACACGATTCTTAACTGTCCCTCCCTCTTCTCTAATGACATTTATAAGTCCCTAGGAAATTCTACCTCCTCTGCTCAAACTTTAAATCTAAGGCCACAAATTAAATACCTCCAGGGACCAAGCAGATGCCCAAGATAAAAGGAGGAGGCTCCCTCACCACTATGAGAAGCAGGCTGAGCTCACCCTAGCTCACTACTGTCTCTCTCACCCATGGGTCTCAGGAAGCCACATCGCCCAATTTGTCAGGAACACTCACAGATCTTATTTGTACAATTTTTTTTAAACATTTGAAACTATTGCTGCTCATGCTTTAAGATCATGAGCCAAAACAAAGATATTCATGGCCTGGAAACAACTCCTAGGCCAGCACATGGTCTTCTCTATCTATACCCTAGTCATTCCTAATGACCCCGTTCTGTACCCCCTCTTCTTCTCCGTGGCCACTTTTGTCTAATCCTCATCTAAAGACAGAGTGTTACAGAGTTGATTTGCAGCCTCTGGTTCTCTCTCTCTCTCTCTCTCTCTCTCTCTCTCTCTCTCTCTCTCTCTCTTTCTCCCTCCCTCCCTTCTTCCCTCCCTCCCTCCTTCTCTCTCTCTTTCTCTCTCTCCCTCCCTCCATCTCTCCCTCCATCTCTCCCTCTCTCTCCCCTCTTTTTTCCTCTCTCCCCTCTCTCTCTTTTTTCTCCCTCCCTCCCTTCTTCCCTCCCTCCTTCTCTCTCTCTCCCTCCCTCCCTCTCTCCCTCTCTCTTTCTCTCTCTCTCCCTCCCTCCATCTCTCCCTCTTTCTCTCTCTCTCCCTCCCTCCATCTCTCCCTCTCCCTCTCTCTCTCCCTCCCTCCATCTCTCCCTCTCTCTCTCTCCCCTCTCTTTTTTTCCTCTCTCCCCCCTCTCTCTTTTTTTCTCCCTCCCTCTCTCCCCTTCTCTTGCCTCCCCACTCCCTCTCACACAACACACACACATTCTGGGCCTCTAACCTACCCCTACTGGACTTCTCTATCTGAATAACCCCCTGGGGCCTTAAACACATCTCAGTCTTCCATTCATTCTCTGCTTCCACCGCAGCTGAATCGCAAGTTCGACATTCCGAATTCATGTCAGCCAGAGGCAGATATTCCCCTTACCACCCACACCAGTGACACCAAGCCAATACCAAGGATAAGTGCAGCCATGTTCTCTCACACCTCCACCTTTCTCTGGCCCTCCCTCAGATAGCCTGTGTCTTTCTACTGGTTGACCACAGTAGACTTTGACCATGTCCCTTGCTTTCCACCCGTCTTCATTCCTCACCCCCAAATTGAAACCAGGGTTGGATTTTGTTACACCCACACACAGTAGGCTCTTCAGCCTCCAGGACAAGCACTAGATACAGAATGCTTAAGGGAAAATGCAGCTTCCCCACTCAGAGAGAAAGTGGTATTAGAAAAGCTGGTTAAGCTGTCTTGGCCTCAGGCTCTTGATTATTAAAGTACAGTTACTGAACACCGATCATATCTCACATGGAACAACTAGGAAGATAAAAGAGGTAATAGACATAGAGCTCCCTGTGCTTACATATAAACGATCAACACATTGCTATAGACATTGTCATCATTTCTTATCCATCATCCTCATTTGCCTCAACCCAACTCATACCCTAGGACTAATGAAGAATTACTTGAAATTTACCAAAACATCCCTGGCTTCTAAGGACTCCAGGTCTCTACACTTGCTTTAGCTGCTCAAAGTGCTGCTGTAGGAGGGGGCAGGACTGCCTGCTGGTGCGGCTCCAGCTGATGGAGCAGGCCCACCAGCCCCTACATCCATGATCATCACCTCATCGTAGAGGATGAGGGCAGTGTAGATGCAAGAGAGCTCAGAGCTTCTCCTCAGCTGGGGCAGCAGCAGTGATCACTACTTGGCCTATTAGCTCTAGCTTCTTATTAGCTAACTCCTACATATTAATTTAACCCATTTCTATTAATCTGTGTATTGTCATGTGACTGTGGCTTATTGGCTAAAGTTCTGGCGTCTGTCTACGGCGGCAGGGCTACATGGCTTCTCTCTGACTCTGCCCTTCTTTTTCTCAGCATTCAGTTTAGTTTACCCTCCCCCCCCCACCTCGCCTAGCTCTGTTCCCCTATAGCTCTTCTATAGGCCCAAAGCAGTTCCTTTATTAACCAATGGTAATCACAGCATACAGAGGGGAATCCCACATCAGAGTGTCTGCCAAGACTCAACTCCATCCTGTTCTCCCTGATCTCAAGTTCCTCCCCTACTCCCTAAACTGTGCCTGCTTCACCCCCTACAACCACCAGCCTCTGTCTCCTTCTGATCAGGGTATTTAATTTACTCTCTCTAGCAGATTAATCTGTTTCCAGTGCCCCCCATCAATGGAAATCCCACAAAAGCAAGGGGGTCTCATCCTCCTTAAGCTTTGTATCCTTAATGCCCAACAAGAAATAATGAATACGTGAATAAATTAATGACCCATTTGAATTCCCAGATCATACCAGAGAGACGAGCATATTCATGGTTCACCACTCACTGATGGGTAAGGAAACTGAGGTTCAAAATGATTGAGTCCAGGGGCTAGAGAATGCTTCACTCGGTGTGATGTGTTTACCATATAAACATTAGGATCTGAGTCTAGTTTTGCCAAATCTAGGTGAAAACGCCAGGCATGGTGGTGGTGGTGTGGTATGTGCTTGTGATCCCATCTCTGGGAGGTAGCTTGTGAGCCACACAGTTGGTGAATTCCAGGCCAGTAAGCGACCCTGTGTCAAAAACCAAGTGCCTGAGGAATGACACTCAAGGATGATTGCTAACCTCCACACATGTACACATGCACCCACGTACAACTGTGCACCCACAGAAATGGACATGCACACGTACATACACACAGAGAGCAGAGTAAGTGAGACCAGAGCCCCCTGAAGCCACGCTAAGGAAATGAGTAGGAGACAGCATTCTGCCCCATTCGCTGATGACTTCTCCGTCCTCATATGCCAGTCTCTTGTCCCTAAACAAACTGACTTAATCCCCCTAAAATAGAATGGGAATGATATACAGGACTTTTTTTCTATCACCATACACCATATGATAAGCTACAGAATGCCGACAAAGCAGCAGAGATCAACTAAGAGAACTGTTCTAGCAGGGCCTGTCACTGAACAGTCTTTCTTAAAGGCCTAAGTATGCAATGCTCACCTTGTGCCAAGCCCTGCATGAATTGCTCTTCAGATGCTGCATTAGAAATGTTATTATTTTTAATAATAACAAAGGTTATTATTGTTATCCCCATTCATCGAATAATGAGACCAGAACTAGAGGTATAAATAGCATCCCTAGCTAGAAGAGGAAGGGAGCTGATTCAAAGCCATGAGGAACAGGCCCTGTAACCAGTCTGCTGCCATGTGAATACCACTCTGCTGCTTCCTAGCCATGTGACTTGAGGTTTCCATAGACAGATAAAGAGACAGACATATGAGTCGTAGTTAGGATTTCTATTGCTGAAACAAAATGCCAAGACCAAAAAGCAAATTGGGAATAAAGGGTTTATTCAGCTTACATTTCCATAGCCCTGTTCATCACTGAAGGAAGCCAGGACAGGTACTCAAACTCTGAAGACAGGAGCTGACACAGAGACCCTGGAGGGGTGTTGCTTACTAGCTTGCTCCCCAATGCTTGCTCAGCCTGTTTTCTTATAGAACCCAGGACTGCCAGCCCAGGGATGGCACCACCCACAATGAACTGGACCTTCTCCCATGAATCACTAATTAAGAAAATGCCTTACAGCTCGATGTAGGAAGTCCTTCTGTGTACATGTTGCTTTTATTGGTTAATGAATAAAGAAACTGTCTTGGGCCTGAGCAGGGCAGAATAGAGGTAGGCGGGGAAAACTAAACTGAATGCTGGGAGAAAGAAGGCAGTGTCAGAGAGAAGCCATGTGACCCTGCCAGAGATAGACACCTGAGCTTTATACCCGGTAAGCCACAGCCTCGTGGTGATATGAGTTAGTCAGAAATACGCGTAAGCTATTGGCCAAACAGTATTACAAATACTATGGGGTTTGTGTGAGTATTTTAAGGCTGAACAGTTGGGAACAAACAAGTCTCAAGACATTCCCAGAGGCTTTGCTCATAGATCAGTGGTTCTCAACCCGTGGGTCATGACCCCTTTCGGAGGTCGAACAACCCTTCCACGGGGTCACTTAAGATCATCAGAAAGCATGGATATTTACATCATGATTCATAACAGTAGCCAAATTATAGTTGTACAGTAGCAATGGAAATAAATTTTATGGTTTGGGGGTCACCGCAACATGAGGAACTGTATTAGAGGGTCACAACATTAGAAGATTGAGAACCCAAGTATAAGATCTTGTCAAGTGGACAATATTAATCATCACAGATAGTAGATACATAGATACACAGATAATTAACAGATCAATAATAAAAACCTTCTAATACAGATACACAGGTAGGTGACAGGTGATAGACAACAGGGACTATAATAGTACCTATAATCAAGCATGACTACATAGGCTAAAACGAACATCATATTGATATGAACATCTGGGGTGCTGTAAGTTCTACATCACAGTTTACTATTTCTATCCCTAAATACTACAAGAACCCTAAGCGACATCTAAATAAGAGCTAGAGTCCTAAGAACCTAAGAATTCCCTGCACTTACCTGATGCAGATCTGAAAGGCTCCAGGCATACACAGGAGAAGTCCCTGCAGACTAAGCCTGGGGAACAGCAGCGTTGGTCCTTAGGGACCCTGTTTTCTCAGTACATTCCAGGCATCCCTGGCTCCGTTTCTGCAAAGAACCGTCTTGAGTTTCATCCCGCTCCCTTTTAGCTCAGTGGGAGAGGCTAAGGTGACTTTTAAAATGTTGTGAAATAGGCCTTGAGCATCTCTTACCTCCTCTGGGGATCTACGGACAGATATAACAGGAACTGGTTCAGACGAACCAACACTAACATCACTTTTTTTTTTCCTTTTTCAAACGACTCCGGGACGCTCCTAAAATCAAAGAAGGTGACCCCACCTGGAATAAGCAGAAATCAGGCCCTCCAGAAAAAAAATCAGAAATCACTTAGCTAATAGAGCATGTAACTAAGGCCATTCACCTGCCCACCCAATGGCTTCACTGTAGGAAGGAACAGGAAATCACTCCATTGATAGAGCATGTAACTAAATAAGCCCATAACACCTGCCCACCCAAGGGCTATACTACAGCACAAACAAGAAGCTGAGAGCAGAAACTTCCAGGGAACCCCAGCTGTTACTATCCACCCAGATAACATCCAAGTAAGGACAAATAACTGGGTCAAGAGGAAGCAGATATGCAGCAAAATCTCCACTCAACCCTCTCCAAGAAGAGTAAAGGCTGTGGAAGGACGAGGGTGTGTGTGAGTGTGTGTGTGTGTGAGTGAGTTTATGTGTGCACTCATGCGAGTGTGTGTATGTGTGTGAGTGTGCATATATGTGTGTATGTGAATGTGTGTGTGCATGAGTGTGTGTGAGTGTATGTGTGCATGCACGCAAGTGTGTGGGTGTGTGTGAGTGTGTGCGTGTGTGAGTGCATGTATCTGAGTGTGTGTATGTGTGTGTGAGTGTGTGTGTGCGTGAGTGTGTGTGAGTGTATGTGAGTGTGTGTGTGTGCTCTTGAGTGTGTGTGAGTGTGTGTGTGCACCCACGCAAGTGTGTGAGTGTGTGTATGTGTGTGAGTGTGTGTGAGTGTGCGTATGTGTGCGTATGTGTGTGTGTGTGTATGTGTGTGTGATTTCAGCCATCAAGGAACAGAGGCCCCTTTCCAATGCCTCTCAGATCATACCAGAAGAAAAGTGAATGAAGTCATCATGTTCTCACTAATGTCCGTACCCTCTTGGCATGTAGCCAGAGGGACTTCCCTGTACGTAAGTTAAAACGTGCCCATATCCTATATACACCTTCAGGGAAGAGAGTGAACTCACAGTTCAAACAAAACTGCTTCTGACTTATCTGCCCTCAGTACCCACAAGTCTACTTCATAGCCGCCCCCATTGCAGCCCTAACAGACCATTTACCATTGCCAATGACACAAATATCCTCCCATTGGTTCCAAATTGTTGAACCAATTCCCTGTAACGGGAATCTCCTTTGTAGGTAAAGTTTGAGTTTGATTCCCAGCACCCACAAGGTGGCTCACAAACATCTATAACTCCAGTTCTAGGGAATCTGGCACTCTTCTCTGGCACACAAGTGCACATAGACACCCATACAAGCAAATTAGACATCAAGTTTTAAATTTCATTAATGAAATCAGCTGAAATGCCACCTCTTCCACGTGGTGTCACTGCATGCCCTGTTCCCTTCCCTGACACACACAGATCCCAGACTTATCAGGTAGCCCTGCAAATCCACCTCTGCGGAACCCCATTTCCCAGCAATATTGCTGACATTTCATGCTATCTGTCTGATTCACAACAGACAAGTGGGAGAAGTCTGGGGAAGATATGACTAAAGTAATGTGCTACTTTAAAAGAGAAAAAGAAGCCAGGGGGTGGGAGAGATGGCTCAGTCTGCAAAGTGCCTGCCTCTCAAGCAGAAGGACCAGTGTTCACAGCAGAAAAAAATAACTACATCATATTGAATGAAGTAACTCAGACCCAGAAAGACAAATATCATATATACTCACTCATAAGTGGTTTTTAGACATAAAGCACAAAAAAAAAATCTCAAATAGTAAAATAGGAAAAGTGTATTAGGAAGAATTTTAAATAACTACTGCAAGGAATACATAGGACGGAGGAAGAAGCAAAAGCACCCTTAATACCACTGGACCCTCAGTGACTAGACAACTCATTCCCATCGCTAGACTGTTTACTTATCGTCCATGAGTTACCACCAGGGGTGTCTCACAGTTTCACCTGCTTATCGCCCCACTCCATAAGCTTTCTCCACCCAGACATGCTTACACTGGATGCCTGGAAACTCAAGAGGGTTTTTTATCGAGTGGGATGCCTGAAAATTTGATTTTTTTTAATTTATGTTTTATAGGCATTATTTTGTCTATTTTTACATTTTACAGGTATAACATTTACAAAATTATTTGATGAAATACAATCATTAAAAAAAAGGACCAGGTTCAGATCCTAACACACATATAAAAAGCTGAGCATCGCAGTAAGCACCTGTAGTTACCACCCTAGGAGGTAATGACAGGAGAATCCCTGGAACTCAGAAGCCAACAAGTCTAGCAGAATCAGTGAGTTTCAGGTTCAGCCAGAAAATCTGCCTCAAAATGTGATGGAGGAAGGTCATTGACTAATAAAGAAACTGCCTTGGCCCATTTTATTGATTAGAACATAGGTGGGTGGAGTAAACAGAACAGAATGCTGGGAGGAAGAGGAAGTGAGCTCAGACTCGACAGCTCTGCTCTGGAGCAGAGACGCCATGCTCCCCTCTCCCAGGCAGACGCAATAGTTCTGCCCTCTGAGGCACACACGATGAAGCTCCGACCCAGGATGGACGTAGGCTAGAATCTTCCCAGTAAGTGCACCTCGGTGCTACACATATTATTAGAAATGGGCTAGTCCAGGTGCGAGAGTTAGCCGAGAAGAGGCTAGATATAATGGGCCAAGCAGTGTTTAAAAGAATACAATTTGTGTGTTGTTATTTCAGGGCATAAACTAGCAGGCGGCCGGGGTGCTGGGGACACAGCCCCGCCACTCCTATTACTACAAAAATGCAAGGTGGAAAATACCGCCATCAATCTCTGGGTCCACGTACGTACATAACCAACACACTCGAACACACATTCACACACACAAAAAAAATAATAATAACAAAATTAAGATTCAAAAAAGAGCTTCCCTGGTCAAAGTGGAGCAGAATAGAGAAGGATCCTCACTAAGTGACTTCACACAAAACCACCTTTCCTGGGCTCCAGCAAGTGTGTTAAGAAGTCAAAATTATTTTTTTCTGCTGTGTAGTACTCCATTGTCTAAATTTACCACATTTTCCTTATCCATTCTTTGGTCAAGGGGCATTTACGTTGTTTCCAGTCTCTGGCTATGACAAAGCTGCTATGAACATAGTCGAGCACATGTCCTTGTGGCACGATTGAGCATCCTTTAGATATATACCTAAAAGTGCTATTACTGGGTCTTGAGGAAGGTTGTTTCCTAATTTTCTAAGAAATCGCCACACTGACATCCAAAGGGGCTGTACCAGCTTGCATTCCCACAAGCAATGCAGGAGTGTTCCCCTTTACCCCACAATCTCTCCAGCATAAGTTGTCATCAATGTTTTTGGTCTTGACCATTCTTAGAGGTGTAAGATGGAATCTTGAATTTTTCAGGAAAATGGATGGAGCTAGAAAACATCATTTTGAATGAGGTAACCCAGACTCAAAAAGACAATTATCACATGTACTCACTCATAAGTGGTTTTTAAACATAAAGCAAAGAAAACCAGCCCACAAACCATAATCTCAGAGAACCTAGACAATGAGGACCCTAAGAGAGACATACCTAGATATAATCTACATGGGAAGTAGAAAAATACAAGATCTCCTGAATACATTGGGAGCATGGGGACCTTGGGAGGGGTAAGGGGAAGGGAGAGGCAGGGAGGGGAGCAGAGAAAAATATAGAGCTCAATAAAAATCAATTTAGAATGGATGAAGAAAGTATGGAATATATACATATTAGAGTACTACTCAGCAGTAAAAAACAAGGACTTCTTGAAGTTTGCGTACAAATGGATGGAAATAGAAAATACTATCCTGAGTGAGGTAAGCCAGACCCAAAAAGAGGAACATGGGATGTACTCACTCATATTTGGTTTCTAACCATATTTTAAGGACAGTGAGCTTATAATTCACAATCCTAGAGAAGCTAAATGAGAACGTGAATCCAAAGACAAACATATAGGCATGCCCCTGAATATTAACCTTCATCAGGCGATGAAAGGAGACAGAGACAGAGACCCAAATTGGAGCACCAGACAGAAATCTCAAGGTCCAAATCAGGAGCAG
>NC_022029.1:19499316-19502706 GCF_000317375.1 Microtus ochrogaster
ATCCTCAATAAATAAATAAATAAATAAATAAATAAATAAATAAATAAATAAATAAATAAATATCAATTTAAAAAAACTGCCAGAAAAAAAAAGTCAAAAGTAGGCCCGCACACTTTCTGCTGCTATAAAACACCTGAGACTGAGTCATTTTATAAAGGATGGGTGTTTCTTTCACTCATAGATCTGGCTGGGAAGTTCAAGAGCACAGTGCAACACCTGACGAAGCCCTGTCTGCATGACAGCCCACCAGGAGTTGCACAGAGTGAACCAGTGTGCAAAGTCATTGCTTTCTTTCTCTGCACCAATGCTGTCACAGGGGTTCCATCCACATCATCTAATCTTATGCCCTTCCAAAGATACCCACACCCCCCAAATACCCTCCACATGAGAATGCCAGTCAGCTTTGCCACACTGTTAATATCATCACAATTACAATTTTGCAAGAAGGGAATTTTGAGAGTCATATGCAAACCATCATAGAAGTTCCTGTTTCTCCATACCCAGTCTGAGCCCTGACATGTTATGGCATTTCCAGAGGGTTTCAGAAAAATGTTTATTGCTGCTAAACGAAAACAGAGCGTGTTTGCCAAACCATAAATCCTCGGTATATTTACAACAAAATTCTCAGAGGGCCAAGTGTCTTTTGCTGCAGTGAGTTGCCACGGTGACTACTCCGTGCAGTGAAAAACAAGTTTTACTTAACTTCTTAAAAGATACGGTAAAATTATTACGATGGTTTGTGTGGTATCCACACCATTATAAAAAGAAACAAGGAGGAAATGTGTTTATGCTTCAAAACGTCCACATCCAGGTAGGTGTTGCAAACCATCCTGGAAGGATGCTTTTAATGCTTTGCCCAGTCTGCTACAACTAACTCTACACTTTATGAATATGAAAAAATTATAAAATAATGAGATCCCCAGGCAGTGTAAGTTAAGAAAAAATTCTTTTAATTTGACTTATTAAAATGAATTCTCATACCTCCTCTCTGCCAACTCATTTCCGATATGCATCTATCCCTCTCTGGGTTTCCCAGCTCTTGATATGAGGAAGGATGAGACAGCAGAGAGCTAGAAGGCAAAACCAATCTGCAGAATGCTGTGCTCGCCAGCCGGCAGGGACACTGGTGGCTCAAGGCCTAAGCACTTCCTGCCCGTACCACAATAATGCAAGAAAATCTTCAGCACACAGGAAACAGAAATGCATGCTGAACAAACAAAAGCAGGTGCCGCAGAGTAAAATGTGGTGGCTTTCTTAACCTGATTTGCACAGAGGTTCCCATCTGTGTGCTTCCTACTTCAAATACGTAGGAAAATTCACAACCGCTCTGCACTCACCCACTGGAGTCGTTCCTAAAGAAGTTCCCGGGGATGGGGTGGTCAAAGCAATGTTCACGAGACCAATCTGGATAAAATGGTGCAATGCTCTCTGAGGTTGTCTACTTGTCAAATCAGCTCACCAGTCAACAACCGTGAGCATTGCTGTTTCCTTTGTTGTGTTTGTGGGTTCGGGTCTACAGCATGAGTGCACAACCCTCTTCCGGTGGTTCCCATGAGAACTGTCGCCCATAGGCTCGGGTGTTAGAACACTTGGTAAACAGTTGGTGGCACTGTTTGAAGAAACTGTACAGCCTTGCTAAAAGAAGCACATTACTGGGAGTGGGCTTTAAGATTTCATAGTCTCTCCCCACTTCCAATTCACTCTCTTTGCATTACATTTATGGTAGTAAGTGTGATCTGTTAGCTTCGTGCTCCACCTACCTGCATCCATGGTTTCCCCCACTCTCATGGACTCCCCCTCTGGAACCATAAGCTGTAGTAGGAGCTGCAGGCTGCATTCCTGCTGCCTGGCTCCCAGCCACCGGCTAGCTTTACCCGAAATAACAACACACAAACTGTATTCATATAAACACTGTTTGGCCCATTTCTATTAATGTGTGTAGCACCACGAGGTGGTGACTTATCTTGCCTAACCCATATTTAATAATCTGTGTAGCACCGGTCTTACCGGGAAAGACTTAGCATGTCTGACCTGGCGGCTTGCTTCATCGCATCTGCCCCAAAGAGCAGAGGCATAGCATCTGAGCTCACTTCCTCTTCCTCCCAGCATTCTGTTCTGTTTATTCCACCCACCTATGTTCTAACCTATCAGGCCAAGCAGTTTCTTTATTAACCAATGACCTTCCTCCATCAATAAGCCAAATAAACACTTCCTTCTGTAAGTTGCTCTTGATCATGGTGTTATATCACAGCAGAAGAAAAGCAACTGATACTTTGTCTTACAAGATAAAGTTACTTCCTCCTTTTTATACTACATAGTACCCTAGGCCCAGAGCGGAGGATTATTTGCTGAATGAAACTGGGCCCCATGATCTAATGCCTGCCTGAAAATGGGTTCTGAGCCATTCCCAAGGAACAGACAAAAGCTAAATATGTACTCCAGTGCTCTTAACTCTTTCAATAAAAATGGCTGATAAGGTCAGGCCATGGTGGCACATGCCTTTAATCCCAGCACTCACACTCAGAAGGCAGAGACAGGCGGAGCTCTGTGAGTTTGAGGCCAGAACCTAATCTATAAAGCGAGTTCCAGGACAATCAGAGCTGTAACATAGAGAAACCCTGTCTAAAAAAAAAAAAAAAAAAAAAGGTTGACAAAATGCATTGGTCCCACTAACATTTACAGCCATATAATGAAACTGTGCACAGCATCCTTTACCATCCCATAGGAAAGGAACTAGCTGACGAGGCAATATGTGGAACACCTTCCAGAATGTAAGTCTAGAAGAGCTAGGAAAAACTCAGTGTTCATCGCCAAAAAGACACAGCACCACACTGGCATTCACTCTCAAACCAACACAAGATGTCTGTGAGCCTGCTTGAAGGGCAAAGTTCTCAAAGCACAGAAAGGAAGTTTCATGATGCTACTACTTTCCCATCTTAAGATACTCCCTTCCCACAGAGAAAAACACTGTAATCTTGTCTAGCAACTATTCTTAGAGTATTAAAGATTTTTTACCTTTATATTGTACATGCCCTACAAGTTTCAGAAGATGGTAACAAAGGATAATGGGATTTGAGGAGACAGTAAGAGGATATGGGGGTGATTGGTGACTTTTAATGGTTTTGGCAAAGACGGGGGTAAGCTAATAGACATGGGTGGGTGGATGGATGGATGGATGGATGGATGGATGGATGGATGGATGGGGGATAGAGGATGGATGGATGGATGGATGGATGGATGGGGTTGGGGATGGGTGGATGGATGGATAGATGGATGAAGGTTGGAGGATGGATGAATGAATAGATGGGTGATAGATGATGGATGGATGGATGGATGGATGGATGGATGGATGGATGGGTGGATGGATGTAGGTTGGGGGGTAGATGGATG
>NC_022029.1:19502806-19545671 GCF_000317375.1 Microtus ochrogaster
GATGGATGGATGGATGGATGGATGGATGGATGGATGGATGGATGGATGGATGAGGTTGGGGGATGGGTGGATGGATGGATGGATGAAGGTTGGAGGATGGATGAATGAATAGATGGGTGATAGATGATGGATGGATGGATGGATGGATGGATGGATGGATGGATGGATGGATGTAGGTTGGGGGTGGATGGATGGATGGATGGATGGATGGACGGATGGACGGATGGACAGATGAAGGCTGGGGATGGATGAATAGATGGGTAATAGATGATGGATGGATGGATGATGAGTGATAGATGATGGATGATGGATGGATGTGTGGGTAGATTGATATATAGATAGATAATTGATAGATGATTAAAAATAGATATATTATTGATATATACATGGAAGATAGGTAAGAGATGATAGATGGGTAGATAGAGTCACAAATAGGTAAAGATGAGTAGATTAGTAGATATATGTCAGATAGATTAATGGAAGGACAGATGCTTGGTATTTGCCAGAAAGATGGTATGTGACAGCTAGACAGACAGACAGAAAGATAAATAGACAGGTCAAAATGAGAGAGATGATAGATGATAAATTGACGCTATTTTATGTGGCATCTTCCTTTATACTTTTGTCCCAGAAGAAATAAATTAAAAAAAAAAAAAACAAAGAGGCTCAACCCCAGAACCCAGTCTTACAGCTGTTAATTAGCCAGGTAAAAACTAATTGCCAAGATGATCAGAAGGGACCGTTGTTCGTGAACAAAGGCCAGTGCCACATCCCTGCTACAAATCCATTCCTGTCTTCCTCCTGCCCTCTGGATAAGCCATAACACCTTGAACTGGGATTAGAGGCCACAGCATGATCTAGCTGCTGCCCCACTCCCCAGGCTCCTCCCAGAAATTCTTCTACAACCTTCTCCCAATGCTTCGCACTCAATTCTCAGCTTGGGATTCTCTTGCTCCAATCCTTCCTAAATGAATTCCTATTCATCCCTTAGAATAAAATGTCTTCTCTTCAGTGATCTCAAGCAGTCCCCACACTTATAAAACTGGCATCATAAAAACCCACAAGACAACCACTGCCTGGTGTGTGTTATTTATTGACCTCAAAGACCGGAATGTGGAAACCTGCTTGCCAGACCCGAGCACAACCCGAATGCACAAACCACAGCCTTTAACCACAAAGTCTCCCATTTCTTTGGCCAATTATCATTTTTACCTCAAATAAATCATAGGGAATGCTTTTATGTTTACCTTGGCACATGAATCAGAGTTTTAGGAAGCCAGACTTTTCCATAGCAGAAGAAAAGGAAAAAAGATGCAAGCAGCCAGATGCACTCGGCTACCTTATATCTGCAAACACTACTTGTTGGTTTGTGTCTTCTTGACCAAAAATAAAAAAGTCCTGACACACTGGACATGGAGGCTCACATTAATCCCAGGCAGAGGTGGGTGTATCTCTGAGTTTAAGGCCAGCCTGGCTTACATATCAATTTCCAGGATAGCCAGGGCTGCATGGAGAAACTTGCTGAAGAAAACAGAAGAAGAAGGATGAGGAACAGGAGGAAGAGCAAGAAGGAAGAGGTAGATGACACAGCAAATGGATGAAATGGTTCTTTGTATCTATTTCAATTCTATGGCACTAGCTCGCTCTCACTACCTATAACCTTAAATGGATCACTGAGAGCCCTGTCTTTAAGGAACAGCAAGATAATGGTGACAGTCATGATTGACCTTCAGGTCAGCACACTTTGTTAACCCTGATGTGATGGTTAGTTTATATATGTCAACTTGACTGGGTTACTGGGTACCCAGATATTTAGCCAAACAGTTTTGTCAGCATTTCCATAGGGGTTTTGATTAAGATTAACATTCAGATGAGCAGCAAATTGCCATCCACTGTGTGCTGGCCTCATCAAATAGCTTAATATCTGTCTTTTCCTGTGCACGTGCACGCACACACCTGCCTTTTCGCCTCTGTATCTGTCACCTTTACCACGGGATACCCAGATCCTAGCAAAGTATACATCACCAACCAGGTACTCAAATTCTTGTAGATCAGAGATCTGACCACATGCAATAATGATTAGTTTTAATGAGCATCCAATAGATGATCTGCTAATGGTAAACAGGACATTTCATTCATTTGGAAGGTCCCCAAGCTCACTAAAGTCAGCTGCTATAAACACGGATTGCTTAATGGTAGCACTGTTGGCTAAAAGCAAGCAGACCATAAGCCTTTATCATTCAACACTTGTGCAATTAAAGGCAATATTTATCCAGTATCTCTTCCAAGAAAACCGTGGTCTAAGACTGTGCAGGATTCCAAAGAAAGTGAGGCAACCCCCATCCCAAACAAAGAAGAAAAAAAACTTTACAATCGAGGCTAGTAACTATTTTTAGGTTATTAAAGATTACTTTTATAATGTGCTCATCCTGCAAAGTTTCAAAAGGTAGTGAAGAGTAAGCAGGCGGGAGTTCCCAGTCAGCTTTTGTGTAGCCTTACACATTCTGAGCATTTTACAGTGCTCATCCTAATTATTTCAGCCCTGCTTCCTATAATAGCAGATCCTTGAAAAAGGAAAATAAACAAACAAACAAACAAACACATTCTCTTGGTCTTCTCCTATTTACTACTCCCCTCCCATTGTCCCCACTCAGCACTAGACCAAGGTCAGAATGCAAAAATAGCTTTCTGGGCTGCTCATCTGGTGGAATACTCGCCTAGCATAGGCAAAATCTGGGTTTCCTTCCCCAGCTCTTCATAACTAGGGCATAATAGTAGATGCTTCTCATCCCAGCACTCAGGAGATGGAGGCAGGAAGTCCATGAGTTTCAAGCTATGGGTCAGCTACATAATAGGTGTGAGGTCAGCCTGGGATACTGAAGACCCTGACTCAAAATTGAGAGGAAAGTAAAAGTGGGGGAGAAAAGCTGACTTCAGAATAAAATCCAAACTCAGCCACCTCTAAGGACTCTCAATTGGAAATGAGAAAAAAGTGGAGTAGAAAGGTACAGGGTTTGGAATGAGGAGACATTTGGCTATGTCCATGTGCAAGGCTTGTCCCCTCGATCCTACCATCTCTATCCTGTTGTGATTTATCATAATCAAGATGTCCTGAGGACTTCGATGAGACAAGCATGTGGAAAGATCCTTCGAACACTAAGTTAGGGAATGTGGCTGGTATTCCGCAGCTAGCATCCTGAGCCGTGCGCATATTTACCTTAGTCTTCAAACCCACAAAGGTCACATCTCGGAAGCCACCTGCCCTCCATGCCTGAGGCTCTGAATTTAATGAATTTGATTCAGAGATAAAGCAGTCTATGGTTTTTTTTTTCCTAGGTTTCTCATATATTATCTGGAAACAATGGTAATGTTTGCCTAGCTGGTGATTTTTAGGTCCTGTTTACCTTCCATTCAAATGGGTCAGTCAGTAGTTGAGAAGCAACTCGGAAAGACAAGAGCTTTTAAATTCCAATCAGCATGGTTCCTCTTAAGGTTAAGACACAGAACGTGAAGTCACTTGATAACCACAGACCTCCTCTGCCGGTCAGCCCACCAGACTCAGCGTGAGAGCCCACTGAGGGAAGCCTCAGGACTGGACACACACAGCGCAGAGCCTCCCTGTGGCTCTCCAGGAAGACTGCTGCAGACAGACTTCCAGCTTTACATTTCCCTAGCTGGGTGGCTTTGTCTCTCATTCTCCTCACGTAAAACAGAGCAATGATAGAAGCTGACCTCCTGTGGCTATCCTTGGGAATGAAAGGAGTTAATACGTGTAAAAAGCCTTGGTAACAATATTAGCAATCTAAATCTTCCGGAGCTAACCAGAAAGAACAAGTGACCTCCGTCAAGGAGCCACAAAGAAGCCTTCACCAGGGTTGGTCGTCCATTCTCTCTGACTCCTTACACATATTTCACACAAGAGGGCTCGGGACATAGCCCAGTTGGTAGAGTGCTTGCCCAGCACCATATAAACCAGGCATGATAGCAAGCATCTGGAATTCCAGTATTCACAGGCCACTCATAAGTTCAAGGTCATCTATATAATGAGTTTGAGACTAACCTGGACTACAGGAGACCCTGCCTCAAACTTTTAAAAGGGATATGTCTCACTAGAGACACGCTAAGGCTCCACCATCCCAGTGCCTGAGAAGCAGGAATAATAAATAACATGACCCATCTTCCTCTCTGCCTGAACCTATCCTAGACAGCTAGTGATAGGTTCCCTCCTAGTGAAACCTCAGGCCACCATCTGGCTGGCCTCTATCAGACTCCGAAAACACCTAGAGGACCTCCATGCACTGCAAGCTCCCACATCAAGACTGCAGAAAAACAAAGCACACAAGTCCTCCATCTTCGCATGAGACAATCCCCAGCAAAGCACTTAGCAGAGTATCAGGCAGCCAATAAATGTTACCTATTTTAAATGTTACCTATTTTAAAAGGAAGAGGAGGAAAGCCCTGGGTTACCTGCTCTCCCCAAGCTAACACACATCCCAACACCACACGCCACACACCCGAGAGCAGACTGGAGTCTGTAGAAGAGAGAGAAGCCGTGCTTTTTCTGTAGAGGGTTACTTCCTCTACAAGGAAGACTTCCTCAGACAGAAGACCAGGAATCTCCTCATCTCCCCTTCCCAAGAAGAAAAGGGGGAGAAAAGTGAAGACCCTTAGTTGGGCCTTTGCTGGCAAACCCAGATGTGAAAGTTACTTTTAACTGTCAATTTGTCACAGTCTAGAATGACCTGGAAGAACCTCTGAGAATGTCTGTGAAAGACTGTCTCAGTTAGAGTCATGGATGTGGGATGACCTGTCCACTGTGGGCAGCATCATTTCCGGGCTTGGGGTCCTGCACTGAATGAGAAACCAAAAAGCTAGCAGAGCCCGGGTAGATATGTCCCTCTTTGTGCTTGACTGTAAATATAAGGAGACAAGTTCTCTCAGTTGCAGGCTGCTGTGACTTCTCTGCCACAACGGGCTAGAGCTATAAGCCATAGACACTGTCAAGCTGAGTCACATATCCGAGTATCAGAAAAGCCCAGAATTTTAACAGTGCTGAACAAATTCAAGACAGCTTCGGACTTTCCAACTTATTCTCCTAGGTAAACCGCACACACCTAGGCTGCCTTCACTCGTGGCAGTGTTTAGGCAGTGTCGGCTCCCACACAAAATCCCGTTAATTTCCTTAGCATGTTCACACAACAGGCTTTAGATGCAGAGATCTTAATCGCTTCAGTACACCCTTGTCTCCATCCCAACCCTGACAACTTCCGGTCCTGAAACGACAAACAGTGTAAGAGGAGAAGCAAGGAAGGCAACTGTGAGGCCGGACTAACTGGGGCGTCCTTCACTGGGGCTGGCCGCGTGCACTCTGAATGAATCGGCCTCCTGAAAGAGCTCGGGACCCCGGGACATAGTTCAAGTTCAGAATCGGCAGATATTCTTGCAAACCAGTATCTTTAGCGGGAGGCAAAGAGGAGGGGGCAAATGCTTGCTTCCTGCTTACCTGGGCAGGTATTCGCAAGAAGTCTAGAGGAGTAACCCACAGTCCTAACCCGACGGTTATGCAAATAGTCTAAGCAAATAAATGCAAAGAGTGGGAAGGTTTCTCTCCAGATTCCCTCCTCACCTGTCTCGCTGCCTTCAGTAGACAAAGCGAAAGAGAAAACTCAACAGCTTGGAAGAACCACAAACCCACTCTCCCAGTAGGACCAGAAGGAACACCTCCGTCTTTCTCCTTAAACACCAGGGCCCCTCAAGTCACTCTTACGGGTGGAGGGAGTTCTTGGCCGAATTCCGTCTTTGCCAAAGGCCGCTCAAATTAAGCTATCGCCTTGGATGAGACAGGTGTGTACGGAAGGGGAAACCAAGGACACAAAGGGTGCTCCTATCCCAAATCAGACAAGAAGGGATGGGGTGGGGAATAGAGGGGCACAAGGGGACATAAGCTCTGCAATGCGAAAGGCGTCCCAGCCAGGCTCGCCGCGGCCCCTGCCGGCAGGTCTGACTAGTTCCAGGCACCTCTTGAGGTCTGATAGGAGCCACCAGCAAAGATGAAAGAAATTAGAGTTCCTGACCCTGAGGGCCCATCTCGCGCCACAACTGCGGATTCAATTGCGGGAACTGTGGAGACCACTCCATATGAGCCCAGTGACCCCCAAGCCGCCCCACCTAGAGCTCACTAACTGTTACCGGGCACAGCGCTGCACCAGGGCAAGAGCCTGGGTATGCTCTCGCCTGCAACTGTCGTGGGGCGCCTTGTAACACTGCAGGGCAGAGGGGAGGGGGAGAGATGGCAGAGAAGGCGGAGCAGGAGGCCCGGGAAACACTAACATTTGCCAGGAAAGCGCCTCCTCCCGAGAAAGGAAAGGAAGGGCTTCCCGGCTTAGGAAACGCCCCGGGGATGCCCCCCACGCGAGGTGCCGCCTTTCCTTGGCTCACCCATCCTCTACCCTCCAGTCGATCCTGCACTTCACCTCCTACCCCAAAAGCAGATCCTAGAGCCCTTTCTCAGGCGTCCAAAGAGACCCACACTAGGTTTGGGCAATCTGCAGCTTGCGCAACAGGCAGAGTCAGGTTCCAGCGACGGCAGACTCCCGGCTCCCGGACTGGAGGATGGGGAGGAAGACGCAAGCCAGGCGCCCAGCAGGATGCAAAGTCCCTAGTCAACAATGACCTGTGAGGTCGTGCACCCGCCACCTGAGCCACCAGGGACTGGAGCAGCAAAAGATAGGGAAAGGTACAATAAAGTTGAGGGGTCGCATGGAGAAGTGACACGGACGCACGGGGAGGTGGGAACCCGAGCAGGTACCTGCAGGAGTCTGGAGTCCTGGCGCGTCTGGCTGGCTGGGCTCTGCGACGCCGCCTGCCCGCGCTGCAGGGATCCGGCCTCTCCGCGCGGCCCCGCGCCCGCCGCGGCGGCGGCAGGAGAGCGGGTTAGCCCGCGCGGGTCGCTGAGTCCACGGATCCCGCCCGGCGGGAGCTGGGTGCCTAGAGAGGCGGGCGGGACCCGGCGGGACCGGGCGGGGCCAGCCTCTCAGTCAACGCCCCGCTCCTCTGTGCTCCTCCCGCCGCCTGGCGTCCAGCTCTCAGCCAGGGTTCCCCCGGCCCGAGGCGCGGTGCGGCGCTCGCGCACACGGACAGATTTGGATTGAGGGGGTCCCACTACGAGCCCCATGCACCGATGGTTGGACCCAGACACAGCAGTGAGAGACTAGCACCGCGATTCAGCCCCAAACGCAGAGTCACCTCGGGAGTGTCCCGCCCTGCCCCAGAGGGAGGTCAAGGTCACGTCCCACGCCACCCACCTCGCGCGCGCCTGAGAGAACCGCAGTCCAGCTGAAGAATAATAACCTCTCCCATGGCAGGAACAAAATGCCTCTCGAAAGTCGTAGCCAAAGCAACACTTTGCAAAATTGCCAGGGTTTTCTTGAGCTGTTAGGAGGTCCCAACTTGTTTTACAACAAAGTGTGAAAGAAGAAACGACCCCGTTTTCTGCCACTATTTGCCACCACCCGCTCCCTGAAGATTCATACACAGTGTGGAATGAGATGACTTGTTTCTTTCCTCGACTTACCAAGTCAGAAGAAATGGCTGGACACATGCACCAAGCATATAAGCAACATAGGGAGAAAGGAAAGGAACTGAGTGGAAAGGGGAGGAATGGGAAAGGGAGTCACTGGGAGATGGCTCCGGCCAGGGTTGAAATAACAACCAAGGACCTCTGCAAGGGCAGCGTGTGGTCCAGAAGACACGCCTGGCCGCTCTGCACTGGCACTGAGCGAAAACACAACCAACAGCCCGGAAGAGAAATGGGACGCGTGGGGACCCACCCCCGCGTTCCCCCTCCCACCCCCAAACTGCAGATTTTTTAAGTTGTGCAGACATGCAACCGTTCGTCAAAGCCAGCTGCTCGGAGTTGTAGGCTCCCAGTGTTCTCAGGGTTCCCACCAGACATCACAAACTCTGCTGGAGCCCAGTGCCCCTAACCCGAACTTGATGACAATCACCTCAGACAGGAACCTAGCCAAACCTGGCATCTTTACAAAGGAGACAAGAGAGATCCACACAAAAGAAGAAAGATGCTTTTCTGACCTCGTAGAAGCACCCTGTGGTGTCTGAGGGATTTCTGTTAGTTCCTTCTCTATCAAAAGCCACGTTGAGAGTCAGAGGGAAAAGAGCACTAGGTTTCAAACAGGAGAAGCCTACATCTTATTTTTTATTACATTATATTTATCTGTATGTGTATGTGTGGATGCATTCACACTTTAGCATGTGGAAGGGAAACTCGGAGGACAACTTTCAGGGATTGGTTCCCAGCTTCCTGTGGATTGAACTCAGGTGGTCAGGCTTGGGTGCAAGTGTCTCACGAGTCCCTAACTTAGAGGAGAGGGTCCCAAGCAGCTGGCAGAAGACACTGAAAACCCTGGAGACCCTGGCTCAGAGAAGGCAAAATGAGGATGCGGGCCACAATAGAGCTTATTTGACTTCTGTCCCTAATATCTTCATTATTTGGTCCCGCTCAAGCCTCTTCCTCTGGAGTCACAGGAAACCCAAGGCATTCGTCTGCTCTGCTCTGCTCTTGCACGTGTCTGTGAAAGGTAATTTTCATAAACAATTCACCATCTTTAAGATCTAAAGTATTCTAAATGTTTGCATTATATCAGCATCATGGAATCAATGCTCCCTGATCTCCCCCAGCAGTTAGCTACCGGAGCTTTTGAAAGTACAGTGTTTAGCCCCCCCCCCCAGTCCAGCCTTGATTGCCTCAGAAGGACAAGGACAAAGCATCAGTCCGCGGGCTGTGGAAGGCATCTGCAGTGCAGAGTGGGCACTGGGTCCTTCTCCTGAGATCTGGGTGGCACCAGTGAAGAGAAGAGATTGCACAATCAGACATTGTCAGGGAAGGTCCCTTCAGGAGCCAGGTACAGGAAGGGCGAGCATGCTAGAGCAGGGTGTGCAGGAGGCCAACGGTTTGAGTAGGTAGGTCTGCCACTCTCCCTCTCCTCTTCCTGGATCCCATGTGAAGAAGCCACACAGTCCTTCAGTTCTGGTTTGTCACCTGTAAGGGAAATTCCTTCTCACCTGGGGCCCAAGTAAAGTACATGAAGCAAGAAACAGGAAAGTGCGTTTGTTCCAGAAAGTTCATGCAGACAGATAAATTCATTCTCTCTCTCTCTCTCTCTCTCTCTCTCTCTCTCTCTCTCTCTCTCTCTCTCTCCATAACCATGAACTCATACACTCACATCTGTCCTCCACCCATACAAACCTGTCCTTGATTTTTCTCTCTCAAAGTCCAAATGGCAGAAAACAAACCCGACATCACCCCTGAAGGTCAGACGGTACCAGTTCATCTCTTAGATAGGGACAGGTCTACAGGTAGGAATGAAGATGTTCTCATTTCAGGCAACAGGGAGTGTACACTGGTAACAATGCTCAACATGTTGGTGCCCCTTACTTATCCCCTCCACTCTGTACCCTGCTGCATGAATGTCACTGTACCCAACGGGAGTGCGTAAAACTCCTCCCTCAAACCACCAGGCTACTGGGGTCTGCCTGCATCAGTGATACCCTATTCCCAATTGCCTAGTCCTTCCCTGCACAGATGGATGCTTGGACCCCACTAACAATTAAGATCCTCTAGGATGTTCCTTCTCCCTCGTGGGCTATGCATCTCCTCTCCACCAGACCTCAGCACCCTGGGCTTCCCCGCTACACAGCCCCTAACAGGCTGACTTTTAACTGTCTATCTTCCGCTGGTTAAGGAGCTCCTTGGTAACCACATTTCAGGGACCTTCTGGAGGATCTTCATGTTCGTGCAGTGAATGACTGAAGGCTCTGTCGCGGGGCCCACAAGTTCCATCTGCTCCTCGTGGGTACTTCGGTCTTTTGTTTCTATGCTGCCTTTTGCCAGGTAGAAGGAAAGCATGAGCCTTCACAACTCTCATTCTGCTTGGTTGCTGGGAAGCTCGGAACTAAATTTATATAAATTAAATTTAGCTCTTAATTAGCTGAAGTGTTCTTGCTACAGATTATTTCAATGATAAGCACGCCTCCTTTACGGAACAATGGTACATTTACCTATTGCCTTTTGATGTAGTATGTTGTTGTTGTTGTTTTAACAGACTTTAAAGTTTCATGTCCTTAAAGGTCCAAGGACTTGAATTCTAATTTCCCTTTGCCTCTGACAAGCTCGGCAGAATTTCTTCCCTGGCTAGCTCTTTGGATTTGGACCATATGATATTCATGGTCTTTGCCAGCTCTAAAAGCTTTATACTTCTATAGATAAAAGGAGAGAGAGTTTATAAATTCTTAATGAAAGAACCCCAGGACAGAATATGGCTCAAGTCTCTAGGCACAAAGGATTATACCCCTCAGGTACCTGGAGACGCCCTTCAAGAACCCCAGAGAACCAGTCAAGGTGAGTTCTACAGAGCATAGTGCCCTGGCAGAAGGCCTTGGTTAATACACACTGCACTCCCTGGGGAGGGGGGTATCCTTTGCTCACTGGGCCAGACAAAGACTTTGACAGTCAGGCCATGAAATGCCCTAAGGTAGTGACCTTTCAGGTGGCCACACTTGACTCATAGCCACCTCTCAGGCTTTTCACATCTTTCTGTCTGCGTTGCTCAGCCCCTCATCGGCCTTCCTATGTCAGCCATCCTGACCTCTGAGCCTTGGCCTTGCCTCTGCCTTGCTTTTTAATGCTTCCCTTCTGCACTTAAAAAGAAATCATACTTCATGCGCAAAGTAAAACCCAGTGTCACTCATCCAAAATGGCTTTTTCTCACTCGTTCTTATGGTGTAGATGGGAACTGTCCCCCAAAACTTTTTCATGTTGAATGTTGTAGCTCAAGACTCTGCTGAGAGTTAAAGAACCTTACAGGATGGGTTCTACACCTTGGGATAGGAAGGAGCCCCCATCCCTGTCTCTCTTTCTCCCTGTTTCCTGCTTCCATGTACGTTCCCACCACCATATTGTTCCACCTTGCCACAGGCCCAGAAACAATGTGGCTCAGAACACTGAAATGTGAGCTAAACTCATCAGTCCCCTTTAACTCATTTATGACAAGGGTTTTTTTTCCCCCCTGATGGAGGAAGGTCATTGGTTGATTAAATAAAGAAGCTGCTTGACCTGATAGGTTAGAACATAGGTGGGAGGAGCAGACGCTGGGAGGAAGAGGAAGTGAGCTCAGAGACTCGACAGCTCTCCTCTCGGAGGCAGACGCCTCAGAGAGACACGAGATGCTCCACTCTTGCGGGCAGAGGCGAGAGCTCTGCTCTCTGAGGCACACGCGATGAAGCTCCGACCCAGGATGGACATAGGCTAGAAGCTTCCCGGTAAGCGCACCCAGCTGTGCTACACAGATTATAAGAAATGGGCTAGTCCAGGTGCGAGAGTTAGCCTAGATGAGAATGGGACAAGCAGTGATTAAAAGAATACAGTGTCCGTGTAATTATTTCGGGGCATAAGCTAGCCGGAGGCGGCCAGGGTGCTGGGGACACAGCCCAGCCAATTACTACACCCCCCAAGGAAATTACAAAAGTAACTACTACTGCAAAATTGGTTCCAGAAGCTGTGACTAAGCCTGGCCATGTGGTTCTTAGGACTTCATAAATGGTTTGGGGAGGGGATAATCTGGTAGAACTTGGAGATAGAGCCTTAATATTATTCAAGACTGTTGTAAATGTAGCTTGAATGTGACTTTTTGTGGAGGTTTGAGAGTTTCAGGACTCTGATAAAAGGTGGGTGGAAGGACTGGGCTCACATGGGGCTGCTTTTGTAAACACACGCAATGCCAGTCACCAGGTCATAGAGGTTTCCACACAGATTTCAAGGGTCAGTTAGGGACCGAACACTATATGACAGCATCAGAGTCCCCAGAGAGAAGACAATATATAACGTGCAATAGAAATGCCAGGATATTGGAGATGCCAAGTACATGCAACAACCACCTAGCCAAGGCATAGGCAAGAAGTGGAGTCAGCTTAGAAAAAGACCATGTGGGCTATAGCCACCAAGGCCATAGAGGGGGCTTTTTAAAACATCACTCAGGAGCTCCCATCATGACTCCTTGTACCCTGGATGCTAGACATGGAGCTGCAGGATTTAGTGTTTGCCATATTGGCTTTTGTTCTTACTTGGGTCTCACCCTTTGGTGTTTTCTTATTCCTCCATTTTGAAAATGAGCACGACTACTCTGCTTGTGTGTCTTGGAATAAAACCTTTCTCCTTCACCTTACAGGGAATCACAGCTAAAGAGGTTCCTTGGGTCTCAGCAAACACTTTGGACTTGGTCTTTTGAGTAATGCTGGAACTTTTAAGACTCCGGGGACTCAAGAAAGTGGACTAAATACATCTTGCATGATGAAAAGCAACCATTCTTTGGGGGCCAGTGGTGGAACGAAATGCCTCCTGAGGGTCATGTTTTCAGCACGTGCTCTCCAGCTTATGGTGCTATTTTGGTAAGCGGTGGAAACATCAAAGATGTTTAAGACAGATAAGGAAAGTCACTGTGGGTATTGCATTGAAGGTTACGTCTGATCCCTGGTACCTTCTTTGCCCTGTGCATCCTATTCGCTATGAGATGAACCACCTACTCCTTTACGTGCTCCAGCCACCATGATATTCCTCCTCACTACGGCCTCAGAATCAAAGATGCTAACGGCTATGGACTGAAGTCTTTGAAACCATGAGTGTCTTGGTGAGTGTTCTATTGCTGTGAAGAGGCACCATGACCACAACAACTTTTATAAAGGAAAACATTCAATGGGGGTGGCTTACCTTTTCAGAGGTTTACCCCATTATCATCATGATGGGACATGGTGGTGTGCAGACAGACATGGTACTGAAGAAGTAGCTGAGCATCCTACATCTTGACTTGCAGGCAACAAGAAGTGGTCTCCGACACTGGGCGTGGCTTGAACATATATGAGACTTCAAAGACGGCCCCCACAGTGACGTATTTCCTCCAGTAAAGCCATACCTCCCATAGTGCCACTCCCTTTGCCACAATGAGCTAAACTAAATCTTTCCAGGACTGAATAAGTGACTCAGCAAAAATGAGCACTTACTGCTCTTGCAGAGGACCCAGGTTTGTTTGCTTTTTCCAGCACCTTGGTTAGGTGACACAGAGCCAGTTCCAGAAATTTCAATACTCTTTACTTCCAACGGCACTTGTACCCATGTGATACACATAAACTAATACAGGCACAAGCACACACACACAAATAATGACATTTTTTAAAGATGAATCTTTCCCCTCTTGTGACATTTGTATCAGTATTTTGCCCCATCAATGAGAAAACTAACTGATGTCCTCATGGGAAAAATGTAATTGTTTTCTCTACTCCTCCCCATTATACTTTATAAAAACTCATTCAAGTAAGCCTCTTGTACTACTGTGCATTTTTTCTTCATTTGGACGGAGTCTCTTGTGTTGAATTATGAGCTCCTTAAGGGCAGGAACTATGTGATGCCATTTATGTCAGTATCTTCAGAATCCATTACGGATGCTCAGTGCACTAAGAATGAAGCAGATGATGGATAGTTGGATACATGGACCTTTCTGAGACTGCATAGAAAGATTCAGAAAATTGCATATGTTATGGTTGATAACTTGGTGTTTCTGTGGGACTCCTAACAGTGGGAGCAGGGGTGTCTCTGACTCTTTCACTTGCTCTTGGGATCCTTTTCCTCCTACTGGGTTGTCTCACACAGACTTAATATGAGGGATTGTGACTCGTCCTATTGTATCTTTTTAAAAATAATTTATTTATTTTTATTTTACGTGCATTGGTGTTTTGCATGCATGTTTGTCTGATCTTGGAGTTATGAACAGTTGTTAACTGTCATGTGGATGCTGGGAATTGAACCGAGGTCTTCTGGAAGAACAGTCAGTGCTCTTAACAGTTGAGCCATCTCTCCAGTCCCATCTTATTGTATCTTGTTCTGCCATGTTCAGTTGATGTCCCTGTGCAGCTGGCACTTTTCTGGAGGCAAGTGGAGGAAGGGTGGTTCTGGAGGAGAGGAGAAGGAGACTCAGAGGAGTAGAGGGACAAGAGACTGTGGTCAGGATGTATCGTATAAGAAAAGACTAAATCTTAAAAAGAAAATAAAATTATGCAAAAAATCAAACCAGGGGCATCAAAGGCCACCAATGTTAACTTCCTAATTTTACCCCCCCCCAAGGGAGTTCTGCACCTTTAATAGCCTTCATTTGTGGGCTGGGACTTCGGGTCTAGCTCTTACTCTAACTATAAGAGTGAAGGGTGTCTCTAGGTCAGAGACTGTGGAACACATCCGAGCGGGCTTTCTGCTTTCTCAGTAGCACTATCTACAGTCAGTGCCTGAGTGACGGATTCTTCCCTCTTGTCTGGAAAGATTCCAGTTTTAAACTGAAAGTCCAACATCCCAGGAACGGCATCATCAGTCCAGGGCAAACCGGGACAGTTGGCCATCCTCCTAGGTATATTTCTGTGGAAGATAAAATTTTCATATCCTGGCATTCCATGAGCTGCAGAAAGGCATATAACTGAAGTCTTCGCAGTGGGACATTGGTGGAAATGGTGAGTTCAGTTTCTTGAACATATCCTCAGAGGAAGTAGGGAAAGTCCCTACTCCCTTCAGACTTCAGTCTCTTTGAAATGCAAAAAAGGACAGCTGGACATAAACTTGCTATCTGGATCTACAAGTAAAAGCCATGTAAGAAAGGAAGGCAGTGCAAGAACACAGGCAAGAACTGGGTCATCTGAGCCCTGAACTTCCTTCATTTAACCAAGGGAAATAAACTTATACCATATTTAAATTATTGCTATTTGGAGTTTTATGTTACTCGTGGATGAATTCCATGTGCTCCTGTAAGTGTGTGTACATGTTTGTGTGTGTACAGGTGTATGTGCCTGTGTGCTCACATTTATATGGAGGATTGTTCCATAGTGTACTACTTTTAATTCATCTAAGTAGCAAACTGTCTTTCATTTGACTCTTCTCTTGGGTTCCATTAACCATGCTGGGATGTTTTAACTCTATCCCTAGTGCTCTATGTATAATTACTCAGTCTCATTATTATCATGTGCCTTATTCATACATGGCAGCTATTCTCTAGTGATAGATATATAGAAAATTCCCTAAATTCTTCTTCACAAGCAACCCTGGAACAGCCCTGAACACATTACCTTGTATACCTGTGAGAATTTAAGGGAAATCTATATCCAGAAAGGAGATTGGTAGACATAGGGTAAGAGTGTGGTTGATGTGTACGGTAAACCATTTCTATATTGATTGATCAATAACCATGTTCTTCCACCTCTCAAGGATCCTCCTGAATTTTCTACCATGCAGAAACCACAAGGCTAATATCTGCACCAGCAAGGCTGAAGGTACTGCGCTTAATATCTTGATCTTCGCCCTTGGGTATTCATATTCTTAGTGTGACCCTTGTGGACTTCAATTTGGCATACAACAACCCGATGTGAAAACCTCCCTGAAGACTTCAGTCTGGTTGCTGTCATATATTTAAGAAATTCCCAGAAACCTAGAGCTCCACTGGTATGTCTGTCTATGTTATTAAGTTGCATTCTGTTCCATCCTACACCAGCTGTGGAGTCAGCAGGCTGATGATCTTCTTCTGGTTGTGTCAACACTAGACACAGATGTCCCAGCATGTGAAGGATGCCAAGATAAGCACCTTGAGGTTCAGTGTAGTTCTGTCCCTGCTAGCTCTCTCTATCTCTCTCCCTCTCCCTGACCATCACTCTCTCCTCATCTGCAGACATTCTTCCATGAAGATTCAAGTTAAGACAACAGTGCTGCAGAAAAATTTAGAGCCATAGAAATGTCTTTTGACAGCTGGGCGGTGGTGGCGCACGCCTTTAATCTCAGCACTCAGGAGGCAGAGGCAGGCGGATCTCTGTGAGTTTGAGACCAGCCTGGTCTACAGAGCTAGTTCCAGGACAGGCTCCAAAGCCGCAGAGAAACCCTGTATCGAAAAACCAAAAAAAAAAAAAAGAAAAAGAAATGTCTTTTGACATCAAACTTCCCATCACGTCAGTGTTGCCTTAGAGCTCTCATTGTCTTCTTTCATTTGATGTAAAATGGAGACAATGGTGTTATACTTAACATCTAAAATTCTACATGCCACATGGATTTCTTTGAGCTCCAACAGGGACCCAGAGGCTTAACTGTAGGTCCTCTGCCTCATGTATGCCTCCCACCCAGTGGGAAAAGCCATCTCCCTGACTAGTTCTGACAATTGGGGCACTGTACCCCCCTGTGTCCTAAATCTAAAGGATTTTACCTCCCTTCCAGACAACAGAACTACTTAACAAGTCCATCACCTCTTGGCCAAAGATGAGTTAAACTAGTTTACTTCCTTACCACTGTAAAGCCTGATTCCCAAGTCCTTGTTGGGTCCCGTCTGCTCCTAAGTACCACCCTGTGCAGACCTGTGCAAGGTGTGGCATCCTTCTTTCCAGGACTGTGAGTATAAGTGACTCGCAGACTGCTGTCAATATCATATGTCCAAAGTCCAATGTTCTGTGCTCATCCATCTCATGCTATGAAGGCAGAGGAGCCATAACTGGTAGAGTGGGTGGGAAGTGATCAGAACACATGCTTCCGTAGTTGGCCTTAGTTGTCAATTTGACTGAATTAAGAGATGTTTAGTATGGCCGAGGTGCACCTGCATGTATCTATCAAGTGTTTCCAGAATGGATTGGCATGTGAGACAGGGGCTAAAGGAGAAGGAACAGAGAAGCACCCTCCAATGGGTTGGGGGCCCAAATGGAAGGAAGTTGGAAGAGGAGGAAGAAGCTGGCATGCACATGGCAACCTCCACTTACTTCCTAAAGGTGTGAAGATGTCACTGCCGACATCTTCCTCAGACATCAACTATCAGACACCAGCTTCTTTTTCCAGAGTTGTTGGGCCTCGTGAGGCCATGTGTAACTTCCTGAGCCTAGCTCCAGTTTGGAGACCTATCTTTGGCCATGACTTCCGCATATGAGTGACTCAGCACAGCCCGACCTAAACCCGCCTCTGCCCGACCACCGCTAATGTGGCAGAATAGTATTGGCCCTTATTCCTTACTCCACCTCACCCCATCCCAAGACTCCCAACCCCCCTATCACAATCCTATATAAATTCCTGCCTAATACAATTAAATGAGATCCTGCTTTGACAGACTCCTGAATCGGTGTGTTTCTCCCTGGTTGGCCAGCAGGGAGGTCTGGGTCATCAACACTCACCGTTTCGCTCAGCCTCAGGGAGAGACTGGCGGGATCGGCTCTGCCTCAGCCCTATCTGCAGGAGAGCCCAGCACAGAGTGAACTCAACACTACTGGTGCCCCAGAGAACTTCTAGGTCTTCACCATTAGACTGGGACTTTAGGGGTGACCAGTTTCTTGGATTGGAGCATCTACATGTTCTCTGCCCCTCTGGCAGGTGGGTGGTTACTACTGACTACCCAGCCTCCTGTGGTGTAGCTGCCCAAGACTCGCCCTGTTGCCCTGGGGATCTCTAATACAGATGCTTATCTCAAATGCATTTTAAAGTTAAGGTGGGTAATATAGATAGAGAGCGGAGCCATTACCAAAGCTCATGCAAACCAAAGGGAACACAAATAACTGGATCACAGGCAAAATGTGGGTGTTAGCCAGAGGGTGAAGGAGTGCTGAACCCTGGCTGGGAATCTTCCAGGAGCTTTCTTAATAGGAAAAAAAAACCTACCTCCAGTGTTGGTGCATAACTATTAATATCTGCACTCAGAACGTGGAGGAGGGAAGATCAGGAGTTCAAGGTCATCCTTGGTTGTACAGCCAGCAGGAGGCCAGCCTGGATTAGATGAGATCCTGTCTAAAACAAACAAAATAGCTGAATAACTTTCTTGTCATGTTAAAAAAGGAAATGATTTCTCTTTTTCTTGGCACAGTGAGAAATGTTGTTCATAACTGAAATGGTAACAACTCAGACAGACTACGTTACTGCATTTCTAGAACCTGAAAGATCTCAGGATAATAAAATGACTGCTTTCTACTCTTACAGCCCCCACAACCTGAAGAAGATGCTAAGTGTCTCAGGAAACCATGGCAGCTTCAGAAGATAAATTGTAAGGGGCTGGGTGGTGATTATGAAGTGACCGCCTAATCTTTACAGCAAGTCACCTCATCTCTCTTTGCTACACTTGACTTTTAAAATGTGGGTGTTGAACTTACTAACATAACAGACACGAAGCTGAAGATGGAAGCTCAAGACTCAGGAAGGGAGATTTGGATAGCAGACTCCTTCCTGTAAGTCCTATAAGAGCTCAGGATTCAATAGGCTGTTATTGTGTGCCACCACCCTGAGTCAGAGAGCTCAGATGGCCTTCAGGGCTGCAGTGTTGAGAGATATGGGCATTGTGTGATGTGACAGGGACTACACACGCCACTTAATGTCCATTCTTCTCAGCTGTCTTAGTAAGGGAACACCAGTGCTTATGGGTAAACACATGTAAATACCTTACGTCCCCTAACCTCTCCTGCCACTGGTATAGCCACATCAGCGCCTACAGTCAGATGTAATTGCTTATGCTTTGTGAGTCTTCCAAGGAGCCTCTTTTGAAGGAGAAGGTATAAACTTTCCTCCAACTGCCTGCATAGAATATGGTGAGACAGCTAGCATTTAACAGCCGCTGGGGGACAATGAGAACAAACGGCACACTCCGAAGATGACACAGTATGAACTAGCAGAATCTGGAGACTTCCCCAATCACAAGACTATTACATTCATGATGCACGCTTCTTTAAATAGAGGAGAAACTGATGATGTAGTTGTGACTCTGTGTGTGTGTGTGTGTGTGTGTGTGTGTGTGTGTGTGCCCATGCATGTCTGTGCATGCGTGTGTGCGCATAAATGCCATTAATCCCAATCTCAATTAATACAGATAATATTTAACATTAGCATTACAAATAGCCACCCTTTTTCACTTCTAATGATAAGAATTTTAAATGAAAGACACTTTTAGGATTTACTTTCTTTTTAATTATGTGTCTGTGCATGCATCTATGTGTGGGCATAGCCTTTAGGTCCTCTGAAGCTGGAGTTACAGGCTGCTATGAGCGCCCAAACATGGGTGTTAGGAACATAGGAACTGAACCAGTACACATTCTTAACAGCTAAGCAAGTTCTCTGGTGCAAAGGCTGTTTTCTAAAGCTAAGACTCCAAGAATGTTTTGAACTTCTAAGATGTCCAGTGCTGTGAGGATGCCAAGCAATGAAGGCATTTTCAAAACAGCCTTTGATGGAGCCAAATCCATTGAATAGCTTCAAGTAGCTTTATGACAGAGAAATCTGGAAAGTTCTACCTTCCTCTGAAATAGCAGGTAAATTTCTAGAACTGCAAATCAGCCGCATAGTACTTAGGTCCATATGTAGTTTTGTGGATACACATATCATGTGCTCCCCAACTTATAATGGGCCACGATCCTAATAAAGACATTGTACATTGAAAATATCATACGTCAAAACTGCACTTACAAGCCAGTGAGATGGCTCCATGAATAAAAGCACTTATTGCAGAAGTCTAATGACCTGATCAATCAGTTACAAGAGCTGTTCAACACTGCATTCTGACTTAGGTTATGTGTTAGACCAATGAGTCTCAAGGAGTCTTGACAGGTTCCAGAAACAATATGAAAGAGCAAACCAGCCCTTGAAAGTTCTTGTCTGGCTTTCACACATGTAGTTGGAATGCATGTACCTACATACATGATAATGATAATAATAAAAAATTTAAAATGCATTCAATGCCCATAACCTAACAAACGTGAAAGCTTCACCCAGCTTAATTTAGGCATAGTCAGAGCAGTTACACTGCCTACAGTTGGGCAAAAATCTTCCAACACAGTGGTTCTTAGCCCGTAGGTTGAGACTTCTTTTACAAGGATTGCCTAAGACCATTGGAAAACACAGATATTTACATTAGGATTCATAACAATAGCAAAAATTGCAGTTATGAAGTAGCAATGAAAACAATTTTATTGTTGTGGGTCACCACAACATGAAGAACTGTAGTAAAGTGTTACAGTATTAGGAAAGTTGAAAACCACTGGTCTAACACATAGGCTAAGTCATGAGGCAATTTTGAATAGCTCTTGTAATTGATGGACTACAGTAGAAATGGGTGGAAAAACAGGTTCCTATAAATGCATTCTGCATTATCATAAAGTTAAAAAGAAAGTCATTTTCCTAGAGTGTTCCTAGGTGCTTACACATACACACTGCTACATCTTAGTATCCATACCCAGGAGAAGGTTCTGGGGCATTTCCCATAATGGCAAAGGCCC
Source organism: Microtus ochrogaster (assembly GCF_000317375.1). Taxonomy (NCBI): domain Eukaryota; kingdom Metazoa; phylum Chordata; class Mammalia; order Rodentia; family Cricetidae; genus Microtus; species Microtus ochrogaster. The sequence continues at coordinate 19,523,129 of NC_022029.1, forward strand.
CAGATTTTTCTTTCATCACAACACTAGGCTCTACTGAGTTATTATTTCCAATAACTTTGTATATAAGTCTGCGATCATTAAAAGCGAGAGCTGGAAAGAAAGCTTGGTTGCTGTTTTGACTGGAGAAGTGAATGTGTAGAGATGGACTGGCAGAAAAGCATGAAGAAGATGCTGCCCTCCCACACACAGATTCCAAAATCAAAGGAAGAATCCTGGGAAGGTTTGGCCCTCGTGGAGGACCCATCTTTATGGTGAATACTTCCTTAAGAGTAAATTTAACTCCTACTTGAGTCTGTCCTCTATCCAGGTCTTCTCCTTCAGAGAGCTGATGGGTGGTTTGAGTTACTATTTCTATATTTTGATACCTCCCTGAGCTCAGCATCTAACTCTTTAATTCAGCCTTTTGGGAACCCATTCGAGCTACACAGTGTGCTAAAAAAACTTGGAGAAACATGCATTCTAACAAATAACTTATCGAGGAATAAATATTGAGAGCTAACTTTCAAAAAAAGTGCTAAGGGTGACTTCCAGAGCTGATGCAAAGCTAAAACGCCACTTGATACTTGTTAGAACTGTGGGGGAGCCGGGCAGTGGTGGTGCACACCTTTAATCCCAGCACACAGGAGGCAGAGGCAGGCAGATCTCTGTGAGTTCGGAGGCCAGCCTGGTCTACAGAGTGAGTTCCAGGACAGGCTCCAAAGCTACAGAGAAACCCTGTCTCGAAAAACAAAACAAAAAAGCAAGCAAACAAACAAACAAAAAAGAACTGTGGGGGAAATCTCAGTTTTCTCACCCACTCTTTGGAAATAATACTTTCTATCCTCAGAACTTATGAGCAGATAATTCCTAGTACTATTTTGGTAGCATTAAGGGAATATTAAGGATATACTTAGTAAGAATTTGTAACATGAATAGAATCAAACCCCTTAAAAAAGAGCTTCAAAGGGTGGGCTCATTCTCTCCTGCTCTTCTACCGTGAACATGCTATATGGAACACACCATTTTGGACACAGAAACAGGACCCTTGGGACCTTGGTCTTTCTGACTTCTAGAACTATAAAAGCAAATGTGTATTGTTTATAAATTGATCATAGTTGTATATTTTGTTGCATCCAAAGAAAGAAACAGTCTGAAACAGTCATTAAGGAACTAATTTACAATTATAGCTTGTTCTTCATAAGTAGCAGAAATCCATTGATTTCAGGATCATTTCCCAGCTCTCATATACAAGCTGAGGAGCTTGCATGATTCAGCTTTCATTCATTAATTCATTCAACCAATATCGGAAGGTCTATTGAGTAGTGAGAAAACTAATTAAAGCCACAATTTTGTCGTGACAAAACAGAGTAAGGACAATTCTAACCTACGAGGTTTTCTTGAGGCTTCAGTGTCCAGCAAAGCACAACAGGGAGTAATAAACATGCATTACCCTCCATTTTCCTTCTGAGCCCTTCCTAACCAAACTCCTTTCTTTGTGTATAAAGAGTAATTCCTCATAAACAAAACAGATTCCGACTTGGAAAATGAAAATCATCAATATAAATCCGAAATAAACTTCAAGGCATACCCTTCCACTGGTGTAATGAAGTCCTGAGATCTGAGCAGCCTTGCTCAACTATATTTTCATTGTGTATAAACCATTCTGGAGCATACTTGGCAAGCACTGTCGTATGATGACAGAGAGGAACCCTCTAGGCTAGAGGACCAGCTGTGAGATGCCCAAACAGGCTTCCCACCCAGACAGAGGCGCTACACATTGATTAAAGTTTTCCTCCCTGTCAACAAATGCTTTCTGATATTAGCATAACATCTGGCCCAGTGCAAAAGCCTGAGATTGTTGAATGGGAATTTCAAGGTACAAATTTGTGATTGCTCCCCCCACCCATCAATGGCCTTAGAGCAACAGAAAACAAACTTGACAACTCCAGGCAAATCTAAAGGTTATATTATAGAGTTAAATTCTGTGAACTTATAACCTTCCTCTCTTTCCCCGCGTTCTGTTGCTTTTCCTTTGAACTATGCATGACCCAAGAAGCATGTTTGTCACTCTGGCATAGAGGAGAATGGAGTAAAAGGGCCACAGTGGGCCTCTCTGTGTCCACTATGGCCTGTGTTGGGATGGACCTCCCACGGCTTGACTGTCCTCCTGCACCATGGTTGAAGACTGATATCTGCAAGCCCTCTGGACCCGCAGAAGTAATTTTCTGGTCCTTTACAACTCCAACTTCTCTGCTTTTGGTCTATCAACTCACAGACAGCGCCGGAGTGCCACTGCAGAATCCAGAAACTCTCAGCTACTTCCTTGCCACTGTGTGGGGTGCAAAGCACGCCTTGAGGGTGAGCCATGAGGGAAATACATTCATCACCAGGTCTAGTGCTGGACTCCCCTCCACTTTGCAGTCCGTGTGATCTCCTTGAAAAGAATTCGGACGAGGCACATGGAGCATAGTGCTAAGTCTATTCCACAGACCAGGCATGCACAATCTCAAGGGGTAAGCGCAAACAACAGCCCAAGAGACAGTTACATCTACATTTCAGATTCAGTTTGTATTATTTCTAAAGCCTCTGGAACAGACAGCTTTGCTGTTTTCTTCTCCCCGTGATTGACAGGCCCATGTGAACTGATTCGCACAGGAAAAAGACGTTGGTAGCTTCCAGTTCTTTATCAGCCCTCAGCAGGGCTTCCATCTCGTGACCTTCCAAACAATTCCGAATACCAGAGACAGAGGTCATTAATGGTGTAGCTCTGAGCCTCAGACACCTGCGGATGTTTTCCTGGTTCTCGTGTCTCTTAATGGATTGTACCGAGATGTGCGCAGTGACTAAAAAGTAAATTAAGGAAAGGAAAGAACGCAGAATGGCTGTGGACTCGTGAGCTGAGGAACACCAAGCCCCCCCAAGCAATGGCTTATGTGGCATTTATGGATCACCTACCTCTTCCATATTTTGGTGTCCCAGGCTTTTTTCAAGCTCGCCCTGTTTGTTATACAAAGTTCAGGTGAAGAATGGGTTCTAGTCTGTCTCTATCAACTGACTTCTTTTATATGTTAATTTCCTTTGTTTGTGTTTGGTTTTCGAGACGGGGTTTCTCTAGACAGCCCAGTTGTTCTGGAACTCACTCTATAGACCAGGCTGGCCTCGAACTCAGAGAGGTATGCACCTCCATACACTGCCCTGTATGCTAATATTGGTATGTTTTCTCCGGTCCGTCCTCTCTGCCATTTCATGGCTCAGGTACCAATTCTTTTAAGCATGAGTCAGAGGCTTGAAGGTTTCAGTTCATGGTTGTTTCAATTTTTTAATATTTTTTAATTTTTATATGTATGGGTGTTGAGACCTGTGTACCCCTGGCTTGCCTGGTGCTTCCAGAGGCCAGAAGAGGATGTCAGTGAGTTCCCCTAGAACTGGAGTAACACAATTGTGAACCGTCCTGTGAGTGCTGGGATCTGAACCTGGGTCCTCTGGTGCGGGGCTCTTCACCATTGAGCCCTCTCTTCAGTCCGCAGGTTCTGGTTTTAACTTTGTTTAGAGACAGAGGAGTCCACCCCCAAAAACCTCCAAGCCTGTGGCTATCTAACTAGCTCATACTCTCAGTCTCTCATTCTAGAAAAACCACTCAGCCACCCTTCAGCTCAAATGTTGTGCTAGATACAGACCCCTCCACATGATTATAATAATGAAGTCTTCCCAACGGAACCTGTGATTTCCATCTTCCTCCCCTTCTGACCAGTTTTCTCGGGGCTGAATTCTACTCTTCTTTGCATTGAGCTTGATGAGCTCTGTATGGGAAAGCCACTCCCGATTACTCTTTCTCCCATCGTCATTTGTGTCTGATCCTTTCTGTTAGAGTCCTTTTATGGGCATAGGTTCTATTAAGAGTTTATTTTACAAGTCAAAACTGAAACTTGAACTTTTCTTCCCCCTTATTTTCCTTTAGAAACAACCCCAGTCCTCCCTAAGGCCACGGTAGACCTCTAACTAAAGAAATGAATGATCGCATTAAAAAACAAAAATAAAAACCTTCTAGCCGGGCAGTAAAGGCAAGTGGATCTCTGTGAGTTCAAGGCCAGCCTGGTCTATAAGAGCTAGTTCCAGGACCAGTTCCAAAGCTACAGAGAAACCTGTCTTGAAAAACCAAAAAGAAAAAAAATGAAAGGAAAAAGGGAAAAGACTTGGTTCAGAGAGTGAGACTCTTGCAGCATTCATCAGCCTTGGTCAAATTGTACTCTGATTGATTATTACCTCAGTCTCAGCGCTGCGAAGTGATTCAAGAAGCCCCGACTGTTTGAGAAGACAGTCCAGCTCCCAGGAGGTGATTGTTTCTTCTGGGGGCTGATCCCATGCTGGGGTGATCTGTCTATGGAGCCCTGCAGTTCCTGGAGGTTAAACATAATGACTGGGCTATCCTGTGCCTTTGGAGGAAGTCTGCAAGAAAACTGTGGAAAAGCTGGCAGTTGGGACATCTCTGTTACCCTTCCTTTGTGGCCCTCTGCCTTGAAGGGAAGTGAGATGGGCTAGGAATCCCTCATATTTGTTTTAGATAGATGCTCCTTGAATGGTTAGTGTAGTTGCAAGCACAATAAAGCAGGTGGCTGACCCAAAGTAAATGATATGGATTGAAAATGAAGGCAGAGATGCCAGCCTTTTATCCTGCTTTTAGCTCCAGACAGGCCCCAAAGGAGAAGTCAGAACCGCACAGCAAAAGCAGCTTCTAAATACCTCTTATAAAATAAAGTAGCAGGACTAGTGTTTGCCTTGTTTCATCAGCTCTTTTTCTCTCTATCCAAGCTTTCAATAGCAATGGTAATTGGGCCAGTGAAGATGACTTGTTAGGTGACTGCACTTGCCTCCAAGTCTCATGACTTGAGTTCCATCCCTGGGTTCAGCACTGTGAAAGGAGAGAACCACCTCCTCTAAGCTACCCTGTCATGCACGGGCGTGGCATGGCATACCCACACATACTTCAGTAAATAAACAGGAGAGAGGAGGAGCGGTAATTACTTCCATAGTCACTGAGTCTATAAGGTTGGCCAGAGCAAAAAGAAAAAAAAAAAAGTGGAGTCTGGAGCATGAAAAGGGAGCGATTTACCCTCTAAGGATGGAAGCTCAGATTAGGACTGTCAGCCATTTCTGTTTTCTCCCAGCCCTTTGTGTTACTAATGAGATGCAAACACGGGCACCCGGTGGTCACTGCTATTCCGGAGGCCAGTGTGGACATCTGGGGACAGATTCTACACAGTTGCTCTTTCTGATCTGTCCTTTGTGACCATCCAGACCGACCTTGATTCTCATGAACTTCATCAGCTCCCAAGAAATTACCCTTTGATTAAATTAGCCAGTCATTTTTTTGTTTTGTTTTGTTTTTCAAGACAGGGTTTCTCTGTGACTTTGGAGCCTGTCCTCGAACTAGCTCTGTAGACCAGGCTGGTCTCGAACTCACTTACAACCAGGAGATTGATCAAATTGGACACCAGAGAGACCCATTTCTTCCTCTGTACAGCTACCCGCATCTAGCAGTCTCTCTGGCAAGCTTTGCATCCTCCCTGTCTTGGCAGGCTGGAAGAAATGTGAGGATTAGAAACCTAACCTGTTGGCTGTCGTTCCTCAGATTCCATCCTCTTTGTTTCTTGAGACAGTATCTCCCACTGGTCTGGAACTCACCAAGTAGGCTAGGCTAGCTGGCCCATAAGCCCCCAGCATCTGCCTCTGCCTCTCCTTGCCCAGTAATGAGAGTCCGAGTGCATACTACCATGCCTGGATTATTTTCTTGTAGGTTTGAGGATTAAAATCAGGTCCTCACATTTTTTTAAACATTTATTTATTTATTGTATATACAGTATTCTGCCTACATGCATGCCTGCAGGCTAGAAGAGGGCACCAGATCTCATTACAGATGGTTGTGAGCCACCATGTGGTTGCTGGGAATTGAACTCAGAACCTTTAGATGAGCAGGTGGTGCTCTTAACCACTGAGCCATCTCTCCAGCCCCCCAGTCCTCACATTTTTGAGAAAAGCACTTTCCCAAATAGTTTTCCCCCCACCCCACTTCTATACTGATTTGTTTTCTATTGCTGTGATAATCACCATGGGAAATCAATTAGGGGAGGAAAGGGCATTTTACAGGTTATAGAGAGTCCATCAAAAAGGGAAGTCTTGGCAAGAACTTAACCAGGAACCTGGAAGCAGAAACCAAGCATGAACCACAGAGGAATATTTACGAGCTCCCTTCTCTGATTCACTCAGCTACTTTTTCTTATATGTAATCTTGACCCAAATGCCTAGGGATGGCACTACCCACAGTGGGTTGAGCTTTGCTGTATCAATTAGCAATTTAAAAAATGCCCCACGAAAGCCGGGTGATGGTGGTGCACGCCTTTTATCCCAGCAGTTGGGAGGCAGAGGCAGGCAGATCTCTGTGAGTTAGAGGCCAGCCTGGTCTATACAGTGAATTCTAGACCAACAGGACTACACAGAGAAAACTTGTTTATAAATTAATTAACTAATTAATTTTGAAAATTAAAAAAAAAAAAACTAACGTGAAACCTGACACCCGGGAAATTCCTGGGAATCTACAAGGATGACCCCAGCTAAGATTCTAAGCAATAGTGGAGAGGGTGCCTGAACTGACCTTCCCTGTAATCAGATTGGTGACTACCTTAATTGTCATCATAGAAAACTTTATCCAGCAACGGATGGAAGAAGATGCAGAGGTCCACAGCTATGCACTGAGCCAGCTTTGGGAGACCTGTAAAAAAGAGGGAGGAGCGATAGATGAGCGAAAGGGTCAAGACCATGATGGGTTACCCACAGAAACAGCTGACCTGAGCTAGTGATAGCTCACTGACTCTAGACTAATAGCGGGGGAATCTGCATAGATCAAACCAGGCCCTCTGAATATGGGTGACAATTGTGTGGCTTGGACCATCTGTGGGGCCACTGGCAGTGGGACCAGGATTTTTCCCTAATACTTGAACTGGCATTTTGGAGCCCATCCTTTTTGAAGGGATACCTTGCTCAGCCTAGATACAGGTAGAAGAGCTTTGGCCCTGCCTCAAAGTGAAGCACTAGACTTTGTTGACTCTCCGTGGGAAACCTGATCCTCTCTGAGGAGTGGATGTGGGGTGATGTGGGGTGTGAGGAAAGTGGGGGGTGTAGGAGGGGGGCAGGGGGTGGGAACTTGGGTAGGTATATAAAATGAGAGAAGGTTATTTAAAAAATAAAATAAAATTTAAAAAAAAAAAAAGAAAATGCCCCACACACCAATGTGATGGAGAGTATTTCTTGATTGAGGTTCCCTCTCCCCAAGTGGCTCAGGTTTGTGCCAAGTCAACAAAAACTAGTCAGCAGACCACTGTCCCCCAAATACTTTCCCATGTCTTTCTCTGGGCAGAATGCCAGGCCCAAGCCTCTGAAATCGGTACTAGTGTATCATATCATTATGAAAGGCTTTTAAAGCCACCTAACACTAAGGTCGACTCCTTTCCTAGTCATTCTGTCAAGGTTCATATTGCAGGGGCTAGAGAGAGGGCTCTGCTGACAGAAACACTCGCTGCTCCTGCAGAGGAACTAGATGCTGTGCCCAGCACCTGCACAGACCCGCACAACCATCTGCAACTCCAGGTCCAGGGGATGCAATGCCCTTTCCTGGCTTCTATGAGCAGTAGGCACACACATAGTGCATGCGGGTGCATGCAAGCATGCACGTATACACATAAAATAAAAACTGATTTTAAAAGATGAAAATAACTAAGCATGGTTGGTAGGTTATTTTTAATAACAATAGAGAAGCAAAGGCAGGAAAATTTCTGTGAGTTTGAGCCTGGTCTACATAGTGAGTGCCAGGTCAGGCAGGACTGTGCAGTGAGACTCTTTCTCAAAATAAGTCCAGGCTACTTCTTACAGGTCTGTCTGAGTTAGTCTCTCTCCAAAGTGAGTCCAAAGGTTCATGCTTCCACTCACTCAACCCAGCCACCCGCCCACCTTACCTCTCAACATCCGACCTGCGTGAACTAGAGATGAATCTATAAATGCAAGTTTATTTCAGTATTCACCGGGACGTGATTCCTGTTCACTGCTAAGGGAGAAAACCTTTCAGATGGAGACTCCCTCGTAGCCTAAAGGTGTCTGCCACTGATTTCCTGGGAGACTGTGGAATTGTCACTTGTCAGAGAGTGCCAGTCTGTCCTCCTGAGAGGACTAGCATGCAGAAAACAATTTCAAATAGCCCTCTAACTTCTCCATAAAATAAAATACACAAACATTCCCTGTTCTCAAGTTTCCCCTCAGCCAGAAGCTTGACCAAAGGAGACCAAAATAATGCTGCCCACAAGAAGTTACAGAGTCTCCTTTCTTCTTCTGCCACAGAGTCATCTAGGAAGGTGTCTAGAAGTCACCTGAGAACCAACGAGTCAGTGCTGAGCAGATCAGTTAGTGTCCATCTAGTGTTCATTTGCTAATTGACAAGTATTTTAATTTTTCATATCTTTTGCATCCCAGTTTATGTGGGGAAGTGAATTTCATAAATATATTTGCATATATATAGTTATTTGTTATTACTATCCTTACAAGAATTTTCTTAATCATTTTTTATGGTTTATTTAACTGTATTTTATGTGCATTGGTGTGAAGGTATCAGATCCCCGGCAACTGGATCTTTAGACAGCTGTGAGCTGCCATGTGGGTGCTGGGGATTGAACCCGGGTCCTCTGGAAGAGCAGTCAGTGCTCTTAACCACTGAGCCATCTCTCCAGCCCCTTTCTTAATCATTTTTATATGTGTGTATCTGTGTTGTGGGTCTCTGCAAAAGCCTGCAGTCACCCATGGAGACCAGAGGTTCAGATCCTCCAGAACCAGAGTTACAAGACATTGTGAACCGCCTGACCTAGGTAATGGGAACTGAATTAGGGCTCTCTGGAAAAGCAGACTGTGCTGAGCCATATATCCAGCTCCATTGTTTCCCCTTTAATCATTGCTCTGACAGAATGATTCTTTCAAAAGTATTCTCCAGGGCTGGAGAAATGGCTCAGTGGTTAAGAGCATTGCCTGCTCTTCCAAAGGTCCTGAGTTCAATTCCCAGCAACCACATGGTGGTTCACAACCATCTGTAAAGAGGTCTGGTGCCCTCTTCTGGCCTTCAGGCATACACACAGACAGAATATTGTATACACAATAAATAAATATTTAAGAAAAAAAAAAGTATTCTCCAAACATTTCATTGGATATACTTACACTAAAAATTTTAACTGTGCATCGTATATACAGGCACCTAAGTATACACATACACACATTCTACATTTTATGCACATATATTTATGTGTGTGTATATGGCAATTTATCTCCTGTCTGTGCATATATTTATATGCACATAATATGAATACATCATCACCATATTCATACAAATACATAGTCTTAGATGACTACATTAGTGAATCTCAGGACAGCTCATACATATCCTTCCACCAATTCTGCCATGTTGCCAAAGATCTCTCATTTCTCCTCAACAAATCTCACTTTCTCTAAAGATTCCATATGGAAGGGTGCCCACTTCTAAAAGCATCTGTGTGACTGCCCCCATAGGAGATTGTGTGCAGGTAGCTGTCAGATAATTCACGCAGGAAAACCCAAAGTCCAGGATCCTAATTGAAACATCCATTCTCAACAAGGCTCTGGTGCTGCTATGTGAGCCTTTCTCGGGGTGAGATCCTCGCTTTTCGGCCTCCTGGGTATCACCTTGCTAGAGACTGCCTCTGTAAGACCCTCCATACTCCCTTTGTACAGTACCCTTGGAATCAGAGATTTGGGGACACTGTCAGGCTTTCAGCAATTGTCCTTAAACTCCTATAATGTGGGCATTTAGCTTTAGAAAGGCCTTTTACAGTTCAGCATAAAGAGAAAAATACCGCCAATAAATCAAGGAGGCAGGCTACTGAGAAAAGCAAGAAGAAGCAAGAATACAACGATGGATAAGACAGTTTCTACCCTTGTTGTGCTCCTGGTTGTTACAGAAAAACAAATAGTGACTTCTCTCTTCCCAGGCACTCTTCTTGAGATGGGCTATCGGAACAATTCCTCCTGGGGAAAGGCCACTCACACTTAGATTTGGGATAACCCAAAGCAGGTGTTGGAATACTAATAGTAACTAACCTTATGGAGCATTTACTAAGCTAGATTGTTTTTCAGTGTTTGATAGCTATTAGGCACCATCATAGCCTTGGGCAACACAGAGCAGAGTTCCAAGAACAAAGAAGGGCTCAGGGCTCCTAGGATGAAAAAAACCAAGCAAGCAGTTTCTCCACGGGTAACTCTGGTTGTCCAACCACCACTCCCCTTTTGGAATTCTAGGTATCCAGCCTAGACTGACCTTGAATTCGAAGTGTAGGAAAGGTTGGCCACGTACCTCCGCCTCCGTCTTCCAAGAGCTGGGATTACAGACTCATGCCACCATTCCTAATACTGGGGCTAGAACCCAGGGCTTCCTATGTGCTAGGCAGACACTATTCTCAATAAGCTCCACCCCCACCAGCACCCCTCACCCCCCATCCTCACCCACTCTTCCCTTACACAGGAGCACCTCCAAGAAGCAGAACCGTAGCTTATTCCCTGCCTTGGCTTCCACTGACATGCCAGATTTATTGACGTATTCCTGGGCTTATCTAGAGAGGCTGAAGAATACAGGAATGAGGATAAGGCGTGTCTTACAGTCCAATGGCTGCTATGACGAACTACCATGAACTGCAGAGTTCATAAACAAGAGAAACTCATTTCTCTTGGCTCCAGAGGCCGGGAAGTCCGAAATTAAGGTCCTGGAAGATTCAGTGTTGGGTGAAGACCCACTTCTTCTTTCATAGAGGACTCTGTCTCACTTTTCACTTGGGGCAGAAAGAGCAAAGCAGCTTGTCCAGCCCTTTCCTAAGTCACTGATAACATTCATAACTTGGCTACTCTCCACGGCTTCGCTCACTGATGTCCCATTGGTAAGGATTTCAACCAACGAGTTTGGGGAAGACACAAACCCTTTTTAGCTGACCCAGGTACACTTGTGTTGTTGACTATTTACCAGTATACCTGTACCCGACTCTGTCAGAGGAAAAGCTCTACTCAGGAAAGCAAGCAGAGGAGGAGACAAAGACGGGGTGCAGAGTCCGCTCTCTAAGCGCTTGGAGTGTGGGTGACTAAGATCAGTTCTGGATCACGTATGAGGTTGGCATTATACACAGCCTAGTTGAGCTGATTTGAATACATGAGATCTGCATGGCTACAGAGCAGGAACTGACTGTGTCCCAGCTAAGGTCGACTGCTGTAAAGAGCATCCCTCTTCCACAAGGTGAGTAGGAGCCTTGGGCTGTGTCCTGTCTCCCCAGCAGGACCTGGCAGGAAGCTAAGCCAGGGGCTCATGAAGGCACACTTGATTCCACCATTCCGACCCTAGTCCTTGCCTGTCTCCTCCTGGGCCTTTGCATTGTCTTGGCTAATGATTGCCTTACGCCCCCCCCCCCCAACACACACACAGGCAGAGTCACACGCGCATATGCGCTCACGCACACACACACACACACACACACCAACTGTCGTACTCTGCAACAAGGTGATTGGTTCAGATGAGTTCTTCTCACTCCACAGCGTGAAGCCTGTGTGGATCTCTCTCTCTCACACACACACACACACACACACACAATACACACACACACGCACACACACGCACACACACTGCCTTACTCTGTGGCAAGGTGACTGGTACAGATGAATTCTTCTCACTCAACCGAGTGAAACCTGTGTGAATGTCACAGTGGGTCCCCTCAGGACACCACTTTTGCCCTCACTGATTCTCAGGGTCACTATCCCCAGCTTTGACTTTGCCCTGTCAAATGATTCCCTTTTGTCCTTTGGGGAGCCCTGGGAAAACTTTGCATGGGTAAACGGTTTCATGTTTCATATATGGCTGCTCACAGCTTCTCTGGCTGAGAGACCGGTGCGGTGTTGGCCTATGGACTGCCTTTGTAACTGGGTAAATAAGTGACTTGTGCTTTCCCGTCCTCAAGTTCTTTCCCCTCTAGGCCCCAGGCCTCCAGCTCGCTGTTGTAGGGAGGAGGGAAAGAAAACACAAGCATTTATGGCGACTGTGGGAGGTATTTTACTTGGTAACTTCTCTTTGTTTTTTTGTTTTTGTTCGTTTTTGGAGGGTTGTTGTTATTGTGTTGTTTTGTTCTGAATTGGTCACTCTTCCCTGGGCACCACTAGCAGGTGGTGTGTGACAAGTGTCTTCTCTACAAAGGGTAGAAGTAGGAGAGTCACTGGCTCCTAGCTGTTACAAACTTCAGGGAAGAAACTGTCCCTACTTTTCTCTTTTGACTGTGGTGGGAGCTTTAGGTCTAGATTCTCTACTCTCCCCTCTTCATCTCTCCCTGCCTGTTTAAGTATCTTCCTGCCTCTCCATGACACCCAAACTCCAAGTCCCCTTGGGGGAAAACCTACCTACAAGGGTCCCCTGTCGTTGCCAGCATATCCGGGAAAAGTCAACATTCTTCTCACCCCAAAGGTCTACGTGGAGCATCTTCCCCTGCCTCGTCCCCTTTGACAGACCCCGCCAAACCTCTTGGTACTTTCTCCAGTAACTGGGTTCTGATTACTGCTCTGCAAAGTCACAAACTGGGAGCAGCGTATTTTTGCCACCAGATGCCAAGCTCGCCTTCCTCTCACCTCCTCCATTAGCCCTAAGGTATTTTTCTTCTGCTCTCACTCTCTTTTCTTTTTCTTTTTCCTTTTTTAAAGATTTTTCAATGCACACTTTTCATTCTTTTCTTTTTTTCTTTTTTCTTTTCATTTTTTTTCTTTCATCTCTCTCTTTTTTTTTTCTTTTATAATGCTTTTGGTTTTGGGTTTTTCTGAAACAGGATTTCACTGCGTAGCCCTGGCTGTCCTGGAATTCACTCTATAGGCCAGGCTGGTCTCCAACTCACAGAGATCCCTCCCAAGTATGGGATTAAAGGTATGTATCATCATCACCCAGCTGTATTTTGTTTTTATAATTTATTCTTATTTTAGGTGCATTGGTATTTTACTTACATGTATGTCTGTCAGCCTGCTGAATTCCCTGGAACTGGACTTACAGACTATGAGCTATGAGCTGCCATGTGGGTTCTGGGAATTACAGTCAGTGCTCTCAACTGCTCAGCCCTCTCTCCAGCCCCCTCACTTTCTTACAGTGCATACAGCACTGGAAAAGGTCACTCAAGAAGGTAAGCCAAAACCTGGGGCCACACCACAGGTGGAAAAAATTCACATGCAATCCTAAAGGAGACGTATCGTATTATAAAGATAGACTTGACCTTGAGGCCTTTTCAGTTCAGAAGTTTACACATTTGGGTAGCCTGAGCATACCAGCTGTGCTCCAGTCTCTGCGAGGTGCCTGCTAAACGCCATTAGAGAGCCACACGCTCCACCTGGTGGCCAGACTCTGCCATTGGTATCTGCGCTGGACTGCGGTATTTTGTTAACTGATTCTTGATGCTACCAGTGGTCACACTGTCACTCTGTCCTGTTTGCTTCCAGGAGGCTTTCTGTAAGCATCGGTTCAGTCAATATGCAGAAAACACCAGCTTTTTGTGTGTGTGTGTGTGTGTGTTTCGAGACAGGGTTTCTCTGTGTAGCCCTGGCTGTCCTAAAATTCACTCCGTAGACCAGCCTGCCCTTGCATGGCAAGTGCTGTGATCAAAGGCAGTTACAGACCAAGACACAATACTGAGACATCACGTTGGCTCGTACCAGCTCCAGCACTAAAGATTATTAAATATTTGGTTTCCTTCTCTGATTTACAAAGCAGCAACTCACAAGAAATGTTGAAGTGTTATTTCTTGAGGCCAGTCCCAATAGACTCATTTTTTTTTACATAATGAAATTATTCTCTAAGAGTTTATTACCTTTAAGGTTTGCTTTCCTTTATGTGTACGAGTGTCTTGCCTGCACACATGTACATGCACCGTAGTGTGCATAGTGTCCACGGAGGCCAAAAGAGGGAGTCGCGTCCTCTGGAACTGGAGTTACAGAAGGTTATGAACTTCCAAAGGGGTGCTAGGAACCAAACCTAATCCTCTGCCAGAGCAACAAGGGCTTCTAACTACTGAACCATTTCTTTAGCCTCAAAACTTCACTATTTTAAAAATCATATGCAGGTGGGTGGTGGTGGCGCACGCCTTTAATCCCAGCACGCGGGAGACAGAGGCAGGCGGATCTCTGTGAGTTCAAGGCCAGCCTGGTCTACAGAGTGAGTTCCAGGACAACCAGGGCTGTTTCCAAGAGAAACCCTGTCGCGAAAAGTCAAAAAAATATATGTATATATACATACGGGGGGCTGGCATGTGAGCGTGTGTATGAGTGAAGGTGCCCACAGAGGCCAACAGAGGGTGTTGAATCCCCTGGAACTGGAGTTAAAAGTGACTGTGCACCACCATAGAATGAGAGCAGGGAACAGAACTCAGGCCCTCTACAAGAAGAGTACGTATTCTTAACCATTGAGCTGTCTCTCCAGCTCCAAATGTCACTAAAATGGGAAGTAATCTGTCTTATTTAAGGCTCTATTGCTGTGAAGAGATACCTCCCACACAGTTGAACTCAGTTGCTGTAGCTATGGGTTTCCTTGGGGTAAATTCCCCTGTGTCCTTGGGTCACATTGTCAGTGTGAGACATCACATCCCTGCATCTTCTGGGTTCTGATCTGGAAGATGGCAGGATACCGCCTGACGGACTGCCTTTGAAAGACCAGTTCTCTTTAGTACTGGAGGACATAGAACTCCTGTGGTTTGTCCTCATTGTTTCTGCCTCTGCCATGGTTGACAGGACTCTTTTGTCTGCCTGCGATTTCATCTGTCTCCCGTCTCTTCTGCTTTCACGTTTCCCTTTTTATTTCAACCACTTTTTGTCTCAGTTCATAAATATTTATAAGTATTGTTATTCCCCAGTTACCCTTGATATTCATTTCCACAGAAGAACTAAGATTTTCATACCATTCTCCCTGTAATGTATGAAGGACCCACTGTCTGGGTAGTGAGAAAACTGGTCAGCAAGAGACCTTGAAGCTGCACGCTTTGGATTGACGTCTAGACTTTAGCTGCTGATGGTCATGGGTGCTCACTGACATGGAGATCTAAAGATCTACACCTTTCCCACGGAAAATCTTTTTTGGTCCTTAAAACAAGTATTTTAATTGATCCAAAAGGCTTGAACATGAAGAACATCTACCTTGCTTCTTAAAATGTTTACCAAACCTTATGTTAAAATCATTAGAAGACTTTGTTATTTGCAAGAATGTGACACACCAATATAATCATGTGTAAAGTAGAATTTCATATGAACATACCATCAAAAATGATAGTAGTTTATTCTATTGTCTCTCTTTCCGGGGGGGGGGGGAATAACTGGACTATGGAAAGCCAGAAGTTTTGTGGAATTATTGTTCCCAGGCTGTGACGTGTCTTTGTTATAAAGTATATACATATATATACTTCTGGCCCACGAGCCAGAAGAGAACACCAGATCTCATTATGGATGGTTGTGAGCCACCATGTGCTTGCTGGGAATTAAACTCAGGACCTCCGGAAGAGCAGCCAGTACTCTTAACCACTGAGCCATCTCCAGGCCCTGCCAGATGATTTGCTTTGATGAACCTAGAACCCAGGCCTTCTGTTTCCAGGCCAATGTCTTCCTTTATTTATTCCTATGTAGGTGTATCTTTGGGGTATGGGGCTGTAAAGAAAAGAGATGAAGCTCCTAATTCTGTATTACCTGTGTTTCAGTGGGAGGAAAATACACACCATTTTATCTGAGACTCTAAAGCCACAGGAAGGAGAGAAGTTGCATGGGTGCAGAGGACAAGGCTCTGTGGAGCCACACGTGAGGAGAAGTGAGGCATGCTGGTGTCTTTGGAGACTGCTGAAGCATTCTGGGTATGTCCGGGAGGCAGCAGAAACCTGGTAGAGCCGGAGGAGGGTGGAGGGGAAGGTGAGACTTGCAGTGCCCTTGTCCCTTATTCTTTGGCATGGCTGCCCTGCTCCTTGGCGGATCACGGTTGTCTCTCTGTGTCCTACTAGAACTCAGCTGAGTCTTCAGCCATGACTCCTGCTTTTTCCAGAATTTGGGCCCTAATGTGGTTGCTGACTATGTTTTCTGTCTAGAGTCATGCAAGCGTTTCTCTAGGTGGCACGATGTATGGCCTGGTTTCCTAGACACTCCCTGCAGACTGACAAATCCGATTTTAGTCACACGATCAGGTCTTCTGCGTATCCATACGTGGGGCATAAACACATGGCGTTTCAATACTAGATGCTGCCTTGGATCCCTCTCCTCTTGTCGTGGTAAAAATGCCCTGACAAAGGAAGCTTAAAGAAGGAAGGGTCGTGGGAGGTCCTTGGACTCCCCACAGGGCAGGGAACCCTGACTGCTCTTCGGGCTGATGAGAGAGGGGGAGTTGATTGGAGGAGGGGGAGGGAAATGGGAGGCAGTGACTGGAGGAGACAGAAATCTTAAAGAAAGAAAGAAAGAAAGAAAGAAAGAAAGAAAGAAACAAAGAAAGAAAGGAAGGAAGAAAGAAAGAAAGAAAGGTTCACTTCGCTTCCCAGTTTGATGGTACCGCCCATCGTGGCAGGGAGTCAGAGTGACAAGGACTTGAAGTGGCCGGTCACATCATATCTGCAGTCAAGAACAAAGTGATGGATGCTGGTGCTTCACGGGCTTTCTCCTCTTATTGTCTAGGGCCCTGTTCCATGAATGGTGCCACCCACCTCTGCCAATCAAACCGGCATGGTCCCTTATAGATAAACCCAGGGGCTTACCTCTTCAGTAATTTGAAATCCTGCTAAGTTGATGATCAATATTAACCATCCCAGACACTGGCCGCCATCTGTCAGTTTGGAAATTGATCATCCTGCCCAAAGTACAACTGCCGGTCTAGCAATAAATAGCTTAGCTCAGGTCTCCCATTCAGTCTGGTACCTGAGCACAAGCATATAAAAGCACACCGTCTTTTCCAGCCAGCTTACGTGACCCTGAAGAACCAATCTTATGATTTGCATCTTCTCTTATTTTATGGGCTTCCTGCTCTATTGGAGGAAACCTAAAGCATATTATAAGTCCAGAAATGAGATTCACAGCCAAGCATCATTCCCTCGTTTTTCCAAACTCATGTGGTACGGTTCGCAAGTAATGCTTTCCAAGGCATGTATTGGAACAGTCGTGGCTACCCAAGCTAATCTTGTGACACCAAGGAACAAATTCTTCAGCTCCATGCCTCTGAGTGACACATCATTCAATCCGGCCCTCTTCTCTAGTGCTCGTCCATCCTGCCATTTAGGAAGAAGCTCGGTTGGTGCTCTGATAGCGATGAAGTGAAATGTGGAGCTCACGGTCCCTCTTCAAGCCATCACTAGTTTATTGTCACAAGGAAGCTCAGGTTTGGAGGCGCTACATTGCTGCCCGGCTCATTCAGAACCGTAACAACCAGAAAGCAATATGGCTTGCTTTGAAATGCAGGTCCTGTTATTCCCAGCAGCTTGTATCTGCCACCCTATTTATCAGTCCTGTTGGAAGAGAATTCCCGTTTAGAGTCTTCTGTGGCAGCTGAGAGGGCCTCCGCCCCACCCCTAAACAGGGGTGCTAGGAACTGAACTCTGGGTCCTCTGGAAGACCAGCAAGTGCTTTTAGCCTCTGAGGTCTTGAGAGAGGTCTCCAGCTGTATTTATTATCTTTTTCCTTCAAAGATTTTATAGCAGTGTATACCTAGCATATGAAGTCCTTTCTTTACAACCATGTGTGTGTGTGTGTGTGTGTGTGTGTGTGTGTGTGTGTGTGTGTGTATGTACACACACACCAAACTATGTAGCATCTTTGAAGCAGTTACCATCTTCCAAAGATTTAGAACCCCTGGATCTTTTAAGCTGCACCTTTAATCTCAAACGTTCTCATTTTAGTCTGGTAATTCACCCTGGTGTTGCTCAGCCAGTAGTATACAAGGAGGGTGCCTAAGTGAGCAAGCAAGTTAAGACAACAACAACACAGGCTGAGGAAATACCCCAGCAGCAAAACCTCTGCTTAGCATGTGGCAGGCTCTGGGTAACACTCAGTAAATAAAAATAAGCAAATAAGTAAATAAACGCAGTGGCCTCTATTTGACGCCATGGAAACAATCGATGGGAAACAGAATAATTATAAACAAAATACAACATTGTAGCACATACCTGTGGTCTCAATAATGGGGAGGCTGGGGGATTGGGAGTGTTGCAAGCTTGAGATTAGCCCATGCAAGGCCATGTGTTTTTAATTATTTCTTTAACTTTTTAAGAAGATAGAAATTATCTAGGGGGTCAGACAGAATGTTTATAAAGGGATACATGCAAATTTCTGTTCCACATCATTTAAAACTCACCAGTGACTGCAAGAGTTCTGGCCTAGAGCTCATGGGATGTCTGGAGCTATTTCTGCCTCACAAACAAAACTGTTCTTGCCTTCTGACAGGCTGGGCTCAGCAGGGTGACTGTTACCTCACAGCAGAACCATTGCCTGGAATGGAAGTTAACCCTGACAAGTCCCAGCTGCAATTGCTCCAGGGCACAGTGACACTGGAACCCACA
Source organism: Microtus ochrogaster (assembly GCF_000317375.1). Lineage (NCBI taxonomy): Eukaryota > Metazoa > Chordata > Mammalia > Rodentia > Cricetidae > Microtus > Microtus ochrogaster. The sequence continues at coordinate 19,541,746 of NC_022029.1, forward strand.
GCCCTGAAGAAAACACCCATTAAAGCTGCTTCCGGGATGCCTCTGCACTGACTGTGTGCCCTCCTCCCACGGTCTTGCCCACAGGCGCTGTACCACATGAGCCTAATAAACTCTCAACTCTCGCCTTTTCCTCTTAGTGAAGAATTCACCAGGTTTGTTAAGTAACTGGCCTCCTAGACCCCTGCCATCTCCCAAGGTAGTAGCCTCTAGAAGTCAAGTATGGTTGCTGTCGAGATTAGTGTACAGTGGAAAGTTTGGTTTTGTTTTCTGTTTTTCCATACAGTTTGAAACTTTTCGGTTACATTTTTAATGATTGCAGAATCTCTGTATTGGAGAAAGGACAACAGCTCCTTATCAGCATTGATCCTGGGTTTCTCTGCCTCGGTTGTGAATCTTACAGTGACCCATCTCTGATCCTGGGTTTCTCTGCCTCGGTTGTGAATCTTACAGTGACCCATCTCTGACATCTTGCCATTTCCCTACACATCCCATTGGGCATGAAAACATACGCCACCCACTAACCTCCCAAAGAGTGCTGACCACACTTGCAGAGGAAAAGCTAAGGTATGTTCATTTGTGAGAGCCCCTAATTTGAACGGAAGAAAATTTCACCTACTCCAGCAATCCCTGAGCAAGGAGTTTGCCACTAGGAAAGCAAGCTCTGCTTCTCTGTTTTGCAGAAAAGGTACCTAGGTTTTATAAACCGTGTGGGTTGTGGAGACTCGCTATAAGTAGCTTCACAGCCCACCCGTCCCTCTAACACCGCATCTGAGCCCAGGATCGCCAGGCTCAAGCTGGCTGCACTCCACACTCTGCTCGTTGCTGGCTATACTCCTGGACCAGATTTGAATAATGCGTTCTAATCACCCCACCCAACCACCTCCAGAAAGAAATCAACTGCTGAACAGGTTATTTGAGCTTTGCTACCCACTCAGACCACCGGTGGTGGCAGCTCACGCTCTGCCGCTTAAACTGCAGTTCCAATGACGTGCAGGAGGGGGCGCGCAAGCCGCGTGAGCCTAGATGCCTGCAGCTGCGAAGGCGAGGAACTGAGGCTTCAAAAAGTGGGGCCAAGGCTTCTGCCTCCAGGAGCTCTGCAGCCAAAGAAAAACACACGGGGTGAGGGCACCAAGGAAAGAGCAGACACCTCACACTCTCACTGGCAAGGGGTCCTTGGTTTTGTCAAATCAACCTAGGGCTGAGAAGTGGGGGCCTCAGTTATTCCTTCCCTCTTTTAAAACACAAAACAAGGTCCAAATCAGGAGCAGAAGGAGAGGGAGCACGAGCAAGGAACTCAGGACCGCGAGGGGTGCAGCCACACACTGAGACAATGGGGATGTTCTATCGGGAACTCACCAAGGCCAGCTGGCCTGGGTCTGAAAAAGCATGGGATAAAACCAGACTCGCTGAACATAGCGGACAATGAGGACTACTGAGAACTCAAGAACAATGGCAATGGGTTTCTGATCCTACTGCACGAACTGGCTTTGGGGGGGCCTGGGCAGTTTGGATGCTCACCTTACTAGACCTGGACGGAGGTGGGGGTTCCTTGGAATTCCCACAGGGCAGGGAACCCTGATTGCTCTTGGGGCTGAGGAGGGGGGGGACTTAATTGGGGGAGGGGGAGGGAAATGGGAGGCGGTGGCGGGGAAGAGACAGAAATCTTTAATAAATAAATAAATTTAAAAAAAAAAGCTCCTTGAGCTAAGAAAAAAAATAAAACACAAAACAAATGAACAAAAACACAGCTCTAAGCTGGATTCCCCAGCACTTTGTGTTTCTTAAGAGAGTCCGCCCCAGTCCCTCTGGTCCTCCTCCAGCCTTTTTAATAGGGAGGAAAACTGACCCTAAGGACCTCGGACTCTCCCTTGTGACAGAGAAAGGTGGGCACAGTAGGATGGACTTCAAGGCCCTACTTTGTGAGAGCGGAGAATCGGGAAGTCTGGCGTTATTAGATGGCTCAAACTGCTGAGGCATCCATACTTAAACCTGTGGAAAGGGTCACGCCTGGAGATGCAGGAGGTGTGGACACTTGTCTTCTGAGGGCTGGACACAGACACGGGTTCCTCCCCCCGGTGCAGGGCTAACAACAGTCGATACCTGAGCTCACCAGCCCTCCTACTCATGAGTCCCCTTTAAGTTCGGAGGACTTCATCTAATTTAGGTGCAATGCTTCTGATAAAGAAGCTGTGTAACCAGTTTTTTGCTTTGCCTTTTTGTTTGTTTGTTGGGGGTTTTGTTTTTGGGGTTTTTGTTGTTGTTTGGTTTGTTTTTTGGGTTTTTGTTTTGTTTTGTTTTGTTTTTTGCTTTTTCGAGACAGGGTTTCTCTGTAGCTTTGGAGCCTGTCCTGAAACTAGCTCTGTAGACCAGGCTGGTCTCGAACTCACAGAGATCCACCTGCCTCTGCCTCCCGAGTGCTGGGATTAAAGGCCTGCGTTCCCATTGCCCAGCTTTGCTTTGCTTTTTAAAGGAAAATGTGTGTCCTAATTTTTAAAAAGAATACTTTTTACTTAAACTTTGAAAACTTCATACGTTCATAAGATATATGTTAATCATAGCTATTCACTGCCATTTCCCTCCAGCTCCTTACCCCTTATCCCATCTCCCTCCTTACTCCCACCTCTCTCTCTCTCTCTCTCTCTCTCTCACACACACACACACACACACACACACACACAGCCACCCGTTGGAGAATGGGAGACCAATGGCCACAACCCCAAAGTCATCAACTGCCAGTAGCTTCGTAGATGAGGGTGGAATAGGGAAGGGGTTCCCTGTTGTTGCTGAAACTCTGACTGACTTGATCTTACATAAGACTCTTAACTGGCCAAGGGCAGCCCAGAAAGCTTTCGTCTCCTCCCAGGGACAGGTTTTGCTCATCTTAATGTAAAGTGGGGGAGGAGGTAACTTGGCTACCTCTCAGCCTTGGTCAAAGTGTGAAACTAGAATAGAAGTCACACTGTTGTTAACTCTCCATACCCCACAAAAATAGGTGTCATTTTTAGTTAAGAATAAGTTTCTGTTTCCTAAACCTGACGTAAGCTGCAAAGCATGTTTGCAACCCGCACTGAACTTGTGACCCCATGATGTATGACTACCCCTTGCCTTGCTGAACTCGTGACCTCATGATGTATGACTGATTGCCCCTTGCCTTGCGAAATATGTTTTCAGGATACCTTGATCTGGACCGCACTACCTGTCGGCTAATGTATGACTCCCTTTCCTCTTGATGTATCTCCTGGCTTTTACTCTTACATTACATTTTTCTTCTAGCAGCCAATTATCTCACGCCTGTAAACACGCTTACAGCTGTTTCCCATTAATCTTCCCCCATCAGAGGGACCTCAAAAAACCAGTGTCGGGGCTGCTCTCTAAAATCCCTACCTGCCTCCACCGCGGGCATCGACCCCTCCGGTGCTCCTCAGAATTCACTTGTTTCTGCTGCAGGGGTTCATCCTTCCAGCGCCCCAACCCTCTACAATAGGCACACTGGGTTTTTTTGTAGCAGGATTTGTGTTGAGAACGGCTGGATTATACAGTGTTGCCGCTGTGGCTTGTCTCACATTTTTGCCCTTTGGTCTCCTTTACTGTCTCGGTTGTCAAATACCTTCTGGGCTATTTCTAACAGCTCTGACCTATTCTTTCCTGAGAATCCGTCTAGCCTTTACATATGTCTGGCGCCGACTGGGTTACAAAGGCCAACTTAATCAATTTGAGATTTGCCTTGTCTTGATGGAGGAAGGTCATTGGTTAATTAAATAAAGAAGCTGCTTGTCCTGATAGGTTACAACAGGAGGGAGGAGTAAACAGAGCAGAATGCTGGGAGGAAGAGGAAGTGAGCTCAGACTCCACAGCTCTGCTCTCGGGAGCAGATGCCTCAGAGAGACGCCATGCTCCCCGCTCCTGGGAAGATACACTCCCGGTAA
>NC_022029.1:19545771-19552575 GCF_000317375.1 Microtus ochrogaster
GATCTCATGGTCACAGCTTGATCCCTAAACCCACAGCAGAAAGAGAACTCCTGAGGTTGTCCTCTGAGCTTCACATACAGGCTGGGCACCCTAATGACCAACACTCATATTCATACCCAATAATTAATATTTACATGTATGTGCATGTTTAAAGTGAAACTTGCCAGGTAATATGGTACAGCCTTTATTTCCAGCAGTTGAAAGGCAATGGGGATCTGTGAGTTCGAAGCCAGCCTACACTACATTGTGAGTTCCAGGCCAGGCAAGGATACACAGTGATACTCTGTCTCAGAAGGGTAAGAAAACCCAGTCTCTTGGAATGGGGAACCAGAGGGAAGAGGGGGTACATCTTTAATGGACAAGTGTTAGGAATTCATCCCCAGAGAGACTGTTTCATAACAGATCTTCTTCTAGGGAATAGCAGAATTTGCTGTTCTTTTTCTTTTTTCCTTTATTTCCCTCCCCCCAAAAAACTCTGCTTCACCAAGATGTAAAAAAGAAGAGGCTACAGGAGCTCCTCTGATTCCAGGTCTGATGGAAGAAGGCCACCAAGAACCACATAGAATAAGCTGCACCAGGCATCGTCATGGCTCCTGCCCACTTCCAACAGCTGGCGAACGAGAAAGTTAATGTATGTCTGTGACATGGACAACTAGGCATGCACTAGCACAGAAGACAACCATCGAGAAGTGGAGAACAGCTCAAGCTGGAGAAGATGAAGGTGTCTATCTAAACAAGGACTGCTGTGTCCTTTTTCACAGATGATGAGGTCATGCTGGAAATTCCCGCTGGAGGATCTGAACTGGCTAGCATGCAATTCTATAAACATACATGTGTGTCCCCTTACCTTCTTTGTATAGATTACTGAATTAATATAGTTTTATTAAGTAAATATTTTCAGGTTGCAAAACTTGAATTTTTTAATCTTTATATAATTTAACACCAATTCTCTGGTCTGAAAGAAATAAAGGCATGTATTAAGTCCTGTTAATGTTGCCTTTTTGCTGCTTCTTTGTTCTTTTTCCAAGACAGTGGTCCTCTGCGTAGCCCTTGCTGTCCTAGGACTCAATCTGTAGCTCAGGCTAGCTTCCAACTCAAGAAACAGCTACCTATGCCCCACAGCCTAAAATGGGCCTTTATAAAGGATGCGCCACCACTGCCACCAGGCTACCTTTCTACATTTCTAAAATACTGCTCCTTGTTATTTTGCACTCATTTATAAATAAACCACACCATTATTTATTTTAGTATTTTAGTATACATAGAAGTAGAAAGGCTATCTCTAAAATCAAAATGGGGAAGAAAGATATAAAAATATAGTCCTATAAATCATTATATAAACAAATAAAGGCAAACTATTCTATACTGTCAGAAGATGAAGATGGTAAGGAAGTCTTAATGGAAGTATAAGAAATTAACAAAAACTAAATAAATAAATAGATACATGAGTGAATGAACGAATAAATAAAAATAAAAGAGGAAAATATTGACTGGGCAAGGCGGTGGTGGTACACGCTTTTAATCCCAGCCTAGATGAAGGCAGATCTCTGTGAATCTGAAACCAGTCTGGTCTATGGAGTGAGTGCGGGACAGCCAAGGCTACACAGAGAAACCCTGTCTCAAAAAAGAACAAACAAAATATATATAAATTGACAAGCAGGGGGGTACATACTTTTAGTTCCAGCACTCAGGGGAAAGATAAATCTCTGAGTATTCCAGGCCAACCAGGTGTACAAAGTGTGTTCCTAGCCAGGAAGGGTTATATAGCAAGAACTGGTCTAGAAAGAAAGAAAGAAAGAAAGAAAGAAAGAAAGAAAGAAAGGGAGGGAGGGAAAGAAAACTGCAAAATTCTAACAAGCTTCTCATTCTCAGCAAGGAAGACTGTTATCTAACCCTTAAGATTTTCACTCATCCTTTTTTTTTTGCCTTTTTGAGGCAGTTTCTTATAGATAACGAGGGCCTCCAACTCAACTCAGTCTATATTTGAGAATGCCTTCATCTCCTGACCACAACTAACACATGATGGCTCACAACCATTTATAATGAGATCTGGTACCTTCTTCTGGCCTGCAAGTATTCAAGCAGACAGAACACTGTATACATAATAAAATAAATCTTTAAGAAAATACCAAAAAAATAAACAGCCAGGTGGTGGTGGCACACACTTTAGTCCCAGCACTCGGGAGGCAGGCAGAGGCAGGCAGATCTCTAAGCTTGACATCAGTCTGGTCTAAGAGGACAGCCAGGGACACACAGAGAAACCCTGTCTCAAAACAACAAAAAAGGTTAATAAATAAATAAATAAACAAATAAACACCAAAACAACAAAGAAAAAACACCTCCAACAACAACCCTGCACTGCAGGCATATTTATCCTCATTTAACAGAACACTAAACTGTCTCTTACAAAGACTAGGTGATTTATGAAAGACACCAGAACTGGTGCACAACACAGCTGAGACACGCAACACTAGGCTATGTCTCCTACTCAAGTGACAGTAATCAGCTTCTTAACAACATTTTCCCTTCTCTCTCTGGAAACATGGTATCAGATCACCTGACCAGCCTCAAATCTGTTACAAACTTCTAACCCACCTTCAAGTTGCTGGGATCACAGGTTTCCACATCAGGCTCACACGCAAATGGTAGACTCCTTTTGATGTGGGAAGGTCATATATCAATCTGTTGATTTCATTGGTTAATAAAGAAACTGCCTTGGCCCATTTGATAGGCCAGCCCTTAGGTGGGTGGAGTAGACAGAACAGAATGCTGGAAGTGAAGCAATCACCATGCCTCTCCTCTCTGGGTCAGACACGATGAAGCTCCAGCTCAAGATGGACGTACACTAGAATCTTCCTGGTAAGACATCACCTCGTGGTGCTACACAGATTATTAGAAATGGGTTAATCAAGATATGAGAGTTAGCCAGTAAGAGGCTGGAACTAATGGGCAAGGCAGTGTTTAAGTGAATACAATTTGTGTGTTGTTATTTCTGGTAAAGCTAGCTGGTGGTCGGGAGCTGGGAGGCAGTAGGAAGCAGCCCACAGCTTTTTCTACATCCTTTCATATAGAAACTCCACAGAGATGAGCCACGTATGACCACAGGGGGCTTGAGAGATAACTCAGCAGTAAGAAGAGCCTGTGCTGCTCTTCCAGAGGACCCGAGTTCAGTTCCCAGCACCCACATTAGGTGGTTTACATCCACTGTAACTCCATGTCTATCCTCCAAGGGCAACACAACACCCCCACACAGACAAAAATTTAAAATAAATCCTTAAATATAAGACTATCAGGTTATGCTAAAAATTTCCTAGCCATTTTCTTGAGTTTCCCCACAAACTTTATTGTACATAAATAAAGAGCATCACCAGTGTGCCGTTTAGATGGGTGTGACCCAAGTGTGGGCCAACGAGACAGCTCAGCAGCAGCCTGGCAGGCCCAGTTTCAACCTTGAGACTGACACAGCAGGAGAAAACTGTCTTCAAAGTTGTTCTGACTGCCACCTGCATGCTGTGTGTATGCACGAGAATATACACGAGCCAGCGTGCTGCAGGATGTGTGGTCACACCGAACCCCAAGACTGTGGTGTGGCTCAGCCTTAATGCACACCTTTAATTCAAGAGCTTTCTGCTTGAATATTACAAACAAGATGGAATAAAATCAACCATAGGTCAAGATGCAGAGCAAGCACCAGTTGACAGGAAGTGAACATAGAATTATTAAGAAAAAACCCAAAGAGTAAGGAGGAGTTAGGAGGTCTTGTTGAGACTGCATAGGAGAAGGCAGGAGGCTTCTGGGACTCTGGCTGAGGAGGAAGGTCAGCTGGGTGCTTTCTCTGCCTCTCTGAGCTAGCAGGATTTCACCCAGCATCTGGCTCCCAGGCCTTTATTGGTAAAATTGAACAACTGATAATTTGTTAAAAACAACACATGCAACCACACATGTAATAAATAAAGGCTAATAAAGTCCCTAGTCATATAACACTAACCCAGGCTTGACTATAACCCAAACAATACTTCAAACTCTAACAATCTTAGACATAAACTTGTCTCTGCTCTGACCCTACCCTTACCCCAGCAGTAGCCTAACTCTGTCTAACCCTAACACTAATGATATCCCTAAGCATAACCATACAATAATCCACATCAGACAAAAACAAAAACATTAAACCTACTCTACATCTACCTGAACCACAAAACTAAGACTAAAACTAACCACAAAACAATTTTTAACACTAGCACAACACTAAACTCTTTCCCTGAAACCTAAGCCTAAACTTAGCTCTGATTCTAACCATCATTCCAAATCAAAATTAAACACTCACATAGCTCTATTTGTAAGTTTACATCTAATCTCAATCCTAACCATACTGATGACCTTACTCTAAGCCTACAACTAATATCCTACCTAAATTGACATTAAAACCAAATCTTAGCCTTCACCATGAATTTAACCCTAACTCAAACACTAGCCCTAAATAAACTGGCAACCAGAAACCCTACCACTACTAACACTATTATGCTTAATATTAACCATAGAGGTTGCCCTCCCTTAGCACTTCAAGAGTAAAACCAAAGCAAGCACTGACTCTAACCCGATACCAACATTAAATCTAAACATAAACATAATCTGAGTGTCAACCACCTACAGTAGCCATGCAATAACTCAGAACACTATCCCTAACCCTAATGCCCTAACCCCACCTTGACCCTAACCATTACTGAACTCTAATGCTAACCCTAATTATGGCCTAACCCAAAACTAACCAAACCCTAACTGTAATCGTGATAGCAAACATTAAACCAAACCCCTAACCCAAACCTCAAAACTCAAATGTTAACCACAAACTTAACCCATTCTCTATTCCTAACCCGATTCTACAATAAATCTAAAAACTGAAAGCCTAAGCGTCACCTTCTTACCATAACTCTAAAGTGAACTTCATCCCAACTGTAAGTCAATACTAACAATAAACTTTATCCTAACACTAAGCCTAATCCTAACACCTAACTTCAATCCTAACCACCTAATGCCAACCCTAAACATAACCCCTAACCCTAACTATAATAGTAACCTGAACTCTTCCACCAAATTTAATCCTAACCCATATCTTAACCACCAAACAGAAACTATAACCTAACGCTAAACCTAACTCAATCCTAAACCTAACAAATCATAACCAAACCCTAATTCTAACCTTAACACAAAAGCAAACCTAAACTCTAACCCTTTATCAGAACATATCCCCCATCCCTACAGGCACAAGGCCAATAAAGATTGTGTTCATGTGTAAATGTAAACGCAATTATCAAGGTGCCAGTATCTAGCTTTCCTTAAAATGAGGCATCTGGAGGGTGGGCTAAGGTAGGAATGGTAATCCAGGATGTCATAGGTGATAATATTTACCTTTCCCAGTTCATAAACACTGAAATGGTCCATATATACACCCCAGAGAAAGCATACCAACATTCTGGGCACAATTCGCTGTGAATTAACCCAACATGCACTACTTAGTACCCACTATATACTCACATGCCAGGGTCAAAGTAAACTGATGTGACTCTTGTCCCTTGTAAGCACTCAACAATCCCCAAATAATGGAAAGCTTTTTTTTTTTTAGGTATTTCTAAATTACAATTAAAATGTGAAGAAATTAAGGTAGTGCATGATTTCATTTTTAATTAGAGGAAGAGAGAACTAAATCTGGGTGGGTTTGTGCCTGTTAAGGAAAGCCTGGCAGAACCAGATATTAAAGAAGAAAGTCGGGGGATCTGGAGGCCACCCTTGTTCACTCCATCATCCCTAAGAGGATACCAGACTTGGGCACCTACTCATCCAGTCCTCCCAGAATATAACAAAATCCTATTCTTGGCTTAGTTAACTAAATAGTCAGCACATCACCTATGTTCCTCAGCAGTGAGAGCCCCTCCCCATTACCTTTCTTCCATCTGGCCTGGGACTCAGAATAAAAACCAGGTGGCACATGCCTTTAATCCCAGCACTTGGGAGGCAGAAGCAGGAAGATCTCTGAGTTTAAGGCCACCCTGATCTACACAAAAAGAGTTAGAAAGAGTTCTAAGGTAGCCAAGTCTACACAAAGAAACCCTGTCTCAAATATATAAAAAAACAAACAAATATTTTTAAAACAAGAAGAAAAGAAAATAAGATTGTTTTACCAGTTATAGTAAATTATGTCCACTCAACCAATCACTAGAAAAAGTGAGAAGAGAGGCTAATTTTTTAATGGAATATAACATTGTCTTAAAGTTTTAAAGCTTTACTATCTACTGTCTTGTCTGTTTAGTTTGATTCTCAGAATAAATAACCTAAGAAACAGAGCCTCTGTTGTATCCATTTTACAGATGGACAACAGAAACCCAGGAAGAGTGGATTTTACTAATTCTAGGTTGCAAAAGAGATAAGGGAGTACAGAGAAGAGGTGCTTTCCTGATTGGATCAGGGAAGGGTGTATCACAAAAGGCTTCCAGAAATTAAACAGTGATTGAGAGTAGAAAAATCACAGTTGTATACCGACACCAGTTGAAGAGGAGAAGACTCCAGGTACATGACTCTGCAAAGGTTTGAGAACATGTGGGAGTCTGGGAAGTTGACAGGATACAGTAATGATGGAACTGTGGCAACAGCTGACACTATGCACCAATTAATGAAGTATGAACTTTATGCTTAGAGCCAAGATGTTTCTCTCTTCCCCTGTCTGCACGCACGCACACACACACACACACACACAGAGAGAGAGAGAGAGAGAGAGAGAGAGAGAGAGAGAGAGAGAGAGAGAATTCTCAT